>NC_138927.1:5636783-6145938 GCF_965231255.1 Vanellus vanellus | reverse complement strand
GGCGAATTCTCTCAGCAGACTGTGACTAATGTCACGCCGGTTGATCTACGCGTGCGCAGTCGAGGCCGAGGGGGTGGTGGCCCCGCCCACACACGTGTCCCTTCCCCCCGGCTCCCGCTCTGCGCATGCGCCCGGGACGGCGACTGGTCCGTGTCCCGCCGTTGGCCGAACGCGCGTGCGCGCCCTGGGGGCGGGCCGGTGGTTTGGCGCACGCGCAGAGGCGCGTGGGGTGGTCGCGCGGGAGCCGGTGGCGGAGGTGGGGGGGGGGGAGAGACTTGACACGGACGACGACGACAGGGGGCGGTCCTTCCGGTCCCTCACTTCCGGCCCTGGCGCCGCGGCGGACGGTGTGGCAGCGCCGCTCGGCCCGCTCCGCTCCGTGCCCGCCCGCCCCACCGCCGCCCGCCTCCCCCTTCCCCATGCAGCGACGCGACGATCCCGCCGGCCGCCTGGGCCGGGGGCCGGGTCCCGGCGGTGCCCGGCAAGGAGGGCCCCCGTCGCGGCGGCCTCCCCGTGGTGGTGGGGGCCGCGGGGCCGCCAGTGGGGCGCAGCCACCGCCGCTCCTACCGCCCAGCGCCACGGCCGCCGCTTCGGCTTCTCAGGCCGCCGCCGCCGCTGCCCCCACCCCGCTGCTGCCTGGAGCCGCTGTCAAGATGGAGCCCGAGAACAAGTACCTGCCTGAGCTGATGGCCGAGAAGGACAGCCTCGACCCGTCCTTCACGCACGCCATGCAGCTCCTCACAGCAGGTACCGGGGGCTGGGCAGGGCGGGACCCCTGGGCAAGGCCCCCCCGCCTCCCGGGGCTCGGTGGAGCGGGCAGGGGGAGAGGCAGCTCCTAGTGAACGGCGAAGGAGGGGAGAGGGACCTCCCCCGGGTGGCGGCGGCGGGGAGTAGCTGCCGGCCGCCCCGGGAGAAGCGGCGGGCGGTGCGCCGAGCCGTTCGGGCTCCCCTGCCCGGTGCGAGATGCGACCCCGGGGGGAGTTTGAAGATTAGATATTTCTCTTATTTATTCTCTGTTTAGCCCCGTGCTTAATTCTGGGCCGGATTAAACGCAGACCCAGAACTTTATTTTTTTTAAATACGGCGTGCCGCCATCCTGGCCCTTTGCATCCCCGGGGAGAGAGAGGGGACCGAAGAGAACGCTAGAAACTGGGGGTTTCCATGTAGCGTCTGCTTGAGTCCCTGTGAGGCATGGTTTGTGATCTCTTTGATTTTCCACTCTGGTAATCTGTGTTAGAGCTTGTTTCATGCTTCTGATGAACCTAAACAGGGAATGGAAATGGCAGTCTTTGTTCTGTGCCCAGACTGGCCTTCTCCTTCCCCATCACCGCCGGCCAATCGCCTGCCCGCTCTGGTTTCTCCACATCTCCCCAGTGCAGCTGCTGCACCCGCCTCCGGTGCCTCTGTCGAGTAGATTCAGCCGCCTCAAGACACTGTAGTCAGCTTAAAAATTGGAACGAGTTGAAATATTTGCTGCCACTTACTGCTTTACGCGTGTGGTCCCCGGCGCAAGGATGTACTGAGATTTAATCTGCAGATGCGCAGAGCGCTGAGCTCTCTGGAACTTATCATTCTGCTTTTGAATGTGGTTTTTTTTTTTTTTTTAGGTCTTTAAAACGTATAGTATTGCCATAGTTGGTGCAGTGCTAGAGATTTTATTAGCTCCTCCTTTAATGTAGGAAATAATTCTTAGGAATTGCTGTCTCCCATTGTGCAAGTAGCTGAGGTATATCGTCATGGGTAACTTGGCATCACTCGCGGATATCTTGATCTAAATAAATTAGTTTTATAATCCGATTTGCTGTCAATTTAATGTTTTTCATTAATAAAATCCGTTAGCCAGCTGATGCTCAACAGCTCTGTGATAATGCCTTCCAGTGAAATTAAACCTAAGGAGTTTGCTAATTCCCACACAAAACAACGTTCTCTGTCCACTTAGTAAAGTTCAGTTCACTGAGTGGTGTAACAAAGATTTATGATATTTTTTTTCATTAATTTAAAAATTGCTGATAGTAGACTGCAGCTTTGTGAGACTTAAAATTGATCATTGGAAGAGCTCCAGATGCTTCCTGCTTGCTTTGGATATTTTGAAAATTGCTGTCCTTCGGGAGCATTCACTAGCAGTCCAAATTCAAGACCATCTGAGCAGGAAGCTTATGAGAAAGAATCTGAAATAAAACAGTGTTTTTAGGAAACTAAATCTTTTTGCACAGATAACCTCAAACTGATCTGGATTGTTCAGAATTTCTCTACTGCTGTGGCAGGCACCTTTGGGGGACGTCATGTTGGGAGAAGGTGCTGTAAAGCTTACTATGGAATTTAGGTCTGGGCCAAAGATTGTAATGTGAACGGCCAGCACAACTTAAGCAAAAATACTTCCAGACAAAGAAATGACTGATTATTGAATGTCAGCAGTATTTCTATTCCAGCCTTTTTTCAGGAGTGGAAGTTGCTTGTCCTGCCTGCCTCTGGGAGGGAACCCTGCAGGAGTTCTGCAGTGAAACTAAAAGACGACTTCATTAAAAACAATATGCAAAAGTAGTCTGAAATGCTTTTGTGGTTCTAAATCTGCTTAGCATTTCTCGAGAAAATCAGCATTATTTAGGAGCAAGATGAAGGGTAACACAGTGATGTCATACCGATTCTCGAACAATGTGCTGTGTGATGAAAAGGCAGTAAAGTGGCTAGATTTTGGGGCTCTGTTTCCTAAACAGAAACTGAAAACTGGTATTTCTTGCACCTTGGAATATGATCCGCATTTCCTCACTCCTGTGATCGGGGTCTGTGTGACCTTCCTTTTCCATGGGAACAAGAAAACCCCTTTTCCTCACTGTGATTTATGCCCTCCGTCTGCTGCGGGGAGGGCAGGAAGAGATGCTGGTATTTTGAAAGGCAGAGTCTTCTCTGCTTGTGCTCTTTGGGAGGACAGGAGACATCCCCCAAAGTGTTAGCTAGGCATAGGGGTTTGGGTTTTTTTTTCACATTCTTGTGGTAATCTTAGCTATTTTTATTTCATGGAGAAATTCCATGTGAAAAGAGCTGATCATCTCTGAGCTTCCTGTGCCACACACAGATATGCAAGCTATGTCATTCCACTAGCAAGTCTATATAACTAGCATCTAGTTGGTCCTTATGTTAAATGTTGCCCATTACACCCCCAGAAATGTGGAGCGTTGAGGAGGGATGGGGATGGCCAGTGAGGGGTGGATTCAGAGCCATGTGCGGGATATTAGGTGCAGAACCCATGAAGCACTGAGCAATTGGAGTTAGAGCAATGCATTGCAAAGCAAGGAGCAGCCTGAGGTGTTGGAGGACTCCTCGACAGAATCCTCTGCTGACCGTGCTGGTTCTCCTGCCAGATTCGCTTAGTCTGTGTGTATTCCTAGGAAGCCGGGGGTGGGGGGAAGGCTGTATGGGAAAATCAGATGGATGGGGTGGTGGCCTGGCTGGAGTGACTTGCCAAGGAACCAAATAGTGGGATTAGAGATGGGCTGAGGTCAGGGAGGTAATGAGAAAAACTGCGTGTAACCCAGAGCAATACGATGTCCTGAAGCTTGCTTAGCGTGGAGTTAAGGCCATCCTGAAATGGAGAAGGTGATCTAAATTTCTGCATTTCCAAGTGTATGCCCTACCCCCAAAGGAGCTGTAACTGCCGCCTTAAACTTGTGCCCAGATGTTGCAGGCTGTGATATGCTAATACCATTTCACTGTTGCGTTTATAAATGTATATATTGCTAAGCCATGCCAACATTATTAGGTGCTGGTGCTAGCCTGCCTGTCACTGCTGTGACTCTGCCTCCTCCCACTTCTCTCCCAGGAGCCTCTACTACCTGTGCCATTTCTCACAGCTCGCCTCCAGGCTTTCTCCTCCCTGCCTCATGCTTCAGCAGTGTTTCTTTTCTTCCCCGTGCCCCTCCGCCCTGTGCTAGTGGCAGCCCTCCTCCCTTCTCAGCAAAGCTCCAAAGCAGAGCTGTCTCTGCGTCTGAATCCCAGCGTACAGGCTGGAGGGTGGGGGGGTTATTTTCAGCAGAAAGCGGGAGGGAGATGGTGGGGTTAGGCTGTGCCAAATTCTGCAGCTTCCACTGGTAGCAGAGTCCATCCAGGAACACATCCCAGCTTCCTCTCTTGTGAAATCAAACCAGCTGGGGAGCAGCAGTGTAGGAGAGAGGGAGCTCTGCTGTCTTCCAGAGCCTCCCATCCCCAAACTCTTTTGGGTTTTTTGTTTGTTTGTTTGTTTGTTTTTTTTGTTTGGGTGTTTTGTTTTTTGGGGGGGGCACAGGGTCAGTATTATCATCATGTTAAGATAATACTCTCAGTATTATGAGTAAGCAGAATGTGTCTCTGCTTACAGAGTGCAAGAGTGCTGCAGGACAACGTTTAATACATGGGTTTTGGTTTTTTTGTTAAGAGCTTGGGCTTAGATCAGGAGTAGCACTGTGGCTGCTTAACCTCCTCCCTGTGAAGCAGCGGTGTTACCAACCCCCTTTACCTACCCCTTAGGATTTCTTCTGAGACAATGCAATCACTGCCCCACATGAAGTCCTGGAAACCACTGCCACACATGCCGCCAGACTGCTGACATTCCCCGTGGCAAGAAGGTAACCTTCTGCTGCACCTCTGACACGGCTTTAAAAAATCAGCACTGAAATGAGGCATGCTTAATCCCTCAAGGTATACGTACGCTTCTTCGTATCAGTAAGTGGTCTGACAAACTGCTACCACTCATCAGTTCATTCAGTACTGCTTCATGTTGCGTAGCTAATGTGCCAGAATGCATACAGATAGCGCTGGAATCCGGAGCAGTAGGACACGTCACAAGTGGCATGTTTTTAGTCCTTCTTCACACCTATTTCCAGACTCGGAGTTTGTTCTGAAGGTGTGAAGGGGACTGGTAGGTCACCCGCGCTGACCTGAATTGCAGATGCCGGAGAACTTAAGAGTTATTCTGCTGCGCAGGGGATTGTCTTCTCCTATGTTTTATATTTCATTTGAAGACATGGGTGATGGTGGATCCGATGCTTTTTTTTAGCAAATGGTTAATTATTTGTTGCCCTCACAGACCGATTCCCGGATGTCATTGCTGCTGTTGCAGGAGGCAGAATGGATTTTGCTGTGTGGTTGCTGTGAACTGGGATTCACTGGTTTGCAGAGGCTTACGTCTGATTGTGTTGGGTTTTGACAAGGTAGAAGATGCCTCTAGGTAGTTTAATTTACATCAAGAAAGTTTTAGGGTGCTTTTATTCTTGATGTCTGCATAGAAAACACTTCTTGTTGATCTGCCAAATGCATTTTCAGAAATTCACTTACTGTTTTTGGAGAACCAAAATGTTTGAGAAGCGATTGCATTGCGTTACAAAGCTATGCCTAACCAGGGATAAGGCCACCAGTGCAATCTTTAGTTTCCAAATCTTCACTCTCTGATCTGTTCTTATAGCTAAAATTAAAAAAAAAAAAAACTATGGAAAACTAACCAAGGCAGCCAGCTCTTTTGCTTATTTTATAAACTTGACAGTGCTTGAACTTATGGGTTTTTTTGCTTTTGCATAGCATCTTCAGAAAACCATTCCTTTTTAAAGCAAAAATCAAACTGTCTTTTTTCAAAACCATTAGATCCGGTAATTTTTTTTAAACTAAGGAGTCATGGTAACACTTTTGTAAGGGAGCCAAGGTGCTGTTGCAAGTAGAAATACAAAATTTAGGCTTTTTTTTTCATAATCATGCAACACGATCTCCAACTTCTATATTTAGATCTCTACACTAAAACCCAGTTTATATTACTGTGTCCATAACTGAAAAGTTAAAATGTTGATCATTTGATCATGTTTTCTTAAGGTTTGGGGTTTGGTTTTGGTGGTTTTTTTTTTGATTGCACATCTCTCTGCTGACTTCCCTGTGGTCTGCACCATTTGAAAGATGCCAGTCGTGCTCCTCGGCCCGTGAGGCTGTGGTTGCCTGTCCGGTCAGAAGGATGATGGTAACCTGTATTTCCTATTTCTGTTTGGATGATATGAGCCTATTACTACGTGGATATAATAATCTCAATTATCTGATACGCCAACCTTCCAAAACTGTAAACATGAATATTTAGTCTGAAGCGTATAATTTCTGACATGGACAGAAATGATAGGAAACACAACATATTGCAGCTGCCCTCTTTAAATTCTGGTAATGACTAAGCAGTCTCCAGTTGCAGTTTTGTCTTGCAGCTTTAATCCGGTTATGTGTATAATCTTGTGAAAGTGTCTCTTTCCCCTGAGATGTGAGAAGTTGTATTTAGAGCACTTTCGACTCAGAAGAGATATTTATAGTTCTAGCGTTTGCTGGTGAAATGGCACAATTTAACTTCTGAGGAAGGATCACGCTCCTCCCCTGATAAGCATCTGTAAATAATAATTTGTGATGGCTGTGCATGGTGTGACCAATTTTTTTTTTTAGTCGGACCAAAGAGCGCATAATGGCTCATCAATAATTTGGGATTGTTAATAACAGATTGGCTCCAAATTTGGGGGAACTTGTCATCTAGTTTTTGGACATTAAATAAGAATTGTGTATGATTGGACATCTCTGGAAAAGAAGAGCCGGTCGGCTATGGGCTACATTCTTTGGAAAAACATTGGGTGTTTGTCTTATACAAAGGAAAGCGCGTTAATGACTGTAAGGACCTATGCTAGAAATGCCTGCCTTGAAGATGATCTTGAGTCTTCTCCCTTCGGGTTGTCTTTTATGAGGTGACTATCGTCTCTCAGTGAAAGTTTAATTTCTAGCCAGATTTGAGAAGGTGTTTGTGTACCAGTTCCTAATTGGCCCACCTTAATGACCTACTTCAGAAGGTTATTTGGACGTTGTTCCAGATCCCGCTCAGGCTGCAGCGTGCCTTCAGTTCAGTCGGGCCACCTCAGTGTTTTTCCAAGACTCTACAAATCACAATATTACAACTAAAAATCAGAATCTTAACTGAAATTCGTAGTGTCAGTATGTGTTGACGCCACTACTTAAATTGCAGATTTAAAATAGCGCATCAGCTTGGAACGATGATAACTTGCCCGATTTGCCGCTGGCTGCTGCGCTAGAGCGAGCGTATCCAGTTGGGTCGCTGGGGTTAGGAGTCCCCACCTGGGTACCGCATTCGCGGTGGAGACAGGAGTTTGGGGACTGATAGAGGAGGGTGCAGCAGAAGTGATACGCAACACTTTACGTACAGTTCCCTACTCTTATCTGTTGAAGTTATTTGTAGGGCATTCTCTGCCGTTCTTTCTTATTTTTGTTCATTATCCTGTTTTTGGCCTTCTGGAATGCCTATATATGAAGGATGAGGCAAGCTGGGCTTGCACCAAAGAGGTGGCCCGTCTGTCCAGATTCCGTTAATACAATTACAAGTGTTTGTATATTCACAGAGAATGAGGGTGGTATGTCCTGTTGTAATTCCAACTCTAAAATGATGCTTGTTTGAGGAATATAAGCAGCCCTATTTTTATCTTGTTTAGAAATTGAAAAAATTCAGAAGGGTGAAACAACAAAGAAGGATGAGGAAGAGAACTACCTGGATTTATTTTCCCACAAGAATATGAAACTGAAAGAACGAGTTCTGATACCTGTCAAACAGTACCCCAAGGTGAGGGCCAGAAAATAGCTTACTGAATCTCTGCGATTGCTTATTTTCTATGGATTTTATGGCTGACTCTTCGAGATGGTAGCTGTCAAAGTGTCGTCAGGAGTTATGCTAGTGTTCCACTATGGCTATGGAATTTTTCCTATGCAGGCTTGCAGGATCTTATTTCTAATATATTACATTTCTAGAATGTCTCGGGATAAAGCTAAACGGTGATGCATAGCTGTGATCTTTTATTACTAGAATAGACACTTTCATATGTAGAGCTTTGTGTTTTGCAGTTAAGAACTCATTTAACTCTTAAGACTTGCTGCCTGTAAAACTACTGGAGAGTAGATGTTAGAATTAAACACTTTACGTGAGTTAATTTAGCTTGATTTTCTGGTGGAGCATTTGTTCACAAAAAGAATGTTCTGGAACATAAGTTTTCCTGTGCATTTTTTGGTTTGTATTTTTTGGTGAGGTGAAGAGAAAATGGAGTGCTAAATTTTTTGTCAGCCAGCGTAACGCTACAAAAAGCTTTTGTTAAGGCTGCTGAGCTCTGGAGCTAATTTTTTTTTCTTTTCCTTCATTTACAGTTCAATTTTGTTGGAAAGATTTTGGGACCTCAAGGCAACACCATTAAGAGACTTCAGGAAGAAACTGGTGCTAAGATATCTGTGCTTGGGAAGGGTTCAATGCGAGATAAAGCAAAGGTAAGGGCATCACCCTTGAAAACATACATATATTAATGCCTTTCGTATTGCTGTGAGAAGTAGTGATTCTCAAAGCATTTCATAAAAGATTCGACCATTAAAATCCAAAAGCAAAGGCAGTAGGAAGTCGCCCGTCCTAAGTAGTTCTGTGCATGTTGGGAACAATCTTGATTGGGGCAGAAGTGTGATGCATCTTTTCTTTATAAGCCTGACTTGGAGACCAGTCATCTTTTGAGACCCTGCACCCTTGGATGCAAAGATAGTTTGTATGGAAGGTGAAGTACAGAGTTTATAAAATAAGAATTAATTCCAGCTACTCTTTGAAAAGTCATTTGCTAAAGGACTGTTTCCCCTTCAGAAAAGAAAAAGAAAAAAACCCACTTTTTCCAGCTGTTCCCTCTGAAATCCTTAAATTCTCACGGTTCACTGAAGATGTTGGGGCAGTGTGTTCCTGCTAATCTTTACTGAATCACAAAGTGCCAGGAGGTTTTTGTGAGCAGAAAAAAAATAAATATTTTTTTTTCTTGCTGCTTATCCAAACTTATATCAAAACTGAGCGAGCCATCAACAGAGCTGTAACTTAATCTTTTTACTTTAGCAGCATGAAAAGCTTTTACACTTCTAGCTTATTTGTAGCTTCTTAAAGCCATCTGAATAACACGGGTATCTAGAGCAGAGTTAAAGAGCAAGCTTGTTTGAGGCATTAGACTTCACTGGATGGTAAAGAGCACCTCAGGCAGAAAGGTGGTGTAGAAGAGGAAGAACACTGTTGGCATATGCTTAATCTTCTGGGGAGAAGGTGGCTGGCATCAATGCGGTAGCAAAAATATTGTAGTCACCTGAAAAGGCAATTATAAAAAGATGGAAGGTGTAGGCTGCATATGGCTTTTTCTAAAACTGTGTGTTCATGTGCATAGTATGTTACCGTGATTCCTGCATGGCTAAAATGCTTTTACAGACATTTCCTGTTAAGACTTAGAAACAGGTAAAATAAAAATAGTTTCTCTGCATCTTATTTAGTTTTAGAAATCTCTAATCTGCTTTGTTTCAGGAGGAAGAACTGCGTAAAGGGGGAGATCCTAAATATGCTCATCTAAATATGGATTTGCATGTCTTCATTGAAGTTTTTGGACCCCCTTGTGAAGCATATGCTCTGATGGCTCATGCCATGGAAGAAGTCAAGAAGTTCCTTGTTCCAGTATGTATACCCATGTTCTTTTCTTTTTGAAGGAGGTAGATGGGTTGGGAAGCTGGCTGTAAGGATGGGTAAGATTTGCACAGTGTGAGGCTCCTGCTGCGGAAATTGGTGTCTTTGAGGAAGCCTGAAGCATTAAATGTGTGTGGCGACTTTAGATGACCCCATTTATCTTGCATGAAGGCATGTATTATTCCCCTAACCATAATTAAAAAGACATACACTTAAAGGGCAATTGTATAGAACACTCAGAGTAGGCATTTCTCTCCCAGTACTAGCTGTGGACACTGGGCTGGGTGAGTAGCTTGTCTAGCTCCACATGTCAGTTTTAGCAGGAGAATTAACTGTAGCCGTGCCTGGCATGGAAGAGACTTCTTGGATGGGTTGCTCTGACTTGGAACTATAGCGTAGAAATCCGTCTAGAAAACTTCATTGGTCAGATCAGAAACTGAGCACAGAGATGTTTGCTCTGCTCTAAAGGGTTGGTGTGAGGAAGAGGAGGGTGACTGCCCAGGCGGCTCAGTAGTAGTATTCAGTGTTGTAGCTAGTTTGAGACACATCTGTTAAATCAATATTTCTGTTGCTTTAAATGTGTATGATGTGAAGGACCCTCTTTGCTAATCAGGCATTTATACAGCTGACAGCGGTTATCTGTTTGGGGATGTCTTTTACTGGTGAACCTTGTAAGACCTTTGTGGTCAACTTCAGGTCACTTTAGTGCCAGCCTAGGGTATTGACTCCAGAAACTGCAGAACTCGGAGTCTTTTGCATAATATTAAACCAACAGTATTCCTTGTTAAATTAGGGGGAAAAAAATAAAACAAAATGGGAAAGAAGCACTCAGTGGTCCGTGCTTCTGGCTAGCTCAGCCTGTAATTCAGAGACCTGGTAGGGAGAGAGCTGGGTAGACCTCAGCACTGTGCTCCTCAGCTGAGACTCGGAGCTCAGATGTTCTGCCTGAAATACCAGGGGCGGGTGGAACCCAAGAGCGGTGCGTAGTAGGGAAGTGTGGAGAAACGTATGGGTACTGTGTGATTTCTGTGAGTCTGACACAGAGAGAAGGAGAGATTGCTATGTGAAGTGTCTTTGAAGGAAAGAGGTCATCTTCAAGGAGCCCCTGGGATGTACAAAACCTCAGCTTGCTAAAGCAAGCGTGCAGCCTTGCTATTTAAAGTGTCTTATCTATTGCTGCCTTCAAACAGTGTGTTAAACTTGTGAAAATTGACAGAGAAGTCACTATGGAAGCCAGCAGTGTTGTGAAGACACATCTGGCAGGAGACTCCTTGCTTTGTGGTGTTGCCATGGCATCGTGAAGATCTTCGATGCGAGGCCCAGGCTGCCTGTGTGTTGAAGGGACGGGGGGGGTACGATGACTTCTGTGGAGTCACCAGAGATCTGCACTAATTTCCAAAGCTAGATCCCCTGAGGCAATAAAAATGCATGGAGCGCAATGCTAAAAAACACATACTGTGTTCCTAAGGATTTGAAGAGACAGCTTGGATTTGCAAATGGGTGTTTGCTCTTCATCAGGCTGCATCCTATCCTGTTCTTTCAGTGTGTCAGGAACACAGCAGTATGTTGTTACCGTGTGTGGGCTCATTGCCAGCCTCTTGCCGTTAAGTGGGAGCTGTAAGGTGCTTGGGGTGAGATATGTCTTGCCTGACTTCACCTCTGAACTCTCCAGCACTTGCAAATAAATCTTGCTGATATCCCTGGGATGCAGAACATCATCAGATGCCTCCACACCCCCTATGAGCGAGGTCGTCTTCCCAGGGACCAGCTGTAGTGCTCGCTGCAGCTCTCAGACGTGCAGGTGGTGTGCCCTTCTCGGCCGATTTGGAGAAAAGCTGGCAGTTGTGCACTGCTGCCTGCTGAGCAAATCCCAGTAAAACTAACCAGCAGATTTTAATTTAGGACTATTAGGTTATTTTTATTGCAGCACGGTAGCCTGTGATATCCTGGAGCACAGACTGGCTAGTTAGCTGTTCTTTGGAGTTGACTCTTTCCCCTCTTTAGGATATGATGGATGATATCTGTCAGGAGCAATTCTTGGAGCTCTCCTATCTGAACGGTGTACCAGAGCCAACTCGTGGCCGAGGAGTCCCTGTGCGGGGAAGGGGAGCAGCTCCACCACCACCTCCGCCTGTTCCAAGGTATCTTTCCCAAAAGCACATACCTGGAAATGCTGCATCTTGCTCAGAGTCGTCCTGCCAGTTGAGGTTAAGCTACTTGTTCTCGCACATCAACTGTTGGCCTCGACCTTGGCTTTTGGCCGAGGCTTTCTAGCCTTGCATTGCAGGCTTGCTTGTAGCAAGCTGGCATCAAATGTTTTATATGTTTCGAGATGTAATCTAGCACAGTGGATGCCATCTGTGTTATTTTTGATATCTGAAATCAGTAGCCTTCATAAAGTAACCTTTCAAGAATTGGCCAACAAAATCCTGCGTAGATAGATGTGTTGTGTTTGCTTCTGTAGCCTTCAGCAGAATAAGCATTTTCAATTTGAACTGACCTTCCTTGGAAAGTTATAGGATGGCATTATTCTGTCATTGCTGTCAAGGCATTGGGATAAATTGGTGATAAAACTATTTTACTATAGTTCTTGCTTCACTACCTGTTTCATGGGGGAAAGTCTTTGCTTCTGAGTGTTTAGCCCAGAAGTGTCCCTGGCTCATCTCATCATTGATCTTTACAGTCCTGGAGGTCTGACAGTCATTACAGGTTAGTGATAGACGGTTGGTTAAAATGAACTCTGAGAAGTTACTTGGTCGAAGTTGTGCATCAGATTTATTTCTTCATCTGTACAATATCTAATGCAGTAGAATTCTCATCTCGGAAGAGGTTTTTGTAAATCCTGAAATACAACAGTGTTAATACTTCTTGTGCTTTCATTCTTGATAAACAATTCATGGCTTAGTTAATGGCGGCTGTATTTATTTATCAAGCTATTGCATTTTAAAGTAGGTGTAAGAAGCATGCGCAGCGCCCTCAGTATTCAGCACACAAGCAGTACAGCCATAGCTGTTCACAGTCCTTTTTATCTCCTTTCCAGGGGCCGTGGTGTTGGTCCTCCCCCCCCTCCTCCTCCTCCTCGGGGGGCCCTTGTGCGAGGAGCCCCGGTGCGGGGTGCCATTGCCAGGGGAGCTGCTGTAGCCCGCGGAGTCCCTCCTCCCCCAGCAGTACGGGGTGCTCCTGCACCCAGAGCACGTGCAGCCGGCATTCAGAGAATACCGCTTCCTCCTCCTCCCGCACCAGAAACCTACGAGGAATATGTAAGAAACTATCTATCTTATGGGTTTTTTCAATTCCAGCTAGCTGGTCACAGAATTATAGAATGGTTTAGGTTGGAAGGGACCTTAAAGGTCATCTAGTGCCAACCCTCCTGCCATGGGCAGAGTCACCTCGTGTATTAGATATTCAGCATTATTGAAATAAGAGCTAACAGCAGTAAGATTGCCCTGGAGAAGTGGCCACCAGTCGCTAGTACAGTGCTGGGTGACCTGCTCTGCCTCTTTAGTCCTCAAAGGAAGGAACTGCTAAATACGGGGCAAGGGGTGGTTTTTATAAAATCAAAATGTGTCCCCAAGACTGAAGGTTGCCGTAACTATCAGTGCACACTAGAAAAACTACATCACAAAGATTGGTGTAGTTCACATCACATTCTCTTTCTGCAAGAGAATTCTTCGAGCAAGAAACACCAAAGGTCTCTTACTTCCCCTAAAATCCTTAAAGTAAATATGTGAATGAACATGGTGATGTTGCAAGTCGTATACCTAAGCACCACCCTCCTGCCAAGCTTATCTTAGCATCTTTGATCTTGGTATTCTAAAGGGAAAAGAAGATGACTGGTTTTGAAGCATAACAGCATTTTGGAGTACCATCCCAAATATTGATATTTCTAAATTGTGTTTCTCCTCTCAGTAAAACTTCTCAGTTTCTCCACTGAAACCGATCATAAGTTAATGGGTTGCGTTTTGTCTACTTGCAAATCTGTGTTTTAGATAACGCCGTTAGAGGCCTGCTGGCACATGGATTTGTACCACAGACAAAGTGCAGCCTTGGTTGTGTAAATGACTTTCAAATGCAATGTAAATATGAGGGTGGTTCATTCCTCCCAAGCCACAGGACACGAGCGGATCTTAGCTACCCGTGTCTTAGGATTGAGCCCCTTCCCTGTGGCAGGGAAGGATTCAGCGGCTCCTCTGAAAGCTGCTGTAGCCTGAATTCAATTTTGCCGTTACTCTTGATCAGGCATTAACCTTTGGTCCTTCCGTTAACACTGTTTATGTCATCATCCATTTCAGGGCTATGACGATGCATATGCAGACCAGAGCTATGAGGGGTATGAAGGCTACTACAGCCAGGGCCAAGGGTAAGTTTGCTTGTCTCCTGTCTGTTACGGAGAAAATTATGCATGATCTTTTTTTCTTTTAAAGGAATGGAAATACTCGTTTCTGAGTTTGAGCTTTAGGGAAAGTGCCCTGTTCTGCTGGAATCCAGGAGTGCCTGGGAAAGAACTTCTGGGAGTGTCCCGGTGTCCTTGACAATTCTGCAAAAGCCACACCACAGCCATGAGCAATATTGGGCATCTTTGCTTTTCAAGTGTTTGTGCAAGTTGTGTCGGTTTAGGAATACGATTTCAGCACTGTATGTAACCAACATAATTACTCTTCCAGGGACACAGAATACTATGATTATGGACACGGGGAGGCACAGGAAACCTATGAAGCTTATGGTATGTCTGGGAATACTGTTCTCTTGACAGGGAAGGGGCCGCACGTAGTTGGGAATTGCCTGCAGTGGTTGCACATAGTTGGGAATTGCTTGTGGTCAACCGGCTGTTTTCCAGTGCCACCCCACGCTCTGAGCAAAAACTTACTGAGGAGAACCTCAAGTAGTTTTCAGGGTTGGATATTTATACCCTACAGATTATCCAGGTCTTAACAACTGAGGGCATTCTGTGGGTTTTAGACTCTTATCTAGCTTGATTGTCTCAAAGGTGACACTTCTAAAATTCCACTTTTTTAACTCTGGGAAAATATTTTAATTTCCCTGTAGCTTTAGAGTATTTTAAGAGGTCTGAATTTCCACCCACAGCACTACTTTTACTGCAGCCTGGTTTTCACGGATTATATTTTGTTGAGCTGGATGAGTGCATGGTTCCATCTGCTTCCTTATCCTCAAAAACCTGCTGGCTGATACTGACTCTGCACTATACATTTGCTTGAAAAATGGATTTAAATGTCATAGGAAGACCTCCCCTTGACTAGGTGGAACAATTTTGGTCACTATGACTTGCAAGTAGCCAACGAAGTTTCGCTAATTTCAATTACGTAAGGCTATCAGCTTGGCCTAGACTGGGAGGTGTGGGAGACCAACTGAACCACAACTGTGTAAATCACCAACTGTTGACAACAATGGACCTTATATCTGAGGTGCCAGCAATAAAGGATTGGGTGACTGTGTGGGTTTTTTTTTTGGTAAAGCTAGTGCAGCTTTCAGCTTATGAATGGCATCTGCATGTGGCAGAGAGTAAGATTCATTTTCCTCTCCCTGTAAATAGGCTGAACTATAAACAGTTACAAAAGCTATACAGCGAGCTGCTTAATGGCATGGAAATATGCTGTGTTGAAAATAACTCCTTTTACCAGAGCGTCACTTGCCTGAAGGCATGAATGAATGCAGGTAGTGAGGATAATGCCCGGCTGGAGGGACTTTCTGGGATCCTCAGGAACTGGGAATCCCCTGTGCTGCGTCATGCTGGTATTAGGGAAGCAGAGTTGTTAATGCAGTCTGTCTCCTCCGCCGGCCTCGGGGTGTTCCCTGCTCTGGGCGTAAGTTGTGAGAAGTTCAAATTCAGGTGCCTAACCAGGGATGCTTTTCCAGTCTAAGATGCATTTGAGTAGACAGCTGCTGTCAGCAGCGTTGGCTGACTTTCCTGCCTTCAATGGCTTGGTTTGTCGCCTGTGTTACTCACGCAGCACAAAGAGGCTTTTGTGCCTCCCGCTTGGTAGGAGAGCGGTGGGGTTGTCTGGGATAGGAAGGCCAAAATGCTCATTGTATACTTGGCATGAAGTTGCCACAGCTAATCTGTTTATCCACAGTAATTTCCTTTGGTCTCTGCTTTCATGAAAACAGAATTAGAGAAATAAATTGTTGAGCCAGGCTGGAGATGGTTTTGAGAAAATGGGAATGTGGTCCGTGGTGGTAGGAACAGGCTCGGCTGTCTTCCGGGCTTCGGACTCTCGCTTTATGACCGGTGACCCTGGAGAGAGTGGCAGGCAGGCAAGGATGAATGGTGGCAAGCACAAGCCATAATGAAAGCTGAGCTTGGATATCTGGGGCTTGAGCTAGTCCGGGGGCAACGGGGAAGCGAACTGCATTTGCTTCGGTGGTGGTTGTACGTAGCAGAAGGGTTTGGGCTGTCCTGTGGAGTGCTTTGTCCCATCAGCAGTTCATGCTGGTACGGCACGAGGAAGCGATGTCTGCTCCGAAGAGGTGAGCAGATGCTGTGCGAGCGATGGATGTAAATTTTTTTCCGGTAGTTGCGGAGGGGAAGGAACAGCGAGTCACAGTCAGGCTGGTGTCTGAAAGTTCGGGATGCGCTGCCATCCTAGAGCAGCGTAGGAACTTAATTGATTCGGCAGGGTTTTCCAGGAGCTGCCTTGCCTGGCGTCTGGGAAGAAGTGCTACCTGTAGCCGTGCCCCCCGCCAGACCCCAGGGTTAGAGATGCTGCTGGCCACCAGCCCGAGGGGCCGTGACTGCTGCCGCCTTGGCCACTGCTGGCTGCCAGAGCTGCCCCGGGAATTGGCTTCGGCTCTGCTGAAATTAATTACTCCTAAAAGGCACTGGGTTTGTCCAAATCGGCGCTTAGCCGGGCTGTCGGAGCTGCCGCCTTCCTGAGGATCCCCGCACAAGTGGCTTTTTCCCCGTAATGTCGGAAGATGGGCTACAAACGAGAGGTTTTGGTGGACCGGGGGGCGTTCCGCAGAGGGGGGTTGGGGGTGAAACCGCTGCGAAGGTGCTTTGTGCTTCCGCCTGGGCTCCGGAGGGGATCCCGGCCGGCTGGCACCGCCGCTCCCTCCGTGCCCCTCGGCTCGCAGCGCTCCTCCATCCTTGACGTATCCCTCTCTTTTCCGCAGGGCAAGATGACTGGAACGGAACCCGTCCCTCCCTGAAGGCCCCTCCGGCCAGGCCAGTGAAGGGGGCCTACCGAGAGCACCCATACGGACGTTATTAAAAAACAAACATGAGGGAAAAATATCAGTTATGAGCAAACAGTTGTTACTGATTCTTGTATCTCCCGGGATTCCCGTTGCTTTACCCACACCAGACAAGTAATTGTCTAACTGTTTTTCTTCGTGGCCCTTTTTCTCCCACTCCATCCTCACCCTGCATTCTGGCTTCTGTACGTAGTATTTTAAAATGAGTTAAATAGATTTAGAGGACCGACTTTTAATTTTTTTTTTTTTTAAGTGTGTTTAGATGGCTTTTCTTTCTTTGTTGTTTAGGTAAACACAACTGTACCTTTTTTTTAATAAAAAAAAAAAAAGTTGAGTTAAAAATGTTAGTTTCAAAAGTGACATGCTTTGCTTAGCAGTTATGAAATTAAGGTTTTGTTAACCTTTTAAGTTTGGTTTTAAGGAACCCATAAAAGTTGTAGTTGCAGAATCCCAAAGTAGGCTACATTTCAAAATTCAGGGCTGTTTTTAAGAATTAAAATCATAATGTAACGGTAGTAGCTGCCACCGTTTAAAAGTAACCTCAGACGTCAAACTTTCCTTAAAAGCAGATTGCTGGTGAATCTTAAGTTTAAATTTTAATACGAAGGATCCTCAAACAAATTAAATAGCATTTTTTAAAGGTAATTGACTTAAAAGAAAAAAAAAAATTAGGTTTATAAAATTGACTTTTTCTTATGTGGGTTTTGAAATCTAGCCCCGAACATGCGGTGTTGAGAGATGCTTGGGAAGCAGATTTTTCCAGTGTAAAAGGGGTTCTTAGTTTGGTTCTGTATGAAGAACTTTTAAGGGAAAAACAAATTAAAGCATGGCTCTAATTGCCCGGTGTTTGATATTAGAAAACAGAGCATTACGTGAGTAGGTCTGAACTCTGTAAAAAATTACAGTCTTCTCATTTTTATAGTGCTTGGGGCAGATAATACAGTGCAAGTTTAAAACTGATGAAATTGTCAATATTAGCAATCCCATTGACTTGTTCAAGTGTATCTCAACACTAGCTTTGCATAAAAAGGGACACTGCAGCTGAAAAAATGAGGAAAAATTTCACGTTGTACATAGGATAAAGTCCTAATTGGATTTGTACACTGTCCTCCCACTCTGTTCTTGAAGATTAAATGCTACATGTGTAAGTCTGCCTAAATAGGTAGCTAAAACTTGTCAAAATGTCTGCCGCAGTTTGTCAATAAAGTTTAGTCCTTTTTTAATCAAAGTAAATGTGATGAATTGTCATTGTTTTTTTGTTCAGCAATAAAATAGCTATTTTTTTTTTCAAATAAATTTAAATTAATGCTAAAGCTAATTGTCTTTTTAAAACATGGAGACATTCTAAAAATGGTGTTTTTTTGTAATTCTCACCAAAAGTTTATCAAGCTCACTGAAGGAGCTTAATTTTTTTTATTATTTTTTGGGTTTTTTTTTTATAAAAAAGAAAAATTGTTTTTCACCCCCTGGAAGTTGTTGAAAGCAGTTTGATCCTGGACGATGGCAGAAATCTGACTTCTGTCTGCTGGAAAGCGTTTATGGTTCTTTGCTGAATTACTGATTCAGATTTCGGGTGGCCTCCCGGAGTATTTCCAGGCTGCAGGCTCCAGATCGAGTCTGGGATGGCTGGTTTAAATGTAGCGTGACAAAACGAACGCTCAAAAATCCGAGGCTTAGCTGCCACCGGGAGGAGAAGGAAGCTTGCTTTCTGCTTTATGTAAAAGCCCCTAACCCCCTCGGCTAAGATGATGCCTTTCCTACTTTACCGTAGTTTTGACTTGGCAAGCCACTTAAAAATGTATCTGTGTTTGAGAAGGGTGCTGCAGTTGCTCCTCATATCCTTCTGAGAGGGTGTGTTTGTATGTGTATATATATATATATATATATATAATAGTTCAAATTAAACTGCTTCTTAGAGAGAGACATGAAAACTGGTTTGTATTTCCCATCTGCAAAATGAATCTGGCATTCTAGGGGGAGAGAATTAAACTGCTCGGGGGTGAAAAATAGAGCATTAGGAACCAAACTGCGCGTAGCAGTGCATGATTGAGGGGAATACTTTAAAACAAAAAGTTGTATTTGTAGATTGTTATTAAAGTGTAAATAACTGAATTTTCAACAATGGTTTGGAGTCAGCTTTCAGGGCATAATGTCTTGCTTGATGAAAAGATCACCCTATACCCCCCTTTTAAAGGAAAATTATCGCAGGAGAATCAGGATGTGTAAAGCTAACATGCATCGCAAAAGCCAAAAGGTAACCTAAATGTCTGATTTTAATAGCACATTTCTCTTTTACATAAACTGTGACGGCAACTTGCATAAACTTTATTGAAACAAGTCTTCAAGTGTTAATTTTAATGTAAAAATTTGCAAAAAAAAAAATGTTTAAAATAAACATTTAAAAAAAACCACATGCTTCTGCATAAATTAGCAATAACTTTAATACTGTGCCCTTTGAAAATGCACCGTAATGTAATGTGGGCAAAAAGGAATCGGCAAGCTTAAATATCAGAAGATGTAAAATGACAACGAATATAGATAGTCCTGCTACTGCCAAAAAAAAAAAAAAAAGAAAATTCTGCTCAGTTATTTAAAAATGTAAAATGATGGCCCTTTTTAGACCCCAGTATTGATATTTACTGTGAAATGTTCAAAGCTCAGCTTAAGTTGCATGTTTTCCTTCCTGTGTAATTGCATGCAGGACTCTTTTTTTTTTTTTTTTTTTTTTTTTTCTCTTTTCTTTTCTTTTTTTTTTTTCTTTTGATCTGTGCTTGCTTTAAGGAGACTCACGAATGTCTTCAATTTGCAGGAGTCGAGAGTACGTCGCTGTGAATCACTTGGGGGAAGATGAGCAGGGGCAGCGCGCAGTGGGTAAGTTTGTTTATTTTTGCAACCCCGTTGCAAGCTGCTGACATGTTCCGCGTGGGAGAGGGGGGGGGGCGGCGGCACCATCTGAGCTGCTAAATTGAAGCCATTCTTTATATACCCACAAATAAATTACTCTTGCGAAAGGCCGGTTCCGTGGCTGACGCTCCTGCAGAGGTCACGGTGTGGAGGAGGCTTCGGTGTGGACCTGCGTAGAGCTCTCCCACCGAGACCTCATGGAAAAGGAGGTTTAAGTGGATTTGAGGAGAGGGGGAAATGCGGCGATGAGATCTGTCCCGTGGAGCTGGTTCCCGACAGACGCTGGCCTTCAGCAGAGGGCTCTCGGCCGCAGGGTAGCGTTGAAGTAGTCGTTACAGCGTGCTCCAGAAACAGAGCAGCCCGAGGAGCGGCTCAATAGGAATTCCTATAGGAGTCAGTAATGCAATAAAATTATAGACTGTGGATTTCAGACCAGACGCTGCCCAGCGAGACCTTACGGGTTCTACTCCTCCCCCGCCATCGATGGGCTCTGAAATGTGATCTGGTTGTTCTTTTTATGGCTTTTTTTTTTTTTTTTTTTTATCTGATGTCGTTGCCAGAGACGGTTCGGGCAGGGGTCCTGCCCGCCTGCCTGGGAGGTGTTTAGCGCGGAGCTGCGCGCCTGCTGAGCACCCTCAGCCCTCGGGGAGGGCTGACGGACCTCCAGCACCTTTGGGTGCTGGTGCCGGTCAGCACCCACAGTGGCAGAACTCCCTCTGGCGGCTGCTCCGGCCCCACCGACTTGCTTGTTTTCCTATAAATACTTTAATAAACGTATGCGAGTGCTTGTAAACCCGGCGGTACCTTGGTCGGGGAGATAATCACGCGTCGGTGGAGTGACCTGCTTACACAGCAAGGACACGTCTCCCCCCAGGCCCAAAGGCAGCAGCCGTAAGCGTTTCCTTTGGGGACAGCTAATCGCTTTCTCTCGAATCTCGAGAGCGCTGAAAGTCAGAGCTCCATAAATAAAAGAACAAAGAAATAAACCCTTGGAACGCTGAAGAAGTCTAATGGCTTCAAAAGACAACGGTGAAAAGCCCTGGGCGTAGGACGTAGAAGGACATAAGTCTTATTTTATATGGAATTGTAAAGCTACCAAACGAGCTTCTCTTATCTTAGAGGAGTATTAGGAACAAGAAAGCGGTAATATGTGGAAATGCTGCAAGAGAGTGACATTACCCTCAATTCTTTGACTTTACATGAAAATTGGATGCATAGTTTTGTGCTAGGGGAAATCTGGATTTGTGGCCTGTTTATCGAATGCATCTTCATTTACAATGTAATTGGAACATCAGTTTATATGGTGTTGTAGCAATCTTTCCCATTTCTTTCTTAATAGGCACAGCTTTTATATCAAGTGGAAAAGATTTGATAGAGATCATCTATTATGATGCAGTTTTTTACCAGTAGAAGTGGATCCTGTGACACTGCTTTTGGAGTAACGCAGCTTGCTTGTGCGTTGCATTGGTTGCATGTTTATGTGGAAGATTTTCATGTTAATGGAGGAATGTAAACCTTAATATATTGCAAATAACTGTATATGCCGAAAGTATTTTGAAAACATGCCCCGCATCAAACATCTTCCTCCCTCTCATAGCATTACTATGTTCAGATTTTAGCCTAGAGTCTGCAGAAGCTAATTTGAGATCCCAAAATAGCCATCAGCATCGGATGTGTCTCTCAAGGATGCTCTAATTAGCCAGACATTCCGGGGGTGATACAGGACTCGCTGAAATTTCTGAGGGGTAGAGATTCCTTTGAGTACTGAAGTCTGAGTCACCGAAATAACCTTCCCTTTTCTACTGACACAGAGCCACTGGAGGTGGCGTTCTGCTGGCTGTGAGCTAACGAGCACCATCGATCTTTCATCTCCCCATTTCCCCAAAGGGCTAATCCACATCTGATTATTTGTAGGATTTTGGTAAAGACCGTAAACAAGATAAAGGCCCCCATTGTGTTTGGTCCCGTACAGTGTGATGTGCAGCAGCAGTCGCGTCTCCTCTGTGGAAGCGTTTCCCAACAATACCATTCTTTTGCAAGAGCCGCTGGGCTCTGGAAACATCCTCCTGCTGCAGAGCGCTCCCATCTTCCCTGGCTCTGGGTGCCCGCAGCTTCTTCGGCATCTAGTCCAGCCCTGGCTGCCCTTGCTTGGAGCTGGCACCGACCTGGGCTTTGCGCTTCCTCGGTGAGGTCTCGCCGTGTCTCGCGGTTCACGGCCGGTGTCTTGGACCGCGACAGGAGCGTGAAACTGAGCTTGCAGGACAGATGCTCCGACTGGTATTTTGCAGAGATGGCCCCAGCGGCTTTTCCTGGAAGGCGACTGGCAGAGCCTGCCCGTTCCTCACCCCTGGTTTCAAGTTGCTGTTGGGATTAATAAATAAAGCAAATGGCTACAAGCTTTATTTTATGACTTACCAGTGGTGTTTTTATGTTTAACTTAAAACGCCGTGCTTTCAGTAAGGCTGAGACATTGCCTTGATATGGCCCTCTGTAAAATTGCGTATTTGGTAAGTTGGGTTTAAGAGCACAGCTGGATTCCCTGTGCAGCTGTTAAAGCAGATGATTCTTTTTGTACAGAATGAGTTTTTGAATTTGTATGAGAGAGCATCTGTCACGAACAGAGCCAAGAAAAACAATGGAAATGTGCGCGTCTTCCCTTCCTCGGCCCATGCCGCTGCTCTCCTCAAGAACACTGGGGTGCGGGGGCATTCCTGCAGCCTGCGAGAGACCCTCCCCGCGGCCCCCGAGGAGGAGACCGGCTCTGACCCCTCTGCTGGGAGGCGCAGAGGAGAACGGGCAGTGCTGCTGACGCAGCTCTTCTCTCCACAACTACATATGGTGCTTTTGGGGACGAAGACGGGGGGCTTAGGGAAATTCTTCTTTGATTGATAAAGCTGTAACGTCTTGGATGAGACGTGGGACACGTGCCCCGTTTGTAAGCTTTGAGGGGGAGGAATTTCTGCAGGCGAGACGGGGCCCCCAGGAGCTCCCATCTCAAATGTAGATGTTCCTCCTCTATTTTTTTCTGCTCGGGAAGCTCGGCTCCTGTGAGCACAGAGCAGAAACCTTGGCTGTTATTGCTCAGTTGAGCCTTCCGTCGCTCCCATATGTTTTAATAAAATGTTTGTTTCTGTGCTCGTTTTGCTCCTTTGGCAAAGTGGGATGAATCTCCCAACAAGCTGATTTCTGACGTGATAAAGGAACACAGTTAAGATGCTGTTGGCTTTGCTGTGGCTGGGAATTCGGA
The DNA here is from genome assembly GCF_965231255.1 of Vanellus vanellus. Classification (NCBI taxonomy): domain Eukaryota; kingdom Metazoa; phylum Chordata; class Aves; order Charadriiformes; family Charadriidae; genus Vanellus; species Vanellus vanellus. The sequence continues at coordinate 6,123,064 of NC_138927.1, read as the reverse complement.
ACCTGCCAGCTCTTGGTGAGTGTTGGAGAACTCCGGAGCCTCCCTCGGCTGCCGCAAACACTGGAGAGCAGCAACTGTGTGTCGGAGTACTGAAATATAAATCGTTTTCCAATGAAGCTGTTACTTTTACAGCTGGTTTTAGAACCAAATATGACCGAAGGCTTGTACGTGGTGTTACCGATGCAATCCTGGTTTTAACCTGACGTCTGTTCATCCTATCTGTTACCTTTATAGTTGTACCTGGAAGATTCTGTTAAAACTGCAGGTGTCCGGATACTCCTGGGTTTTGATGGCTCTGCACATTGTAGGTTTCCAAACCAGTGAGAAATGAAACAATGGCCTTGTGAAAGTTCACTGATTGTAGAGATGGCACTGCCTCCAGCCCAGGCAGGGGTGGTTCTCAGGGTTGTATAATGGTCCATCTGTACTGAAGCATCAAACACCCACAAGTTAAGGAAATCAATGAAAAATACTGCGAGTGGTTGGTAACGCCAGTGAAAACTGCTCCAGGTGAATCACAGCATTAAAATAACTTGTATAGGAAACTGGCAAGCTCTTCCGTGGCTGGTATTTAGTGAGAAGTGTTCAACAGCTGTTGACAACGATTAGTCATTCCCTATAATAAAGGATTAACGTGGAATTTTTATTTTTTTTTTCTGGCTTTCAAAGGTGTGTGGGTTTTTCCTCTTGTTTCTCTTCCTGCCGCAGAGTTGCCGTTTGGGGGGAGGTGGAGTTGGGGAGGGGGCTCTGCCCCGGGGGAGGGTGATGGGGGGGGGCAATGGGGACCAGCAATGCCCCATAAATGCTCCATAAATGCCCCATGTGCTTCGCTGCGTGGTCCCCGGCGAGGGGCGGGGCGAGGGGCGGAGCTATGGGCGGGGCGAGGGGGCGCGCGCGCGCGCCCCGCAGGAGGATTGTCCGCTGGCGGCCGCCATCGCGCCGCCGGCCCCGCCCGCCATATTGTGCCCGGCGCAGGTTGAGCGGCGGCCGGAGATGGGTGAGGGGGGACCGAGCGGCGGGACGGAGCCGGGCACCGGAGGAGGGGGGGGGAAGGCGGCCGGTTGGGCACGGAGGTTGGGGGGGGGAAGGGCCGAGCGGCGGGCGGGGCGCTGGAGAGCCGGCAGCCGGCCCCGCCCCGCCGCCCTGAGGGGGGCGGCTCCCGGGCCGCGGCCTGGCCCGCAGCCCCCGCAGCTGCCCTGGAGCCCCGTTCCTCCCTGCAGCCTCGGTGCGTGCTCCCGGAGCCCCTAACGCTCCCCTGCGGGTTTCTTGTTACCCCGGGGGGGGTGGGGGGTCTCCGGAGCCCCCGGTGCTCTCCCGGGGCCCGTCCTGCGGCCCCCGCCGCCCTCCCGTAGTTCCCGCTGCTCCCCGAGGGCCCGGGCCTGCTCCTCGAGGGCCTGTACAGCCCCCGTTACCCTCGTCCAGCCTCCGCCCGTGCCCCCAGAGCCCTCACAGCCCCCACTGCTCCCCCAGAGCCCCCTCTGCCCCCCGCTGCTCTTCCGTAGCCCCCGCTTGTGCCCCCACATCTCCCGTTTCTCCCCCACACCCTCTGCCTGTCGCCCCTGGAGTGTTTGTGGCTCCTGCCTGCGCCTCTGTGGGCCCCACAGCCCCTGGCCTGTGCCCTCGCAGCCCCCACTGCTCCTTCAGACCCCCCATCCGAGCTCCCAGAGCTCCTGCGGCCCCTGAGCTGCACTCCCAGAGCTCCCAAGGGTCCCCCCCTCCAGTCTCTCCAGCTCTCTTCCCGGGCCCTACGCTTTCATCCTACCACTTGTCCCTCTCAGACTCTCTTGTGGTGGTGTCCTGGGCCTCAAACCCACTGTCTTCACCTCCCCTCAAGCTCCTGTCCATTTGGTGTCCCCCCCAGTCCCCTGTGCACAGCCCCTCCGGTTGACCAGCAGTCACTCTGCGTCCCCAGGCCACCAGGACTCGCTGTGCCCTGGCATATACTGGAGTATCTGCCCTTTGCTCTGCCCTTCCCCCCCCAATTCCCCCAGTGCTGCAGCCACCTCTGTGCCCCACTGGCCCATGTGATGGCACCCATCTCAGGGTATCTTTGTTTTTGTTGGGTCTAGCCCCAAGCACGGCCCTCTGTACCCTGTCCCTCGTTGCCTGTAACTAGTACAGCAGTTTGCTGGAGGACTCTGGAACTCAGTGTAAGCTTCAAAACTTCTTTGAGAGCAGTTTCTAGCCCTTCAGCAAATTTTCTTTATTCCAGATGCTAATTGCCAAGTGATGCAAACTGGAAATTATCAATTGCTTAACGTTTCTTTTTCTGATTGCTACGACCTGATCCGAGTTTCTTCACAGCTCAGATTTCACTTCTTAGTAAACGGTGTGTTATCACCCTGTCGTTTCTCTAAGTAAAGATTCTCCTAAGGTTAAACAGTATCCAGAGAAGGTTTTTAAAATTTTGGTAGTATTATTGTTTACATTGTGGCAAGCAAGCACTAGGAAAGCTAACTTTGGGCTAACATCCCCTTGAGCTCTTTGCCGTGCAAACGTACAACAACACATGCCCTAAAAATGCTAGTTATTTTTGTGATGTCCTAAAGGAGCAAAAAAGGAAAAAGCCAGTTTGTGTGCTTTTTCAGCATCCCTTTAAAAGAGCTGTGAATGTCTGATTCCAGCACAAAATTGGGCAAAGGGGGACCTAGGTAATATCACCAATTTACTGAATCCTTTGGGCGAATTGTTTAGCATCTCTGTTAAGTATATTGCTCTGCCTGTAAAACAGGGATAACACCACAACGATGCAGATTAAATTCCTTGTAAACTGCCTTGGGCTGGGAGAGGGGCATGAAAAGCTTCTTCCTGCTCCCCTGGAAACCTGCATATGTTAGGCTTTAGACTCTCAATGAATTCACAGCACCTTTACAGGCTGCTGCATGTCCCTGGAGCGTCCCAGGAGCGTCAGGAGCTATCTGGGGCCGCATCTATAGCCCGTGGCAAATACAGGAGGTGTAGAAAAGGGTTGAGCAAAGTTGCATTATCCTGCTTTGTGCTGCAAGCTAGCAGTGTGAGTGATGGGTTCCTGCTGGTCACCAGGGGCGTGGAGAGCAGATGAGCCTTAATTATAAATCTCTTCCTTTCAGTTTTAAAGACTGAAGACATAATCCCGCAGTGAAGAGCAGAGAAGCCACCTGGAAGAAGAACCCTCCGCACCCTCTGTTGTTATGGCAGGGGGAAGGCGGGGCCCCAACCGTACCTCCTACTGCCGAAATCCCCTCTGTGAACCGGGGGCCGCTGGCGGCTCTGGCCATTCCACGAGTTCCTCTGTCACGGGTGTGCGCTCACGCACCAGGTACGTCCAGGTCTCCCCGTCTTCACATCTAGCCAGGCCAGCTGCTCCTCTCTGAGGCGGGTGTGAGGGGCCACCTTATCTCCCCATCTCACAAGTTGCTGGTTTTCCTGTGGCTCAGGGATTTGTTAACTCCCTGTGTCTAGCTGAAATCCTTTTCCTATGTGTGACAGCATCCATGCTACATATTGTAATTGGGATAGGTGGGTTCTAATTTGCCCGAGGCTGTTAAGTGTTTTATCAGACCGTGACAGGCTTCCAGGAGCGTTCAAAAGCCTTTAGTGACCGTTGAATGGAAAGTAAGAATAGAGTCATATTTTTATCTAAAGCCTGACTCTCAAGTTCTGCTTGTTGCGTCTCCTGTGCCCTGAAGTTTATGTCAGGTGAGGCGTTTCTGGGGTAGAGTTTAGCTAGGTCAGGTGATGTGTAGGCTGCGGGGTGTTTTTTTTTCAGATTACAGCCTGGCTGGTTGGTTGCATTTCTGCAACTGAGGTAGAGAGGAAGAAGGAGAAGCGGAGCACCGACAGCAATACGTAAGCAGGAGGTGACTTATGAACTCTCTGCAAAGGAAATATGAGATCTGTCTTAACATACTGCCTGCTTACAGCCCTAGGCCAAGAAATTTATAGGGATACAGTTATTCAAACAAGTTATTGCAAGGGCACAGAAGGTGGAGCAATCCACCTTGTACGTATTTTGCTGTGAGAGCGTGCACAAGGGTTCTTATCACAAGTAGGTAATGCAGTGCAAATCCACGCCCCAGCTTACCTCCAAGCGGTTTCTCTCTGTAGCTGTACCCACTGCTACCCATCACCTACATGGCAGCCCAGGCTGAGCAGTCCCAAAGCGCTTTATGCTCTTTATGCCTATAAGAGTCTTGTTGCTGCTCTTGCAAGAGCACCATTAGGTCTTGTGTGTCTTTTCAAAGCAGAAAAGGCTTCGTGTTTATATTTAAAGCCCTTTACTAGAGGACCAGAACAGGAACTCTTGTTCTGTGTGCAGGAATGGAGTTTATTGGCAGATTTATCAGTCCTGAGGAGCTGAATCAGTCTTGTCAGCTTGGGAATCGGGGGGTTTCAGAGGCAGCTGGGGTTCCTCAAGTCCTTCCCTCACGCATGGCTTTATTTTAGGCTGTCGGCCTTCTGCTTTAAAAAGCATAGGCTGATCCACCTCTGTCCACCCCTGGGCTCGAAGTCCTTCTGCAGTCACTCTGAGACTTGTGTGGTTTCATTTTGGGATTTTTGATAGGAGTTTGTGCTCTGTAGTTCCTTCGAAACCCACACCCAGATTCCTTTGACTGTTGTTATTTAGAGATTGCAAATCAGGAGAGATATATCTAGTCTATATTAATTCCCTTCCCTTTGATGCAAAGGGTTGCTGTCTGGGATTGCGTGCGTGCTCACACAGGAATATGCTCCCCTGACTAAACTTGTTTTTCCTCCATAGTTGAATAGAAGTTGAAGAATGAGAAAGAGCTTGCGTTTAATTGCTCTGTATTCATGTTCAAGCACTCTTAGAAATGTAAATAGCAACTCGAGGCCTAAAAGCTTCCAATTAATTAAGAGGGCCACCGGTTGCCCCTTGAATAGCTGAACGCAGCCACAGCTTTTGAACCTGACTCAACGCGAGGGATTTAATAGCAAATGACCTGGTGCTGTAGACTGGCCCCGTTCCAAATATTGCTTTCACTGGGCAAATTCCCACTCATGTCTGCCTGTAACAGTTGTCCTGGACATCCTCAGGGTGCTGACACTTTGGGTTTTTTGGCAGCCACTGACCATGATAGTCAGCTCAGGTTTCTCAGTCAGTATTGGACCCACCGACTCAGATGAGTACGTGGGCTGGAGGACAGTGCTGTGTTTATCACAGGGAAGTGACTGCTGGCTTCTGCTTTACCTCGGCAGGAGCGGTTCAGGTACAGGCCTTTCCAGCCCACCTTTGGCAACTCAGACAGTCGTCCCCCTCCGGCACTGTAAGATCCCAGAGCTGCCTGTGGAGAGGAGTGTGCTGTTTGAACTTCAGCTCTTCTTCTGTCATCTCGTTGCTCTGTTTGTCCACTACATCAACATCTACAAAACTGTGTGGTGGTACCCACCCTCCCATCCGCCTTCGCACACGTCATTGGTAAGCACCAAAGGACAGCTGCTGTCCGGTGATACTCACAGACTGTCTCTTGAGTCATTAGACATAAAGTTTTCTATATACGTTTGATGCAAACTACATGTGACTCTACAGCCCTGGAGGGTTGCTCATGTGACTCTGAGTTGGCAAATTTTGGGCACTGCTGTCTGCTTGGCATTCTCTTTCTGATCTTGGAAGAGAGAGTCTGAGGAGGAGAGAGTAACTTGGGAGCTTCTCTGTTGAATGTGGGTTTCTGCTGCCTGATGGAAAGTGAAATAATTTTGGTTTTGTCACCGCAGAATTTTCATCTTATTGACTTCAACGTGCTGACAGTGACAACAATCGTCCTGGCACGCCGGCTGATCGGTGCTATTGTGAAGGAGGTAAAGTCCCCAAGCAGATCTCAGAACCGTTCTTTCCTCTGAGGCAAAATGTAAAGCTGTGTGTCCCTTTTGCAGTTCCTCTTGTCTCCTTTTCTAAAGAACTTTGTTCTGTGTCCAAGTCAGAAACCTCAGCGTGGTTTCTATTGGGAAGAACAGAGAACAGAAACGAGCGCCTCAAACCATTGCTCGTGACTCTCTCTGTCCTTCTGTGATTCTTTCTGAATTACTGTCTCAACTAGACTGTAGTAATTCTGCTTTCTTCCTTGTGAAGAACAGTATATGGCTTTTTCCTGTTCGCTTAATTTAGCATTCTGCAAGGAGGAACCAGCATGGGTCGGTTTCTGCTGACTGTGGAAGCTTTCTGTGGTGAGCAGGTCCCGGAGAGCGGGCTGGTCACCCTGATAACTACCAGACCTTAACATGAAACTCAGAGCTGTCCTTATTCCAGCTTGAGGCATGAGGGTTTTGGAGAGCCCTGCGTTTTGCAGAGTCCAGATTCCGGCCTACAGAAGGCCTCCCCTTCCTGGTGGCAGTCAAACAGAGCCTTTCACCAGCTCTTCATCTGCATATGAAGTTGATTTTGCAGATTGAGCGCTGCTCATTTACCGTTTGCTTCCTGTAGGAAGAGTGACTTAGTCTCCCCTCTGCCCAGCTCTTTCTTCTCTCCCCGCAGGCTTCGCAGAGTGGCAAAGTCTCCCTGCCACGCTCTGTTTTCCTGGTGATCACTCGGTTTGCTGTTCTCACTGGCACAGGCTGGAGTTTGTGTCGATCAATAATTCATCTTTTCCGAACCTACTCTTTCCTTAATCTCCTGTTCCTGTGTTACCCGTAAGTATCTTCTGTCACTTATGTGTGATTTCTAATGTTGCTTCTGTGCAGTGGGCGTTGCTCAGTTGAAATGAAGCCTGAAAGTAAACAAGCAGTCGATTAGCTTGTAACGGAAATTAAACTACCCTTTTCCCTCTTGCTATGTCACATTTCTTCTTGGTGGCAGGGTATATCTTTAATGTTTACCCATATTCAGCTTTAATATAAGCACTAGCTATAGCTCTTAGATTGCTTGTGTCCTCTGAAAAGGATTGTGTGTTTTTTTCATGGTATTCAGAGAACCCGTATCTTTGGTTTCCTTAGTCCTTGGGTGCCTCTGCCAAGTGGAGTGAATCAAACAGCTTCCCTGCTTCGTGTTAACTAACAAAAGGAAGCCAGTTCTAGTTCCAGTCAAGCAATGGAAACAGCTCCCTTCCCTCTGGTAGATGCAGCAGGAAGCATCTCATAAGGATCTGAGACTCGGTGCTTGTGTTTGAGTTCAGATTAGTGAAGCTCTTTGCTGGAGTTTCTGTAGGTAGCAGATGCCATTTAGGAGGGGGATGTGACAGTAATGCTGATGTGCTGCCAGCAAAGGCATTGCACGGGGAGCTCGTAAGGAAGTAAACACCTTTCTGCACTCTGCTCCTCCAGGTTTGGCATGTACATTCCCTTCCTTCAGCTCAACTGTGACTTTCGGAAGACGGGCCTCTTCTCCCAGGTGGCCAACATCGGTCCCAGAGAAACTGGCGAGGTGAACTCCAGGAGCAGAGACTACCTGACCGTCCTAAAGGAAACCTGGAAGCAGCACACTCGACAGATGTATGGCATGGAGGCCATGCCCACTCACGCCTGCTGCCTCTCCCCAGATCTCATCCGCAATGAGGTGGAATACCTGAAAATGGACTTTAACTGGCGGATGAAAGAGGTGCTGGTGAGCTCCATGCTCAGTGCCTACTACGTGGCCTTTGTGCCGGTCTGGTTTGTGAAGGTGAGCGAGGGCCACCTCTGCTCTTGCAGACGCTGCTCCTCCAGGCGTGGGACGGGCTGGGGAGGGTTGTGGGGAGGCGAACACTGGGTTAGGTCTGGTTCTCCCTTCTCGCTTAGCTGGATCGCAGGAGAGGTTAGTCAGAGGGCTGGGCTGTGCGCGCAGGCGGCTGTATCCAACCCGTTTATGGAGGCCTTGTGAAAAGTAAGAAGCAAAACCATCTCGGTTTAGGTTTGCTTAAACTCCAGCTAACAGAGGTCAATATCGTCCTGGTAAAGTGTATTCTGACTGTCCTGAGAGTGTGCCTCCATTTGTTTGGGAGCAGCGTCTCCCTCCTGCCTCCCTGTGAAGCTAGAAGGACTCCAGGCTGACCAGTCCTTCGCACAGTGACCTTCTGCGAGGTCAGAGATCCAGGACAAGGGGATCGACTTTCATAAGGGAGGCAGTATGAAAGAGGATGGACTTTTATTAGGATTTTTAGCTGTTTTATTTAAGTTCCCGATACGTTGTACAATGAGACAAATGTCTCGTAGTAAATCCGTCAGACCTCGGGGGTGAACCCAAGCCCCTTCCCCTGCGGGGCTGGTGCTCCCACCCGTCGTCAGCTGAGCTAGGAGAGCATCGGGAACTATCTCCCTATTTTTGGTGATGGGCGATGATAGCATCAATGTTTCGCCATGGTGCGTTCAGGAGTTGTACAGCAGCCATCCTATGTGGGCGCTTCTTTTTCAAGCAGGATTAATAGCTACGTGAAAAGCCCTCGTTTTACCTGCCTGAGTGCTTTGTGTTTTGATGGCTTTGTTAGGTGAGGCTGTCCAAACACGTCGTCACACATTCTTCTTGTCCCCCCACAGAACACTCAGTACTATGACAAACGCTGGTCCTGTGAGCTCTTCCTTCTGGTTTCCATCAGCACGTCTGTGATCCTGATGCAGTACCTCTTACCTGCGCGCTACTGTGACCTGCTCCATAAAGCCGCAGCGCACCTGGGCTGCTGGCAGAAGGTCGATCCAGCCCTCTGCTCCAACGTGCTGCAGCATCAGTAAGGAGCTCTCTCCTGGGGCTGGGGCTGGAGGTTTCTCTTAGCTGGCACGCTTCTTGGCACGAACAGAGGCTGGGTGGGGAGCTCAGCTTTCCAGCCACCTCTCCTCCTCCTCTCGGTACCTTAAAAAAAAAAAAAAAAAAAGAAAAAAAGAAAAGTGAAAGCAGAGTTGTCAGCTGACACATCCAACAGCATATAGATGCTCTCTGTACTGTCCACTCCCAAGCGCGGCAAGCAGATCTGATTTTTTGGCAAGGTGCCTGCTGCTTCTGGCCCCAGGTAACTGCCGTTTGTCACTGCTGCAGTTACACGCCTCGGTGGGCCAAACTCTGCCCTCGCTGATGACAGCAGCTTCGTGCTGCGGCCAGCGCTGTGGAAGCAGCTCGTGCGTTGTCCTCGCTGATGGTGGGACGGCAGCAGACCCCCCCTCAGCTGTAGAGGTGGAAATAAGAGCTCTCTTCTTGTTTCCTGCAGGTGGACAGAAGAGTGCATGTGGCCTCAGGGAGTGTTAGTGAAACACAGCAAGAACGTGTACAAAGCCGTGGGTCATTACAACGTGGCGGTGCCCTCAGACGTTTCACACTTCCGATTCCACGTAAGATCTCATCTCCTTTCTGGGGACAGAGGTGTAGCGCCTCGGCAGGGTCATGGTCCCCTTGTCCTCAACCCTTCCGGCTGCCTGAGCTGGCTCGCCGAGCAGGAGAGCTGCCCGTGGGTGGAACGAGCAGGGTTCAGTACAGCGTTTCACCTTAGTCCCGCGTCTCCCGTCAGTGCTGCCGGAAGGGTGACTGACCTGTGCAAACCGGGGCTCTGTCCAGAGCCGGTCATGGGCAAATGTGTCTCCAGAGGGGAATCCCAGAGGAATCCTCACCGCCCTCTGCCTCGTACATTTTGTCAGAAATGTGATCCGGAGGGTCTGACCTCACTCAGTGCCTTACTGTGGTCTCTCCTACAGTTCTTTTTCAGCAAACCACTGAGAATCCTCAACATCCTGATTCTGCTGGAAGGAGCCGTCATCTTCTACCAGCTTTACTCGCTGATTTCTTCAGAGAAGTGGCACCAGACGATCTCGCTGGCTCTGATCCTCTTCAGCAATTACTACGCCTTCTTCAAGCTGCTGCGTGACCGTCTGGTGCTGGGCAAAGCCTACTCGTATTCTGCCAGCAGAGACTCAGAGCAGAAGTTAAATTAAAACAATTGCACTGATGCTCAGCTTATTACAAAACAAACAAAACAAGGAACCCTCAGAGCTTTGTATTTTTGTTACCACTGCTTTTTTTTTCTTTGATAACTGATGTAATTAAAAGGAAAAAACATATTTTTTTACTCCCAACAGTTGTTTGTGTGTTTCTTGTCTGATAAAATCCCCTGAGAAGGCCTCTTCTTGTTTATATTTGAGAGGAGTGATGTGCAGATCCTCCCTCTCCCACTGGCACCAAGCGGGAAGGTGAGAATTACCGGTACATTAAACCTCACAACTTCCACTCTGACTTCTTTTATGAAGGGCTGAACCCCAATCCTGTGTTTTTCGGTGAGGGGGACGGACCCTGAAGGACCTCTTCCAGCACCCCCTGATGCTGGTTGTTGGGGAAAGGCTGCGTTATTTCAGTAAAATGGGAGGGGGTTTTTTTTAATTGCCGGGATGGAACTGCCGCCCTTCGCTCACAGCCGGTGCAGGTGATGGTTTGAGGTCCGCAGCGGCGTGATGGGACCCAGTGTGGACCAGGGAGCTTGGTGGGGGGCTTAGGGTCCGGAGGAGGAGGAGGAGGACCCTAAGCCCCCTCCCCCAGCTCCCCGGTCCACGCCGGGGAGGACTCGGCTCCATCCCCGGGTGATGCGGGGTTGGGGACACCCCCGGGACCGTCCCCTTTCTGCGGGGGGACACCGGCCGTGGCGTGTTCCAGGTTGGTTCCCCTCCCCGTGTTGGGGCTCCCACCGCCGCTGCCGGATCCGGTCTTTGTTCTGTTCCGGCTCCCGCCGCCGCCAGGGGGCGCCCGGAGCGCGCGCGGTGCCGGTGCCGGTACCGGTAGCGCCTCCGCCGCTCTCCGCGCTACGGAATCCCCCGTCCGTATTCCCCCCGGGGCAGATTATGGCGAATGAAACCGGAGGACATCAAACACACGCCGTCCCCCGAGGACCGGCACCGGACCCTGCAGCGCTCCGGACCGGCAGCAGCATCGTTCCGGTGCACCGCGGGGGGGGGAGGGACACGACGGCAGCGGGGGTGATCCCCGGGGACAACGTGGGGGTCTCGGTGGACGGTGCCTGCGAGTCCAGAGCATCACACCCCGCGGGAAAGTGTATTCCCCCCCCTCCCCGCCGCCACCACCCTCTGCGGGGCCGGTGGTGGGGACACGGCGGGGCCAAAGGCCACCGGAAAGCAAAGCCACCGCCGCCGCCGCTCGGTTGGCTGTTATCAGCCGCGGCCCGTCGGCAGGGTGAAGGGCACGACGAGGAAGAGGAAGGAGGAGCGGGAGAAGCCAGGGCCGGGGGTGGCAGGGAGCCCTGCGGCAATGGGGGGCAGCTGAGCCCCCCCCCGGGACCGTGTCCCCACGCAGCCCCTGCACCCGCCACCAGCACCGGGGGGACGGGGACGGAGCCCAACCTCTCGCCCACGCACGGGGCAGGCAAGGGCGAGGGAAGGCTCCAAGAACCCCCCCCCCCCAAGGACTCCTGGTAGGTCCTGTGGGGTGCAATGGGGTGGGAGGGATGGAGAGGTATCCCCCGGCTCTCCCATTGCCCCCAGCGGGGCCAGATCCCGGCTCTGGATGGGGTTGTGGACTGGGACAGGGTGGGGGGGTGATGTCGGGGGGCCGTGGGCGGGTGTGCCTCTGCCCTGGCCCCCTCCCCACCACGGCGGCGGGAGGAAACGGCTGTGTCCAGCCTTTCCCGAGGATGAGGATTTCCTTCCTCCCATTGAGAGGGGACCCTGAGGTTAACACGCAGCCGTGGGGCACTCGGCCCGCAGGACGTGGGGGGGGGGGAAGCAGGGGGCAGAGAACCCCCCCAGACACACAGTCCTGGGTGCAGCTCCCAGTAGGACCCCCCAGATCCTCCCCCCGCCTGGCGGGGACCCCCCGCAGCCACACAGGGCAGGAGGAGGGCAGCTGCCTGCAGGGATGAGATGGCTTTGGGGGGGGCTCAGGATGGAGACGTGTGGTGGGTTCCTTCTCTCCTTCCCCACAGCTTCGCCCCTGCTGATATTTTTGGGGCCAGAAGAAGCCGGGCAGCGCGGGTGGGCCTGGGGTGACAGAGACTGTCCCCCCCACGGGTTGGCCCAACCCTGGCACCCACCCTGGCTGCAATTTTTGGCCCCATTGTCACACCTGAGGGGAAATTGGAGGTCCCCCCAGGTCCAGCAACGTGACCTTCAGCAATGGCCACCTCTGGGCAGAGCCTCCCAGCCCCGATGGGTCCCTGTGCCCCACAGCACCCCCGGTCCCTCCTCCTTGCGGGGACCTGGCCCGGACACGGAGATTAGTGGATTCCCAGAAAAGGCTCTTCCTGCAGCTGGGACGGGCTGTCGTGGGGACCAGGGGACACTTCTCCTTTCCCTTGACTCATCTGACAGCGAGTGCACAGGGGCTTTCCCGGGGGCCCCGGAGGGGACAACGACGTCCCCGGGGAGGTCCCGGGTGGGAATTCCCCTGGGAGCAGCCGGGTGCTCCCCAGAGGTGGCTTCACTGGGGACCCATCTGCCTTGGTGACACCAGAGGTCCCGGGCAACCCAAACAGTGCCCGGCCCAGGGGCAGCCCAGCGCCCCGGGGGTCCCAGCCTGGTCGGGCTCCATCTGCCGCCCTCCCCGCGCCCGCTAATCCCGGGATTAACAGCCGGATGCCGGGCACAGGTTTGCTGCAGGTAACGAGTATCCTTGGGGAGGAGGTTACGGACATCAAAGTGCAGGCAATTATGGCTAATCCCACACCTGCGCCTAACGAGCTCGGCAGCCGTCCTGCCGGTGCCAAGCGGGACCGGGCAGCCGCTGGGGAGAAGCCGTCCGGCATCACGGTGGGGTCCCTGAGCCGGGAGGGCAGCAGGGACAGGGAGCCCGCGTGTGCTGGGGACCCGTCCTGTGTTCCCCCCAAGCACGGGACCGCAGGATAACGGCCCTGTTGGTGGGGCACGGAGCAAAAAGCCGGGCAGAAACACCCTCCCCAGGGCTGGGCACTGCCGACCCGAAATGGGGCACGTGCGCCGGGGACAACCTTTGGCCTCCTGGTGCCCGCCAGGAATCCCCGTCCCGCTTCCCAGCGGACACAGCTGATGGGAAGTGGCTGTTTTCCCCGAAGAGTCCGTCCCGACATTCCTGGGAGGCCACGTCTGCTGCCTGCGTCCCCGTCCCCGGAACCTCCGTCCAGCCGGTTCCCCGCTCGTTCCCATCCCAGCTCGGCACAGAGGGAGGACGGATGCTGCAGACCGTGCCTGCTCAGCACGGGGCTGCCGGCAGCCCCCGACCCACAGACCTGCCCCACACATGCACCCCACCGAGCTTCTGCCCTCCTGTGGGGGGGGCGGGGGGACGACAGAAACACCCCGCACTGAATTCACACCCGAACCCGCAAACCCCTGATTTCTCCCCCAGTGCAGCAGGCGAAGCCGCTGCCGCCTTCCAGTGCTGATGCAGAGATGGTGTCGGTGCCCCCGGGGACCCCAATGGGTCTCGGGGGGGTCCCGGGTTGCTGAGTGAGCCTGCAGCAGCGATGCCCCACTGGGGGCCTGACAGACACCCCCCAGCTCCTCCTTGGCCCCCCAGAAACACCGGCCCGGCCCCGGTTGGTGCAGGATCCAGCAGCTGCTGATGTGGGGACCGGGGCAGGGGGGACGCGAGGGGACAGGAGCACCCCATAAAGCCGAAGGTCCCCAGCCTGGGCACGCAGTGCGTGCAGGCAACCCCAGCCGGGCCGTGTCGTCCTTTGTCTGGAGCCTGGTAGCTTTAATTCTTCCTTAATAATTGTTTATGCCATTAATAAAGCCAGATCGCTAATGTGGCTAATTAAGGGTTTGTTCACCCGCTGCCATCTCACACCGCGGCAGGTTTTGTGTGAGATCAATGGGAGGAAAAAAAAATCTTGGTGGGGGTGGTGGGAGCATCATCCCAGCGCCCGTCCCGCCAGCATCCCTGCTCCCCGGGGTGGGGACCCCTGAGCAGCACCCCAGGCCCTGCTCTGCCCCCCGGACCCAGAGCCGCGGGGTCTCCGTGGGTCCTGGGCACCCAAATCCAGGAGGTGCTGAGCTGAACCGATGCGGCCATTGCTGCCCCCGCCGCCGCCTGACCTTGCCCGGGGCTCACCTGGCCAAAACCGGGGCAGGACACAGCCCAGGAGGCCCCGTCCCGAGCCAGCGGGACCTGCCGTAATTGTCAGTCCTGAATTAGCATATGCACATCCTCATTAGCAATTACACACACACACGCGCACGCGCGCGCCCTCATTTTCTCATCCGAACAAGTCCACGGTGGGGACCCGACAGCCGGGGCAAGAAAGTGTGGGGCGGTGGGGTCTGACCCCAAACCGGCCGGTCCTCTGCTCATCGCATGAGACCGCTAAAACTCATTGCACTTGTGCAACAGAGCAGAGGCACCACCTCCGGCACCCACGGCCCCGCCGTACCGCTGCTCGGTCCCGGGTGGGGGCAGGCGGCAGCCCCCGCGGGGAGCAGATGGCGACTCGCAGCGCGACGGCGCAGGGAGCAGCGCGGGGGCCAGATGGACCGCAGGGGAGCAGAGCCGTCCCGTCATCCTCCCCCCCTTCCTCCGCTTCCGCTGCCATTTTACAGCGGCTATAAATATTTAACAGCTCCGTCCTCTGCTCTGCTCTCGAACCGACAGCCGGAGGGACGGCAGCTCCCCCCGCTCCAGCCTGCTTTGCACCACACTGGGGGCCACTGGGCTGGGATACCCCCCGCCATGGACATGGCCAAGGGCACCCCCCCTCCCCACAGCATCGCTCTGGGTCTGAATAACCCCAGCGAACCGGGCTGGAAAGGCTTGAGGTCTGAAAGGTGGTGAACGGAGCCTTTGGAGGACGCGGGGATGTTTCCCCAGAGCGGGGGACGAGGGGGGGGCAGGGAGAGGGGGGCAGGTCGCCCACCTCCCGCCTGGGTGTCACGCTGCTCTGCGGTGGCCCCATCCCGGGCACTGCGCAGGCTGAGCACCCCTGAGCGCTCCCGGAGGTCCAAGGGGCCATAAATACCCCCAAACCCACCCCTACGCCCCCGGGGGGACCCGGCTCCTGGGTCAGACCCCAGCCAGAAGCCCCATGGGCAGCGGCACCGCCTCGCCGGCCACCGCAGGGGAGTCCCGGGGGTCCTGCCCCCCGCGCAGAGGCGCTGGGTTGGGTGTCCCCGGGGGCGGCAGCGGAGCAGAGCCGGTTGCGGGATCGCGGCTGCTGCGGGGCGCGCCGTGGCCTGAAGCCCCAAAGGCGGCGGAGAGGCGTTCGCAGCCCGGGGAAGGGCCCTTTCCCGGCACCGGGGAAGTTTCGGTCCCACGGCGGGCACGGCCGGTGCCCCTTCTCCCAGTGCCCAGGCACGGCCTCGGTGCCCCGACGGAACACACGTGCACCGGGGCAGCCCCTCGCCGGAGCCGGGCTTCCTCCCGCCGCCACCGCCGCGGCCCCCAGTCTTTCCGCCGCTCTTCCGCTGACCCCGGGGCCGCCGGCCGCCTTCCTGCCCCGTTTCCTGCCCGCTGGGGCTGCCGCAGCCGCTCTGCCTCCTGCCCGCTCCTGCCTCCACCCCACGCACATCCCTCTTTCCATGCTCCGAGAGTTCCCAGCTTTCCCCGCCACGCCGGCACTGCCCGTCCTCCCCATTGCCCTTTCCTGACCCGTGGACGGGGGGGACATGGCTTCGACGCAGTTGTCCCCAAGAGCTGCCCCGGCACCCTGTGCCCTCCTCAGGGGGTCCGGTCCCCAGCCCCTGCGTGGAACCTGGTCCCGATGCCACCATGGGAGCGAGCCGGCTCGGTCGGGTGATTTTGGGGGGGGGGGGTGTCCGCATTTCGCCAGCCGTTTTCTTCCGGCTCAGCGATAAAGGTATCGAACGGAGCAAGTCTCCCCCTCCGGGGCTCGCACCCGGGGGAGCCGCAATTCCCCGATTGCAATCACTTTTGGGGATCTACCGCTGACCTAGTTTTTAATCCACTGGGCACGGGCGGCAGGGATTGCGCGCGGGGCTGCCTTCGGCCGGCGGGAACCAGCAAGAGCTTTCCGGGATCATCGTCACCCCGCAGCGCAAAGCCCCCTCCTCCTTGTTTTTTTGGGAGCTGAGGGTCCCGCAGGCAGTTCAGCGGGGCTGGTCCCGGCTCTCCGCCACCTTATTGCCGAGGTCAGGCCGTTCCCACGCTGAGCCCCCGGGTCTCCCCCAAACCGGTCGGGCGTGCGGAGCCGTGACTCAGCCCCGAGTCAGCCGGCGGGGAGCGACGTGCGCCGGCAGGCCCGGGGTGGGGGGCAGGCGGAGGACACGGGGTGCGGCGGCAGGATGGGACCTGTGTGCGGGGTGGGAGGGGGGGGCCCCCGGCTTCCCGGAGAGCCACGTTGCAGCCCTTGGCAAAGAAGGAAGCGAGAAATTTCCTTTTCCTTCCTCCTCCCAGGGCTGGGGTGACCCACGCTAAAGGAACCCCCGTTTTCCCACCACCACCACCACCACCACCACCACCACCACCCCGGGGGCATCCCGCAGGGTGAGGACTGGGAAGGGCTCCGTATCTCCCTTCCCGGCTGACGCCAAGGTTTGCTCATCGCTGCTGTCACCTCCCCAGGGTCACCCTGCTGCGGGGCAGGTGACGCTGGCGGTGTCACCTCCCCTTCCAGATTCAACCCTCCCTGCGGGGATGGAGCAGGGATGATGCCACCATCCCTCCATGGTCCTTACATACATTCCCCCCACCCCACCCCAGCATCATTCCCTGCCCCATGGCTGCTTGGCCAAGACCACCAGGGTTTTTTCCCCCCCGGTCCCGGTGCCTCCGATCCCCGGGGTGGCCCCGACCCCCCGGCCACCCCGGGGATCGGAGGCACCGGGACCGGGGTGGGGGGGGGGTCCCGATTCACCAGGCGTTGGAAACAGACTGCCACCAGCCCTCTGCGCCAGCCAGGAATAAGTGGATTAGGAATCAATCCCGTTATCGTCACTAGCAGCCTCGGCGAGGGCTGTGGGATGGGGACAGGGATGGGGACACTGCCGGTAGGGAGGGGGGGGGATGGGATCAGGGGTGCCCGACGTGGGGCAGAGTGTGGCCACAGTGCTTCGGCAGCGAGGGTTCGGCTGCCTGCTGCTCCCAGCGATGCGGTATCCAGGCTCTAATGAGCCGGGACGTTTAATTAGTCAGTGTCGATTTATGTTAATTAGCCGGAGGGAGTCGAGAGACCGATTCCTCTGCCACCTGGCGTGTGCGTGGGTGCGCGTGTGTGAATGTGTGTGCGCACACCTGGGTGCGTGCATGGGTGTGTGCACACAGATGTGTGTGTGTGTGGGCGCACAGTCACCCGCACACCCGCACAGCCGCACACCCACGCACACGTGCACACACAGCTCCGCAAAGCCGAGCTCACACCACCGCTGTGCTCAAGGAGCCGCCGTTTGGGTGGCCACGAGCCCGCCGGGCGGGTGACAGGGGACAGGGCAGCCACGTCCCCGGCGCAGGACAGGGGACCGAGCCGTGGCGGGCAGCGTGGGCTCAGCCACGGGTAGCAAGGGGACGAGCGATGTGGTTCCCTGCGGGTGATTCACGCTCTTCCTCGTCTTTGCTGCCGCACGAGCAGGGGCTGAGACCCCAGAGGAAGCCGCAGGGATTTCCAAAAGGGCTCAGAAAAACTCCCCCCCGTCGCTCGCCGCCCGCTGTGATTTCCGCCCTCCTCCTCCCGGCTCGAAACGCAGCCGCTCGGGGGGCTCGGGAGCCACGTGGGCAGCGGCGTGCGGCGGCGAGGCTGGGGCGCTGCGAGGGAGCAGCGCTGGGGGCTGCTGCGAGGAGGGAAGAGGATGGGAAACGCGCCGTGGCCGCGGCCAGATCCAGCCGGGGAGCGAGCCCCACTCGGCGCTGGGGAGCTGAGCGGGGGATGAAGCCGCTCCATCTCGCGACGCACCGCATTTTCCCGCCAGGCTCACGGGCATCGCAGCCGGGGCGGCCGTTGGGTTCGGGGTTCTGTTTCTTCTCCTTAAAACAGGATTGCAACCACAAAAAAAAAAAAAAAAAAAAAAAAAAAAAAGGCAAAACCTTAATCCCGCAAAATCCTCTGCTGCTCCCGCCGAAGCACTCGATTCACAGCACGGGCTGGATGTGTCCGACCCCCCCCGAGGTGCCGCTGATGGGGTCAGACGCTGCCCCAGGGCTGCTCGGGGCCGCCCGGCTCAAGCCCGGAGCAACTAAAAATACCCCCCCGTGTCTTTACCGTGCCAGCCGAGCTGTTGCAGCCACCAAATCGGCTATGCAAACGAGACCAAAATTAAATCAGACGCACACGAGAGAAATCTGTTAACCCCTACCAGCGCTGCGGGGACGCGTCCCCCCATGGGCACCGGCACCCCCACCGGGGCTGCATCCTCGCCGGGGCCGTGGGCTGCCGCTGAGCGCGGGGAGAGGGGTCCGCGCCCCCATGGAGGGGCCGAGCCGCCGTCCCCCCGCCGCCCCCAGCTCGCAGCCATCTGGCCGGGGTGTATTAGAGCCATGGAGAAGCTGGAGAGAAACCAGGTCAGGGCTGCGGCGGCAGCCAGGGGACGGGGGTGAGCTTTCCCCGGCGGCGGGACCCCGCCACCCCCCTCGTGGCTCCAGCGGGACCCGGTTGTGGCACCGGCACCCAAAGCAAACCCCGACCGCAGCAGCTGGCTGCCGGGTGCAGCAGGGGATGTGCCGGCTGGACTTTGCACCGCCGTGGTGTTACCGCAGCCCGGTGACACCGGCAGAGCCGAGCAGGAGGCCTGCGCCGTGCCCAAGCCCCTCCTGGGAAACCCACCCGTGCCGCGGGCAGGCGGCCCCTCGCCGGGGCCAGGGAGGCGCAGGGCACCGAACCGCACCGCAAAGGGAGAGCAGAGCACATCCCCCCCGCAGATACCCCGAGATCCGGGCAGCGCGTGCAGCGGGCACCCCCGGGCACCATTGCCGTGTGGGTGCGGTGCCGAAAATGTCCCCCCTCTCCCCAGCCCGTGCGGGAGCGCGAGCACGCGTGTGCGAGCCCCCGTAGGCAGCTGCCTGCATTTCATACATTTTTAAGAAGAACAAGGTTAGTGGGTCACTCCAGTGCCGGAGGCTTTTCTCCAGCTGAGCTGCTTTGCTGCCAAACCCATCCCGGCTGGCGGCAGCGAGGGGGCTGGGGCAGGCAGCCGTGCAGGCAGCGGTGCAGGCAGGCAGGCAGCTGTGCAGGCAGGCAGCGTCACAGGCAGGCAACCGTGCAGGCAGGCAGGCAGACATGCAGGCAGGCAGCCGTGCAGGCAGGCAGGCAGCAGTGCAGGCAGGCAACCATGCAGGCAGGCAGCAGTACAGGCAGGCAGTGTTGCAGGCAGGCAGGCAGCAGTACAGGCAGGCAGCAGTGCAGGCAGGCAGGCAGCAGTGCAGGCAGGCAGGCAGCGGCCAAGCCCAGCGTCGTGGCCCACCATTCATCCCCGCAGGTACCCGAGAAGCTGGCAGGAGAGGATGCAGCCAGACCGGTCCCCGTCCTGCCGCCAGCAGGCAGGGAGCAGGCAGGGAGCAGGCAGGGAGTAGGCACGCCCCTTGCTGGGGGGGACTGCAGCCCCCCAGTAGGGGTGCCCGACGCTGGGGCTCCAGCACCCCGGCGAGGCGGGCGGGCTGCGGTGGCAGCGGAGAGGAAAAGCCGCCGTGGTTAAAAGTTAACACGGAGACAAAGCCGAGCCGGGACGGTAACGGCAGCGCGGCCCACGGCGATGCACGCAGCCCGGCTTTATGGCAGCCCAGGCCTGATGAAAGGGTGAGAGGCTCCGTGTCCCCACCTTGCCCAAGCGCTGCTCCCCCCCCGCCCCGGCACCGGCACCGGAGGGAGAGGGTGTGCATTGGTGCAGCCGCAACGGTGCCCACGTCCACGCTCGCACACACGTGTGCAAAGCAGCACGCGTGTGCCACGGGCCTGGGTATGCACCCGCCCGGCTGCTGGGGACGCGGTGAAGCCAGACCCGAGGTGCGATGGCAGCGATGCAGCCCCGCACCCACAGCGCCCCCCCCCCCCCCGCCCCGCATCCCACCGCCCGCAGCCGTTGCCATGGCTACGGCCATGCAAGTCTGGGCGAAATGCATCTGCCGCTGCAGCCCGCCGAGCCGGGGCCGGGGGGGAGGGCACCAACACCGCCCAACGGGTCCCCACCGAGCCCGTTACCGGCTGCCGTCCCCCCCCGGGAGCTCTGCTGGGAGAGAGAGCCGCGGCAGGAGATGGGGGTCCGCACGGGGGGTACTGTTTCTCCACCAGAGAGGGGCCGGTGGCCCTGGGGACACTTTCGGTTTTGCTCTGAGGCAGAGGGGAATTCTGTTCCTGGCAATTAAGCAATCCAGGCCGGGGAGAGCAGGGATTAAGGGAAGGAGGGGATTTCTGATGGAAAGTTGCAGACAATCCCGGCGCTGCCGTGATTCCCCCACCGCACGCCATCCCGGCCCCCATCTCGTAGCCCACCCCGGCGGGCACCAAACCCCTGTCCCAATCCCACCTGTGTGGGATTTCGGGGAGAGGGTTTTCCCGGCACTCCAGGATCTCCCGGGGGGTGGCAGGCACCCCCGGCCACACAGCCGCAGCGGAGCAGCCGGGATCTTCCGGCAGAGAGAGCAGCAACGCAAAGGTTAACGGTATTGACACTTACAGGTTCCTAATGAGGCTTTAAAGTTAATAGTCCATCAAGATGAGTGGGGCTGCTTGGGTACCAGTGGATAACGCCCCCCGCCCCCAGCTCCCGCATCCCTCCCGGCACCCCTCCGGCGCTCCCCATCCCTCCAGCCCTTCATCCAGGCCTGGCTGGGGTGTCCCTGCGTCTTTCCCGCTGCCCGTGTCCGTCCATCCCCGTCCCTTCCCCCACGGCCGCCCCCTGCACACACTGGCCTCTCTCTGCCTGCGCCCGTCAGATGTTGCTGAAAGGGAACAATGCGACGTATTGTCTCTCCCCGCTCGCGGGCTTCAAAACCCAGCAGCGCAACAAAAAGACACATTGACTTGCGGGGAGAAAGGGGCCCATACATCCCCGGCTGCTGGCCGGGGGAAGGGACCGCTGCCCCAAAGCATCCCAGCGCTGCTTTCCTGTCCCGGGTCCGGCAGTGCCGGCTGCCCCGCGACGCGCTCGGCTGGCTGCCACCAGCCCCGGGGACTCGGGCAAAAGGGGGTGACGCCACTGGGCTGCGAGGGGGCTGGTGGTGAACCCCCCCGTCGCCAAGGGATGCTCTTGGGATCAGCATCGTGGATGCGCACGTGCAAGATGGTCTCTGGAGCGGTGCTGGGTGTGCGTGCACAGACTGGGACCACACTGGCGTGCATGCATGAACTGGGACCGTGCTGGTGTGCGTGCATGGACTGGGACCAGGCTGAGTGTGTGCACATACTGGGATCGTGCTGGTGTGCGTGCATGGACTGGGACCCACGCTGACCCACAGGTTGGGCCCCCACCAGCCATGCACCCACCCCGGCAACCCCAAGGAGAGGCAGGGCTCGCCCGTGACCGTACCCTCCAAGTGGGGAAGGAGTGTGGCGCCGGCGCTGCCTGCCTCTCGCACCCGTGCTCCCACGGCCGCTGGGGAAGGGACGCGCCATCCTCCTCCGTGCCAGAGGCCAAGGTGAGCCGCCATCTCGCAGGCACAGCTCTGTGCCGCTTGGTTGAGGCGTTGCCCTGAGCAGGAGCCACGGCTGACCCTAACCCACGTCCCCGTGGCAGAGTGAGAGCCACCACGTGTCCCCAGCCCTACTGGGAGCCACGGCAGCCACCAGCAGCCCACCTGCGCGGGAGCAACCCGGGCAGCGCGGCACAGCTCTGAGGTCCCTTTTGCAGCCGGTCACCAGGACAGGTCACAGGTGACCCCAGGGATGGAGGGAGCTGAGCCCACCCCAGGGACAACCATGGGCTCCCACTGCCCGGGGGGGTCACCATCCCCAAGGGAAGGGCAGCGCTCCAGGTCCAACTTGGCCGGGCCACTGCAACCCGGCCGTGTTCCCCGTGGCACGGCTGGACTCGGTGAGCCCCGTGCCCAAAACACATGGGACCCCCCACCCCCCCCCGCCACACTTCCCCACCGCGTGCCCCAGCCGTGGCGTGCGGGCACGCTCCCGTGGCACCTCCGCAGGCAGCTCCGGAGGAAACGGGACGGGAAGAGCTGCACTTGGACCGAGCATCGCTTTTGTTTCCATTATAAACTTCCCTTCTCACGAGGAAGGAGGCTCTGAAACACGGTCCCTGCTCACCCCCCGACCGGGGGACCCCGCCAGCAGCCCCGGCCGGGGCAGGAGCGCGCAGACCCCGGTGTGCAGTAGCACCCGGTTGCCCTCCTGTCTCTGCTGCCAGTTGGATGCTGTGGCCCCTTTTTTTCCCCGGACACCTGCTGGCAGCTGTCCTGCTCTCGTAAGGCAGCCGAACCGGCAGCGCACAGCTTGCTCAGGGTCAGGGAGTCCTTTATCAGCACCGAAATGCAGCCTACGGCGGGGATGCAGGCGATAAGGCGCGTGGGACGAGCATCCTGCCTGGGCGAGGGCGGCGTGGACCGTTCCTGTTCTCCCGGGAGGATTCGGGAGAGACCGGCAGGCTGGGAAAGGCGATGTGGGGGCTGCCCATGGGACGTTGATCCCTGCCGTGCAGAAATTCCCCCAGGACAGTGCCCACAGGGAGGCACCCCAGCACCCCTCACCTCCCACCACCATCCCCATTCCCATCCCAGGGCGAAGTGGGGCTGGGAGCCCTGGGCAGCACAGCCCAGCCCACCCCGCTCATGGGTTTGGAGGGTTTTAGGTTGAGAGGGCTTGGCTTTGTTTGCAAATGCTCCAGCTCCCGGCCATAAAGAAGGGCAGATGGTCTCCGAGATAAGAGATGGAGGGGGATCGCTCTCTCTTCCCTCCGCCATGCCTCACCGCTGCCAACCTCTGCCCCCGGCTGCCCCGGCGCGAGCGGGGAAGGGGGTGACGGGGTGAGAAAGGGCCTGGGGTGGGAGAGCGGGGCTGGTCCTGCGGGGTGGGATGCGGGGAGGATGTTACCGGAGTGAAAAGCAAACCCAGAAATAGCAAACGCAGTTACACAAGGCACCGGTTGCCATGGGATCTTCACAACCAAAAATGACGGGGCTCTGGCAAATACAAGAACGGGCCCTTTCATGTGTTTCTATGGGAAGTCAGCGCTTCGCCACAGCCTCCCGGGCTGGAGCCTTTCCCAGGGCAGGAAGGATTTGGGGACGCCTGTTTCGGCACCGGCTCTCTGCGGGCGGCAGGGAGACCCCCGGTACAGTCCTGGGCAGACCCTTGCTTGGGTCCAGGATGCTTTTTCCTGGTGCAAATGTCAGAGGGTCACTCGGCGCCGGCTCGGTGGCCAGCCTGAGTGACGGCACAGCCACGAGCAGGTTTAGTGGCACCCAACTTCTGCTTAGGCACAGGGCTGGAAAGACCCCCTTGGTTACTGCGCAGCCCCGTGCTTCCTCCTCCCTGCCCGGCCCCATCCAGCCCTCGGCCCCCGCAGAAATCCCCCGGTATGAAGCTCAGCAGATTTTCCTTCTGCAGCTGAGGACGGCCCTGCTCGGCACCTGCGGTCGCCCCCGTCCCCTTCGCCCCATCCCCTCGCGGGCTGCGCAGCCGGAGCATCACTCGCCCCGGGGACGGGATGGGTGGCCACCTCCTGGAGCTGCAGGGCCTGGGAATGCCAAACCACGGGCAGGCACGGCTGGCGGACACAGCAGCACGGCAGAGGCAGACCCCAGACCCTAAACTGCGGCTACTATTTTTAGCTGAGGGCTATTTGCAAGGGCTGTTCCCGTGCCGGAGCTGCCGTGGTGGCGGAAGCGGTTACCATCCGTCTCTGCGTACGGCACAGCCCGGCCTCGCACTCTCCCTGCCGGAATTCTCTCCCCAGAGAGATCTAATTAGTTAATTCCTTTGCTATTTATAAATCAATATGGAAATCCCTCTGCTTTATTCCCAGCGCCGTTGGTCGCCCTGGCTGGGCCCCCGCTAACTCAGTTAAAATCCTCGAGCAGATGAGGAGAGGCTCGTGAATGGCTCTAGATACATGAATAAATAATTGCATTAATTCTTCGTTACTGGGCTGGGGGAATACGGCGGGCAGCAGGAGCGGGGCACGGGGCTGGGGACTGCGCCCTCCTGCCCCGCTCCAAGCCCTGGCGCAGGGGCTGCGCTCCCCGCTCTGCCCCGCAGCCCGCCAGCGCTTTAACACCTAATAAATTAATAATCAGCACGCGGTTTAAGTAGGTCTGCAAAGCGGAAAATAACATCCGCAAAGATTTCGCGTCCCCAAGGCCTTTTAGGCAGGAGCCGCGCGCAGAGAGGCAGACAGATTTGTCTGCCTGTCCATCTGCTGGAGGGGCAGACAGACCCCGTAATCTGTCCGTCTGCCTGCACCCTGCAAATCCCCGTGGCTGCCCGACCCGCCAAAGCCCCGGGAGCCGGTGGAGAGCCCGCACTGAGCCGGAGCATCCTCTGCCCCGCTCCGGTTCCCTGCCCGACGCCTGGGGACGGAGGAGCCCGACCTGTGGCCGAGGCGGTGGCAGAGGGACGGGACCCCCGGCAAGCAGGGCTGGCGGTTGCACTGGTTTCCACTGGGAGGGTTTGGGTTGGTGTTTGGTTTACGCTGGAAACCCACCATTGTGCGTAGCAGCCGGTTTCTGCTCTCCACCCACTCTCCCGGTATAACCACACCGGCCCCGGCGTGGGGCAGCACCGGCCGCTCTGTGCCACCAACTCCCCCCGCAACACGCAGGAGAGGAAAACAGCCTCTTCCCAGGCTGAGAGCTGGAACAACCGGACACGGGTCTGTCCCGGGGGGGAACCACGCTCACCCCGCAGAGCGCCGGGGCTCCGGCACCAGCGGCAGCTGCCAGCGTGGCCGCGCCGAGCACCGCTGGGCACTCCGGATGCTGTTACCATCAGCGCAGGCAGGACAGACATCTGCAGCGGAGCCGGGCCGTGGCAGAGGAGGCACGCTCGGGAATCCACGGGGAATGCGTCTATTTATAAACACAGCCCTTACGCAGCGCCGCAGAAGAGGGTTTTCAAGAAAAGCCGGGATCAAGAGAGATGTGGCAACTGGGGATTCCACGGGGATGAAAGCCGCTAGAAAACCGCACGGGAGGTTTCCTGCATCGCCTCTGGTGGTGACGGGGGGCTGCCCTCCCCCACCGCAGCAGCTCTGCATCTTGACCTGTCTAATCATGGCAACGTTTGCCCTTTGGAGACATCGCATCTGCCTCCCATCGCTCCAGCGCTGCGCGCCCGTCGCCGTGGCAGGGGAGCAGCGGGGTGTAAAGCACTTTCTCCCCTCCAGCAGACCGTGGAAGAGACCCGGGCTTTGCACGGGGCCGGCGGACGGGGAGGGGGGCGCGAGCCGAGCAGAGCCAGTGGCACAGAGCACGGCGGCAGCACCGCAGCCACCTCGCCGGCCCCCCCGGCCCCAACCCCAGCCCGATAAACGCCCTCTCGAATAAGCAAACCCGGCCACTCATCCAGCCCACCGCTGAAGCAAACAGCTCCCCAGCCTGGGGAGCAGCCCGGTTGGCAGCACGGGGTACGCAACGTCCCCAACCCAACAGACCGCCTGTTGACACCGTCACCCCAAAGGCTGTGCCCCCAGAGACCCCTCCCAGCTCCCAGTACCCATAGTGGGGACGGTGCAGATGGGTGGTGGGTCACAGGTGGTGCTCACCTTAGCGGTTCCCCTGTGGCTTTGGTACAGGAGGACGGGAGCGTCTCGGGGCTGTTGCATGGGTGGACAGTCTCGGACAGGCGCTGCGAACACCGGTGCTCACTCGGGTTTGCTCAGCACAGCCAAAACATGCTCTTGCTGCAGCGGTGGGCAGCATCAGGGGATGGGATGGGATGGGATGGGATGGGATGGGATGGGATGGGATGGGATGGGATGGGATGGGATGGGATGGGATGGGATGGGATGGGATGGGACAAGACAGCAGTATGAACTCTTTGCATTCCTGCAGAGAAGAGCCAGGACAAAATGAACCTCAGCAGAAAGACAGAAAATCACTCCCAGAAGGTGGGAGGAAAAGTGTGGGGCTGGCACAGACGCTGCCCAACGCCAGACGGCTGCTGGGGCAGAGGGAAGGGCTCACCAGCCGCGGTTCCACCAGGTTTTGCTCCCCAGCAGGTCGGGGACAGTGGCCCGGAGCTCACACTCGGGAGCAAGTGGCAGAAGACAGAGTATGTTTACTGACTAATTGAACACGCTTGCTTGGGCCGTTTGTCTTCCCAAAGCAAACCGCCTCGCTACGCTCTGAAAAGCACGTGCTTTTGACCCGGGTACATCCTCCGCGGCTCCTTTGCAGCCCGGACGGCCGCTCGGACAACTCTCGATCTTGCAGATGGCCGAAGGCGCGGGCGGACAGACCAGCGGCAGCCCGGCAGCCGTTCAGAGGCTTTATCAACTGGCAACCAAAAGTCAATAAGGAAGATGCCGCCTGTTTTAATTAACAGAGAAATTTCGCTCTAACGGGGGTGAGATGATGTGTGCTGGGGGGGGGAGGGGGGAGAGGGAGGACAGAGACAAAACATGACCTTGTTGGCGGAGCGCACACAGCGGCACATTGTTTTCCCCTCGGAGACGCTGGCCTTGATCCTGCGTGGGCTCTGCGGCGCAGCTGGGGGCTGGGGGGGTCCCTCCTGCCCGTGGCGGCTCCGGGGCAGGTTTGGCAGGAGCGGGGCGCAGGGTGCCTGGAAGGCACCGGGGTTGCGGGGGTCAGGACATGGCACTCGGGAGCGTGGCCCACGGCAGCCGCTGGCACGGTGCGGGCCAGCCAGGGAACAGCAGTGGCTTGGAGAGGCGCAAAAGGGTCTTGATTTTGGGGAGCCTTCAGTGAAATCAGCTGTGCTGGGGTGCCAAGGGAGCCCCCCGGGGGTGAGTCCCCCACGGCCACTGCTGGCTCCACGCTGCGGCCGGCGGCCCTGGCAGCACGGGGAAGCTGCCAGCGTTAGCATCCACTTTCATTTAGTCCCATTTTCTTTTCTCCTGAGCTCTCCCTTTCCGGGAAAGCAGAGAGGAGGAAGACCCAGAGGGGAAACACCCACCGGTCTGCATGCCGGGGAGCACAGCGAGGCGGGGAGCCATGGCACAACCCGTCCCCCCACCAGCAGGGTCCTCTCGGGGGTGCTGGGGCTGTGGTGAGCAGTACCTGGGGGTGCTGGGGTGAGTGGTCCCCGGGGGGAAGCGGTGCCCCAGGGTGATGGGACCGAGGCAAGCTGCACCATGAGACTGTCCCGGGGGTGGTGAGGCCCAGACAGGGGGTACCACGGGCCACTCCCAGGGGTGATGAGGTTGGGACGAGCAGCACTCCAGGGGTGACAGGGCGAGAGGTAGCCCGAGAGAGACAGGGCTGGGATGAGCACCAAGCCAGGGGGTAAGGGGGCAGAGACGCCCCAGGGGTGACGGGGTTGAGGGCAGAGGCACCCCAGGGGTGTCCGGGCTAGGACCTCAGGGGTGATGGGGCTGGCGGCAGAGGCACTCTGGGGGTGTTGGGGTTGGGATAAGCAGCACCCCGGGGGGGACAGGACTGGGGACAGAGCTAGCCCGAGGGTGGCAGGGCTGGGATGAGCATCAGCCTGGGGGGCGAGGGGGCAGATACACCCCAGGGGTGATGCGGTTGAGGGCAGACACCCCAGGGGTGATGGGGCTGGGGGCAGATGCACCCCAAGGGTGATGGGGCTGGGGTGAGCAGTACCCCAGGGGTGATGGGGTTGAGGGCAGAGACACCCCAGGGGTGTCGGGGTTGGGACCAGCAGCACCCCGGGGGTGAGGGGGCTGTGGGGAGCAGCACCCCACTCCCCTTCCCCACCGCCTCCCCGCAGCCTGGCCTCCCCCCGCCCGGGGCTGCCCCGGCCTCCGGGGGCGCACAGCCGCCCGTACCCCCATCCCCGCCGGGGCGGTGGCTCCATCCCCCGCCCCCCGCCCCCGGGGCGGGCTCGGCGGCGGCCCGCCCCCCGCTCCCGTGCCTTATTACCGGGGCTGCGGGGGGCTCTGCCCACTCTCTCTCGGCGCCGTCCGCCCGCCCGCCGCGGCGGGGTCCGCCCGACGTGCCGCACCATGGGCAGCCAGGGCTCCAAGGCGGCCAAGGCGGAGGGCAGCGCTCCGCCGACCGGCCACGCCGCCGCCACCGAGCCCGGCAAAGCCAACGGGCAGGTAAGTACCGGGAGGGGCAGCGGGGAGCGGAGCCGTGCGCCCCGCCGGGGCGGGCGGACAAAGGCGGCGGCGGCCGCTCGGTGGGGATGGGGCGGCGGCGGCCACCCGGGGGGACCCTCCTGCCCGACGGGCACCGGAGCGATGCGGCACCGCCCGCGCCGCGCCCCGGGCTCCCTCCCGGTACCGGGCGGGAGCTCCGTCCGCCGCCGCGCCCCGGTACCGGGCGTGGAGCGCGGGCGCCGCCCGGTGGCAGCGTGACCCCCCCTTCCTCCGTGCATCCCTCCCGGTGCTTCACCCCCCCACACACCCGGTGCACCCCCTGTCCCCGGGTGGGTGCGGGGCTTTGGGGAGGGGGTGCCCCGTCCCGGCTGTGCCTAACGCGCTGCTCCGCTCCCTCTTTATCCCCCTCCCCATCTTCCCCCTCCTCCCCATCCGCAGGAGAACGGCCATTTGAGGTTCAACGGGGACATGACGCCCAAGGCGGGCGGCGAAACGGTGCCCGTGAACGGGAACGGCTCAGCTGAACCCCTCAAGGAGGAGAACAAGGGGGAGGCGGGCGGCGGGGACGCCATTGAGCCCGCTCCCCCCGCCGAAGGGGGGGATGCTAAACTCGAAGGTGCCGCGGCCCCTAAGGACACCCCCAAGAAGAAGAAGAAGTTCTCCTTCAAGAAATCCTTCAAGCTGAGTGGGATCTCGTTTAGGAAGAACAAGAAAGAAGCCGGGGACTCCTCTGGGTCTTCTCCGACGGAGGACCAAGGCAAGGCAGAGGGGACCCCCACCGTCCCGGCCGGTGGGATGGAGCCGTCGGCTCCCCCCGAGGAGGGGTCGGCAGAGGAGCAGGGGAACCCCGGGGAGAGCAGCCCCGCTGCGGAGGGGCAGCAGCAGGGAGCCGAGCCCAAGAGGGAGGATGCCGAAGCCGGTGGAAGCAAGGAGGAGGAGAAGCAGCAGCAGGCAGGAGAAAGCCACGGAGACACAGCCAAACCAGGGGAGCCCTCAAAACCAGCAGGGCCTGAGCCTACGACAACTCCGGCGGAGCAGAAGGAAGAGTAGAGCCCACTTGGCATCGTCCCAACTTAAGACTCTCACACCCGTCCTCTCCATCCCGGTAACACCACGGACTCGCTGTCCTGCCCGCACACCTCCCGTCCCACCTACAACTGACAGCGCTTTCTAAAACCCACCCCCTCCTCCAGTTCTTTCTTCCCCCTCCCCTGTTAGAAAGCTGGTTTGGATTACCACCGCCACCATCACTTGGGAGTAGTTTTACCCGAATCCTTTAAAACTGTGGAGGAAGACTATCCTGGACATAACTGGAATTTACAGTTTGCGAGACCCCCAGATCTCCCATCCCACTCTGGTCTCTCTGCTGGTCTCCAGACTGTCCCCTCTCCTCCCGGCAGCCTTCGAAGCCCAGCAAGACAGTGACTGTTCAAGGGATTTTTATTTTTTTTTTTTTCTCTCTCTGTTTACATTCCCAGTTCTGACTTCATTTAAAGTATTTTGTGCTTTTTATAGAAATCAATGGTTTAAAAGCTAATCTGGTTAGGTTGGGTTTTGGTTTTTTTTTTTTTTATAACATCTTACTATTGGCTTAAAACCATAAGGCTTGTAAGTCCGCTGTGTTTAATTCTGCTTCTAAGGGATAACTTTTAGGGTGTGGGGTGGAGGGAGGGGGCCTGCCAGCTGTATAATGTGAAGCCACGTTGTTTTCTCTGTAAATAATTTTTTAATGGCCAAAACACTTGATTTGCAAATTTTCTAACTTCCAGGAAAAAAAAAAAAAAGCGGGGAAAAAAAAAAAAAAAGAGCTGTATGGGCTTTCTTGTAACATTTGAAAGGAATAAATGGTGACCCCTTTACGGGTGAGCTCGAGTCCTTCTTGTCCTGGGTGCCAGACAAGGGCCGGGGAAGATAGCAGTTGCTTATTTAGTTCAACAGCTGCTGCATTTAATCGCTCCAGCCCTGGCTCTGCTCGCAGTTAATTGACTTGCAGCAGATGTAGAGCTACAGCCACAAAGGACTTTCTCACACCAGCCTCTTCTCCCTACCTTAGGATGGCTGCTCGCCTGCCTGCTCCCTACCTTTTCTTAGAGATCTAACCCATTTTTTCCTGGTTGGGGGTGGGGTGGGGGGAGAGAAAAAAAAAAAGCCTTTTCTTATAAGGTGGAGCCCAGGAATGCTACTGGGTGAAATTCCCATTTTAAGCTGGGTTTCTTCATTTTTTTTTAAATCTTTTTTTAATGGTGTTAGGATAGGATTGGCTCCTCTTTCCTGAAAAAGGCATGCTGGAGCACAAGAGCTATGCACTGGGAGCATGGATTTACTTCCAAAGGGAAAATGAAGGCACAATGGGTGCCTCTCTCCTTTCTCCTGTGACCGGCACGGAGGTGGTTTTTCCCCCCTGAGACTGATCCTTTCCAGCAGCTCAGGGCTTGAAGGCTGCAGCCCCCTAAGGGCTCCTCCTGCCCGCTCAGGATGCGGCGGTCGCACACAGCCCCTCCGTTTAATGGCCTGCGCCTAATTCCTGTCTAATCACCTGCCCCTGCTGGTTTGGCTGGCAAAGGAGATGGAGAAAAGCCAGGAGCGGTGTTTGCCCAACTGGCACCGCCCTGGCAAGGTAGGGCCCGGGGCAAGGACCATCGCGGCTCTTCTGTTGCCCTCGAGGTAGGTGGAAATGGCCAAAACCTCTTAGTTTTACACAGCACATCCACATCCTCCTATGGATAGCGGGAAGCTAAAGCAAGTGACCTGCTTCCAAATGCAGCAGGGTATTCATCCCTATTCATTTGGGATGGGGGGGGGGGGGGCAAAAAAATTTAAAAACTGTATTTTAAATGTAAGCACTGTGGCCTGCGGATTACTTGTAAGATCGCCGGCGGTCTGTCATGCGAGACGCAGCTGCATTGTGCCCCAGCCGAGACGCGGAGCAGCATCGCGGCAGCCATTTTAAGCAGCACTGGAGGAGAGAAGGGCTGCAGTCGCACGTTGGCAGGCGCGATCTGGCAAGGGCGACTCCAATCGTACAGTTGTTTTTGTTCAAGGAGGAGAGGATTTTGATTGCCTGCTGTGGTGAAAGGGATAACTAAGTTTCCTGGAGCATTATTACGGCAATGAAAAGTCAACTGTGCCACAAAAAGCTTTTTTTTAACTATGTAAACAGATTTGGCTTATGAACCTTTTGTGTCCATTTCAGGTGTGATCACAGCTCAGTTGCAGAATTAACCTGCTGCTAATTATATTAAAGATTTTTTTTTTTTCACTTGAATACATGATAAAACCCACTTCAGTTCGTCCAAAAGATACTCCCTCCCTGTAACATAATTATGCCTTTTCTAGATTAGCATTGCTTTCAGAGCATCAGCTGCATGAAGTACCACAACTCCAAACAAACCCAATTAGCATCAGCAACGCCGCTGGAGGAGAACCCAGCTGTAATTTAGGAAAGAGACAACCACCTCAGTGACCTGGAGTAGAAGAGCTGTGAGCAAACAAAACCCATAGTATTTCAACTTACTTTTTCTGGAGAGAAAGGTCAGGAGGAGAATTTCAAGGCTATTTGATAAAACACGGTAAGGGGGGGGCAGAATAAACATCTACAAAAGAAACTAAAGCAATCTTTCACGTGCAGCGCAGAGTATGTTCCAAATAAAATGTTTCAGTGACCATTTTGCTTCATTTGAACCGACACATCTAGCCCTCTCCTTGAAAGAGGGGCGGAAGTAATCGTGCCTCGCCACACCTTTCTTTCCAAAGCCTTACTACAGCTGTCGTGTTTCGTCCCTGGGACCTACACCACATCATGATCACGACCAAGGGACAGCGCTGTTTTCCAGCAACAGCTCCGATAAACAACCAACTGCCCCTCTAACCAAGTGTTTCCTCTCAGCAGAAAGCAGTACAAACTCACACCAACCGTAGAAATGTACCAGTTTTATTACAAAGGTTCTCAAAATTCAAAATAAAAGCATCTTTAAAAAACCACAATATATTCCCCCTTCCTCCCCCCCCCCAACACAAAGATACACTGATCTCTCTCGCTTCACATACAAACACTGAAGAGCGGGAGTGACACATCACTCGGTTTCAAAGAGACTAAAAAACTCACGGTGGAAAAGGGGGAAAAAAAGTATTTAAAAAAATAAAACATTTAAAAAATAACCTGTGTTAAGTTAGCAGCATTATTAGAGTTGAAACCATCAGCAGCGCTCCGTGGGAGGTACAGATCCTCTTATGGACAGAGGAATCCCCCTGAGAAAGGAGAGCAGTGAGTCAAAACTGCCTGCAAAACTTCTGCAAAGCATTTCACCAAAAGCTCACCTAACCATCAGCTGTACAAAACAAGATGCAAAAGAAAGGCCAGTTCTGGTCACGAAAGACTCTTGGGTGTGACATAATGCGTGGGAGTAGGAAGAGGAGTAGTTATAAAAATGTACAGAGCCCCATCTGCTGTTCCCTTATAAAGATAACAGCTCAGAGGGCTGATAAAAAGGTTCTCCGTATTTACTGGCCTTGAGAGCGAGAGAGAGGGAAGGCTCAACTTGAAAACATTTGTACTTCATTTCAGAGAAGTGTTTTTCAGCGAGCAACACACATCGACAAGAGGTTTCAGCAGGGATTGGCCTTCAGACAAGTTGGGAGTTTCTGCAGTGGTTTCGGCCAAGGACGCAGATCAGTACTGAGAAAGCACATTACGGCACATGTAGCCGAGGGCAGAACGAGCAGGAAAAGCAAAGCAGGCGGCCAAACGGGCAGTAACTCACTTCCTCCCCCAAAGAGGGGCATAGGTATAGAAAAAAAGGTATAAAAATTTCATCCCTTCTCTTAAGATGCATAATGCTGCCACACTAACTGGATCTGCAAGATCTTGGAAAACATTAACCACCACATTAGGGTGATTTTCATTTTGCATTTTCCAGATCTGCACCTGCAGGGCTCTTGGGCTGATTCACTAAAGCGCTTTTCGGATTGCTTTTAAGCTGCTTCATCTCTTTCCACAAGTTTGCTGCAGGGAGGTAGCCAACTCTATTCAAGAACTGCACTATTTGACCCTGAGAAGCGGCACCAGCTTGCAGTTACTTGCCATGGTGGAATCAAACTGAAGACCAAAGGAATAGTCTCTCACAGGCTTCATTTGGGAACTCATTCTCCCACAAAAAAAAAAAAAAAAAAAGAAAAAAAAGACAAATAAAGAAAAAAAAAAGAAATTTCATGGCCATCTTTCCACCTAACCTGAAATGCAGATACTACTTCTACTTAAATTATTCTTTTCCAAGGGTGGTTATTTCAGAGGAGAGAGTAAAGAAAGGAAGTGATTTTTTTAGACACACTAAGGAGAGGCAGTGGAAGGCAAGAGTGAAACTTCCCAGTCACCAAATCTGGGCAGTGCAGGTCTGTCTACTCCGCAGAATCCTCCCTGTCTGCTCCCAGCGGAGTGCAGCAAGGAATAATTTACAGTTCTCAAGTCATTTATATATTTATATAGAAATATATACAGAAACATATATAAAATATAAATCCTGTGGAATGGGAGGCAACCAGAGAAGCTAACCTATGACAACTACGCACTGACAGGTACTGTCCAGCTGCAGCCATCTTAGGTGGATTTCGTTTCTTCCTTCACCCTGTGGAAGCAAGCAGTGAAGAATTTGGTTTAAAGAAGCAGCTCGGGCCACGCCCAAGCTTTTAACGAGCCAGAGCCATAACCTTAAAAACGCTGCTTATATGGCCCATCTTCCTCTAAAACTCGTAACACGTTACTGAACAGAGGCACTGTATTTTTAAGCCCTTTTCACTGAGGGCTCTGCTCTCAGTGCGCTTTATCAGGCGTGCTGTTCTACACGTGCAAACTTCTTCCGTGACAAAGCCATCCAAACCACCACGTCATTCCCCCAACCCCTCAGGTTGTGCAACATCCCACTGGGGGCACAGGTAGATGCACAAGGAAGTACAAGCGCAGCCATTTAATCGCCACGCCAGGAGACAGGGCTCACCCTTTGGGCTCTGCTTTCTCCTCTTTTGCTTTTTCCTCTTCTTTCTCATCTAGGGGGAAAAAAAACAAAACAAAACAAAAGACGCACAATAGTGCAGTAGGAAAATACAGGCCAGACAAAGTTGCACAGAGATGAGAAGTCTTCCAGTCCTAGCTCTCATGCTTACCTTTCTTCTCCTCTTCCTCCTTTTCCTCTTCTGTTTTCACACGCTTAGCTTTCTTAAAGTTGGCAACATTTTTGCGCCCTCCTTCCCCTTCATCTTCAGAGTCAGAGAATTCTTCATCACAGGATATTCTCTTATCAGAATTGCGGACTGAGTGCGGAGAGGACAAGAGGTTGTTTGAGCAGATTCAGAAGTCATGAGACACCAAGCACTGACTTCTCCAAGCATGTCTACACACTGGAACGAACTAACGAGCCTATGTAAGTCAGAATTAGGCCACAATAAAACCACTTTGTCTTTCTACCTGCCGTACCTTTTAACTCATCATTCCTAACTGCTCATGCCCAAGATCACATGTACGACTTGGATTAGGTACAGCGTGATGTCTAGACTTGACAGCATAAGCAGGTTAACCAACTTCACACTGAGAAAATCTGTCTGCCAGATCTAAAGGCCATCAGCCAATCTGGATATAAACTAGCATTTCCCTGTGAAAGACAACTTCTAGGATCAAACCTGACAGTCTCCCAGAAAGTATTCTGTCATAGCACCTACATCACAGGAACTGTTTAAATTCTCACATTAAAACTTAGGTTCTCCCACTACGGAAATCATCTGGCAAAAGTGCCATTTCTCCAAGGGAAAAGAAATCTATCGGCTCTGCAGTGCCTAGCATCATTGCTTTACCTTACAAAATCAATCAGAAAGGTGAGAACCGATTCAAACTGAAGGACTCCAGAATAGAGACGTATCTAAATCATACACATCCTCCTCTCTCTTTACCAAGGTAACTCAGTTTAGAGCCCACATGCTTCTCCCCCTAACTGATCCGGCTCAGTTTTGCACCCACAGGCTCCCAACAGTGCACCTCCCAGCCGGGCGACGCAACTATGCCAGAGACAAGCACGTACTTGAAATGCGTTTCTCAGGATCTTCTTCCTCTTCATCTCCACTGTCTTCCTGAACAGCATCCTCAGGAATTGGCTGCATCTGGACGCCAGGGGCATGAGGCAGCATGCGCAGATTCTCAAAGAGACGTTGCCTAGAGCCAGCCAGGAAAAGAACACCTCCGTCAGCAAGATGCCACCCACGGCTGTGAAGCCCCCAGTAGAAGGTGTCAGTCTCGCAAAGAGGAGCAAACACTTACTTGATCTTCTCAAGATACTCATTGGTATTCTGGTTAGTCATGTTCGAGGGACTGATGTGGAGCTTAAAGTCTGGTCCGAAGTACTCAAAATAGTCATTATATGGAAGTTCTGCAAGCAAGTTAAAAAGGAATAAACACCAAATTACCACCGGCCTGGTGACAAAATACCACAGGCACATTGTACTTCTATAGAAAAGCACAACTGCATTTCCCTAGGCATAGGAGCTGAAGCTCTCCTAGCCCAAATTGAGACCAAAGCAGACAACTTAGCGACAGGGCAGTCAAAGCTTACTTGGCAGTTAAAACACTATCAGTGCACACAAAAGTTTTCAGTAGAAGGTCATCTCATTTCAGTAAGACGGCAAGGCTGCTGGGTACCTTTTGCTGGACGGGAGAGCTACAGGACTAGAATGCAAACAAGAACAGCTACTGCAAATCAGGACATCCAAAAGCTTTTCTACAGTAATAATCAAGAGCTAATGAAACATCTCAGGGCTGCTACCTCTCCCACAGCACCATCATTTCCCTGAGCTTTGTTACTAGAGTGTCATTGTCCCTTAGTCTTGCTTCAAAGGCTCCAGGGGAGAATTACCATTGGGAATTTCAGTGTCCAAAGCCACAGCAGTCTCGTAGGTCCAGCATCTAGCCACGTTGCGGATTGTATAGCCACCTCCTCCCAGCATCAGCATAGGCAAATTAAAACTTTTTACAAACTCCACACACTTGGCATGACCTGCAGCAAAAGCAGTGGGGGAAAAGGTCATAGCTTCATGGCATAAGAACAAACTTTTCACTGAAAGGTAATTATATCAGGTATGCCAGCTGAACACAGGCACTGTACGGTACTCTCACCTTTGATGGTCAGATTAAAACAACCCAGCCTGTCCCCTGACAGAGAATCTGACCCACACTGCAAGACAACTGCGCTAGGCTGGAACGTCTCCATCACTTTAGAGATCACCTAAACAAGAAACCCGTTGTTACACACTCTCCACAGGACAGTGTCACAGCAACACAGTAATGTCCATGTCAGCAAGTGCCATGAAGACATCCCTAGTGTTCCCACAGCTGCTGACTCCCCTACATTGGTAACAGTGAGGCTCTAACAAAGAGCAGCTTACTGACGACAGGCTGCAATTGTTAAGGAGGAGCAGAGCCCCTGAAGAACCTTATCACAGAAGACCGAATCAATCTCCCCAAAGAATGGCTCCATGAACCACCCAATGACAAAGCATGATCCACAAAGAACCACTCAGCAAAGACGTCTTCACTTACTGGTTTGAATATTGCTTCATAGGACTCATCATCAATTCCGTCCCGGAGGGGATAGTTGACAGCATAGTACTTGCCTTTGCCTGCACCAATATCCTATTAGAGTGAAAGACAGGAGATACCACAAGTCACCAGAAAACCAACTACAATGTGCAAATTGTGTCCCAAATTAGGAAGAGAAGTCTGGGGTTCCATCAGTGTAACCCGAACGTAAGCCTAGGCTCTCACGGACAAACACTGTCCTGGCAGAAGGCAGCAAGAGTCAGTTGACTCCAACAGCAGCTTATTTGGAAGAAGTGGGTGCATTTGGCCCTCAGTGCTCAGAGAAGAAAAACCTCTTACTGTCACCACTTTCACGTTGCTGTGAGCACACAGGCAAAAGCCACTCTCTTACACAGCAATAAACCTGGCAGCCAGGATTCTAGTTCCAAACCGGTACACTCTGCAGAGATGCACAGCCCAAAATACCAGTTTGGGCTGACCGTGCAGTCTAGTAACTGGAGGAATCTATTTTTACTTTAAAATATATATTTTTTTACATTTCCATTATCTCTCTCATACCCAAGTGTTTTATAAAAAATAATTATTTCATTTATGCTGCAGAGTGGCTGCACCAGGAAAGAATGCCAACACCGCACAAAAGTTCACATCACCAGCACCAAACTCTGGGAATTTAGATCAGAAAAATGTAACTCTACTCAAAAGCATATAAAAAATGTAAAGAACCTTTTCCCCCTGTGAACAGCATTCTGGCAATGTCAGAAGTCACAAAGTGAACCACACCTGTATCTAAGTTGAAAGAGTGCCACAGTTAACAGCATGATTCATTAACATGTAGAACTGACTCATAGGAGGAAATGCCAACAAGATAAACCAAAGCACAGAGAAGTACTCCTTCATCAACTTTCACCCAAAACCTCCTGTGACCAAGCTTCGTTTGCAAGTACTTACAGATGACAAACACACCATCCTCAGAGTCACTTTTCTGAGCATAATCCCCCCAGAAGGCTGCTAAGAGACTGATATCAAAGCCTAATTACTGTACAGGCCACGATGGCAGGAACAAAGCACCCACTCCAAGAGCTGAGCCAGCTGCCTCACATATCCACCTTTGCCCTCAGAAAAAGGATGCCACCTTGAGAGCAGGAAAACCCAGGAGAGCAGTGACTTTAGTTAAATTAGTATGACAGCAAACAGACGGAAGAGACCAAATTTTAGCGTAATTTTCGTCAAAGCCTTCATTCTCACCCGTAGGTCCCCCGTTCCTGGGAAGTACTCTCCATACTTGTGAAAGGACACGGTCATGACACGGTCTGTGGTATAAAAGGCTTCCTCTACACCATCTCCGTGGTGAATATCAATGTCAATATACAGCACCCTCTGGTGATACCTAGGATCAGACAGAAACGGTACATTTCTTCAGAGCAGAAACTACCTTCAGCAGCAGAGCAAATAGGAGGAGAGACAGAACCTGGTGCTACTCCCCAGGCTGCACAGCGACCAGCCAGCTCCCTCTCCGGAGTCTACAAGCAAAAGAACTGCGGAGAACGGACATGTGCCTTGGTCAGCAGTGGAACAGAGCCACAGAGGAAAATAAAGTGGCTTTTGCTGCTGCAACTGATCTTTGAAGGCAGACTCAACTTCGTTTATTCAGACTCAGCCAATAGATTGCATTTTTATGGCCAAGCCTCCCACTGAGGTTTGCCTTGAACCAAAAGCTGTCACATATTACAGCTGTGCCCCCTGTTCCTGGGTGGGCGGCAGAGAGAAGGGCCTAAGAGCAATCACACAATGCTCTGAGCCTTCTGCCTCCTGCACAGTGCCACCGCTAGACATACCCCGTTGGGAGAGAGGGTACCGCATCCCAAAAGACAGCTGATTAAGCCCTCCCAGGCAAACACAGCTAAAATAAAAAGGAACAAAAAGAGCAGACTGGGAAGAAAGCGCTAAGGACTCAGAGGAAATGCAGCAGAACAGACAAAAAAAAGGGGTAAATAGCATTGCCCGTACTTCAGGAGCTCCAAGATAGCTAAGACGATATCGTTGACATAACAGAAGCCAGAAGCCTCCGACTTTTTAGCGTGGTGAAGGCCTCCTGCCCAATTCACAGCAATATCTGTCTGTTGCTTGTTCAGCTTCACAGCACTGGCTGTTGGGAGAATTACAGAATGTTAGCGTGAGAGCAAAGGCCCCATGACAGAGACCGAGGGGCAAAGCACAGGTCCCTTACGATCACATCATTGCTTACATGTGCATTTGGGTAGTCTACAAAGCAAAAGCCCAAGGGCTTAACAGCGGACGTCTCAACAAACTAACAAAAGGCAAGAGAAGAGACACACAGCCTCTGTTTTGCCTGCACACACTTTTCACTGCTTCCCACTTTTGCCTCAGAGCACGAAATCTGCACAAACAAGTCCACAGCATTCAAGCTGGGGTCACAGCTGAAGACAGCTTAGATTTCTCAGTGCCCTGAACAGAAGATTTTAATGAAAGGTTTTATCGAGCATATATTAGGTGAGTCACTGAATATGCATTGAGGCAAAGGAAGTTCTCTTCCCCCAGCCCCTTCATAAACTTTCTGCAAATTTTGCAAGTCTCCCAGGATCAAAACAAATGATATGTTCTGTGGAATCTACAGCCTTGGGACCAGAGAGCAAAAATGCTGCAGTCAGTACTTGTACGTACTGCTGAACTGTGTTACAGGAAATAAAGACTTCTAGATGTCATTGTGGGAGTAGCACCCACAAAGCTTTAACGCCTATGCACAGTAACACAGTTCCGCAATACTGAGTATTTCTGAAAAAAAGTATCTGAAAACAGTGAAAGCATTTTAAATGTTCCGGCTTACAGAGCATTTTAAGTGTTCTGGCTTTCAGGTTCAGGTTCTATTTTGCCTCCTGTCCAGAGACAGTGGCTTTTTGTTAACAACAACAAATAAAGCCACCCTTTTCTTTCATTTCCAGGTTATGCCCACC
Source organism: Vanellus vanellus (assembly GCF_965231255.1). Classification (NCBI taxonomy): domain Eukaryota; kingdom Metazoa; phylum Chordata; class Aves; order Charadriiformes; family Charadriidae; genus Vanellus; species Vanellus vanellus. Next base: position 6,083,575 of record NC_138927.1, on the reverse strand, counting down.
CAGAGCAAGGTTTTTACAACTTTTTCGTCTGTAAATCTCACGTTGATTTTTTTTTTTTTTATTAAACCCCTGTTGCTGCTGTGGTTTTGTTCTAAGTCTTTGCTGGCAATGTTATCGTACCCCTTACAGAGTCCTTCACGTATTCAGTGAAGTAACTTGGACTAGCGAAGAGACACTTAACAAATGTAGAGGGATCTGTCAATATGCAAGGGTTGAACTCTCGCATGGGAAGAAATCTGCAGCTATTTATTAACGAAATCAGAAAGAGGTTGACAGGGCTTCCCCACCACCACCTACAACAATTTATTTCTTAGACAGAACTACATTACATACATCTGCTTAAGAGAAAAATCAAAGAACGTACAACTTGTGAGCTTACCAACTGAGCCTCCAGCAGAGAGCTGACAAAACTCAAACAACCCATCAAACACAGGGCAGTCTTCCCCAACGTTAACTTGAAAAAAATACAAAAGAGTTAGTAAGACAAAAGCACAAAACTTATGCCACCATTCTGATTTTAAAAGCTAACCAGATAAGCAATCCAACGTTTTAAACAACAAAACACCACACACAAATAGTAAAACATTAACATAATCAACCTGAGGATTGCCTGATGAGGCAAAAACATTGCTGCTGTAGGGAAGATGCTCCTGACTTGTAAGAAAACGGGAAAGCAGGTCCCAGGAGCTCTGGAGAGAACGGCACGCCATCTACCGGGGTGCGCTACGAGGGATCCAGAAACCAGTCAATCACGTTGGAAAATGAGTGGGTGGAGAGGAGATGCTATCAATAAGAGCTTTGTAATACCGATACTCATTCGCAGCAGCAACTCAAGCCGCGCTTGTTGAGACGGCACATTTACAGTGTTCTGCCCTGATCCAGCAGCACATGTGGGTCACCACGGGCACACACAGGCTGTGCAAAACGGGGGCCAGCAACCCTTGCCACCCCACACGGGCCACGCTGCAGCCCTGCTGCTGGCGCACCGTGCCTTCTGGGGGGAACAGAGCTGTTCCTGATTACAGAGCTGACACTGCGCTCCGTTACACAACCCCACAGCAAGTGGGAAAGGTTTTCTGCTCCTGTTTCCTGCTGCACTGCTGATGAGATGTTGAGAAAGCAAACAGTGCCAGCGCTGCAGGAGAAAGTGGGGAGATGGTAGACAGTGGTGTGTACCGGACAAGAAGTTTACAGCCACGTCTATTCTGTTACACTTTGTACATTCCTTTTACTTCACACTGGACAGTCAGTTTTTTAAGTTCTCAGCAGTACTGCAGTTTTGGCCTGGACAAATTTCTACTGTAAACAGTTTCATGATTACAATTAAAAGTAACACCAGACTTGTAGTGAATCTAGACTTTGCAAGATTTGCTTTTACAAACAAAAGAAATAATCTGTATTTTTGTAACAACATCTGTAGAATGTTTACTTCTGTGCTTAATGAGAAAGGCACAAACAACACAGTTCTTTGCAGCACTGGAAACTCGTCAGTGCACAGCCTCCACAAAGACTGTGTGATAAGGGAGCCTGAATGGTCCCAGTTCGGGACAGGGATCTCTGAAAAGGACAATACCCATCAGGAGGCCCAGAAGGAAGCGATTGTTCCCACTTTCCAATTGTTTCAGCAGGGCATGGCAACTGGCAGTGTTTGAACAATTAATGCCAAGAGGTGGTTGGAAGCCTTCCCCATTAAGTGAGGAGAATTTAAGTCATCAATTTCTACATGCTTCCCATTGTAACCTAAAGGGCAAGAAGTTTAATTTGTTGTAGAGTAGTCTTCCCAAGTCCTCAGGCAGGCAACACGGCATCAGCAGAATGAAATTAGAGACTGTTCATTACCTTCACTGCCCCTCGGAACTTTGTGGGCAACACTAACAGTATTTGAAAGCATCCCTGTGCTATACCTGGCAAAGGTAAGAGCTGCTGGGTAAACAGAAGCCAGTTGGGCTTTTTCCCCACCAGGAGATTCAAAGCAGCCAGGGCTACTAATGAGGGATGTTAATAACAGGGGTCAATCACTTGACTGTAGGCATAAAGCTCTGGTGGAAGATAAGAGGCAGGGATGCTCCCTCTCCCTTGCAATGGGTGGGTGAGGAGCTCTGTATCTGGGAGAGCGCAACCCAGAGAGAGCCAAGCATAAAGGCGGAACCATCCTTACGGAAATCATAGCAGCTATCCTCCCCTCAAAGGGAAAGCTGAAGCACCAAGCAGGCTGCAGAGACCTGCCACTGTATTTGGGAGCAGTGACCTCATCTCCTATATCCCTAATCTCTGTTTCAAGCCCCCTGTGCTAGTTCTCCAGCTACACAGAGGCTACTGTTTTGCAGGTCTCGCTGAAGAAAAGCTCTGTCCTCCACACGTTTAAGACTAATTTTCATATTTTGCCTCCTTCAGGTAAAAATAGTTCTGTGGAAGTACAGTACAGAAAATGTTGACTACCAGAGAGAGCAGAGTGGGCGTTTATGAGCCATATCTGCTTCAGGGGTAAACAGTTCAGTTTGTGTAAATATGTACTTTGGTATATGTCATTTGGTATATTAGGGCATATCATTTACTGTAGGAAGTCTTTCAATGTATATTACTCATGAACCATATTACCCATTCCTCTTACACGCTTTTTGCCTTAACATCTGTCCCCTTCAGCTCATACCAGGTTTCCAAGTGCCTCTGCTTCAGACTTGAGACCCCCATTTCTTCTAAACTGGAGATTACACTTACTCTACATAAATGAACCCCATGGGCTAACAACTTTTTTCCACTCTTGAGGACTGCAGTGAGCAAGACCAAAATACTGTCTAAATGAACCTTAAGCCTTCCCCTCTGTGTGTCTACACTGGCTAGAAAATTAGCTCGCTGCAGTCGTTGCCAAAGAACATCAGCTCAGAGTCGCAGAGACAAAAAAAAGGTTTCTGTAACATTAAAGTCACCATTGAAGAGCCCTTCCATGGACTGGAGAGGTTAGAACAAGAGATTAACTCACAAAATAAACCATTCTAACACAAAGTGGACAGGTATCATTGTGCATCTCATCCCTCCCCCACTTCCAAACTGCTGTTGCCCTGAAAATCCTTCAGAATTAATGCAGATTTTGGACACAATTGATGAGTTGGGAATTTTTTTTTTTGTTGCTTTGTTTTAAATTACAGAACCCTTTCCCAGCTCAATACCTCTGGTTAAAGATAAGCAATTACACAAAATACATCCAGTAAATGGAGTAGTTCAGTCATCTCAGAGCCAGGAAGGCAATTTAGAAGAGTTTCCATCAAAAGACAAGACCAAAAAAAAAAAAAGACAGCCAGGTCAAAGGGTTTTCCTCAGTTCTTATGGCGTATTAGCTTGAGAGAGAGACCCATTTTTTAAATGCTCTATTTACCAGAAAAGTTAAAAACAAAGTCAGGAGGAAGACAATTTCCCATGGTTCTTCCTCCTCTCTTTATCACAAACCTCTAAAGATGGCCTAGGATTCCCAGAACCACAAATTTTAACATTGGCAGGAACTACAGCACTACACGCATAGCTTACATCTTTGCATCTGCTTGCTGTACTCAGACATGTTATCTGGGCGAATAGATCTCAGAAATTTTATGTAGTCATCGCTGTGGTACTTGGTCATTTCTTCTGCATTTGCCTTGTGAGGGCGCTGCAAAGAGGAAAAAAAGAGCAAGGCTTGTTTTGAAACACATCTCTCTCCTTGTTTTGGAACACATCTCTCTCCCTAATTCCCATTTCCAATCTAAGATTTATTCCCAGGAACAGCAAAAAACTCAAAAGAGCAGCATTAAACAAGAGGAACTTATTTTCGAACGCAAGAATGCCACTACTGGAGACTGACATGTATTATGTATCTAGACAAAGAAAATATTTAAGTTACAGGGAGAAATGCAATTTTCCAGTCTCCAAAGCTTATCTGAAGCAAAGAACATCTCACTACAAGCAATCAGAAGAAAGCAGAAATACATCAGCAAAACTGTTTATTTTTTTCCTTTCCTCTGGCTCATCAACAGAGAACTTATGAGTCTGAAGCATCAAAATTAAAACCTAGCACATAAACTAAGATCTTTCACATATATTTCTCTTCATGTCCAGCCCTACACTTACGTAGATCTCCATCTTCCTGTAGAGGCCATAGTTCAGCAGGAGGTTGTGGGTCATCCGGATCCTGTGGGGTTTCATAGGATGTCCTTGGCCATAATAGTAGTTTCCAACATCCCCTGGGAGCAGAAAGGATTTTGTTACAGCAGGGAAAACTATAAATTTCTTCAAACAGAATCAGAGCCGAGCTGCAAGAGCCATCAGGTCATCTCTCATTTTATCTGTCCTTCAGCAGTACAGGGGATAGGGGTTCCCATCTTGTTTGCACAGGTATCCCCATAGATTCATAAAAGTTTATCCTAGACTCAAATAAGACAGGACATTTGGAAATTAGGGTACGGTCAGACAAGGATTTTTTTAATGCCAGTTCTGGGGAAAGCAATCCAGGCAGAGTCTGAGCAACTAACATCACATTGCACAAGTCAAGAGGAGGGAGCTCCAGCTTCTTTGGGCACCACGTCTGCCTGTCCTCACTCAGCAAAAAACAGCTCTCCAGCGTCCTCTACGATACTTCCCATTTACAGAGCTCACAGGTTTCACCCAGCAATGCAACCGTGCTCTGAGCACAAACCCGCACACCAAGAGGCATGCAAGTTTAATCCCAGCTCAGACAATGACTCATCAGACGGCGCACGTAGCCTCTTTGCCTCAGTTTCTTACTATTTACCTAAGAGAAACCAGATACAAAGCAGCTAATTCTGTCAATAAGCAAACAGCAGCACAGCTATAGTTTTACAGCTCAGATCATTGTTACCCTTTTTTATTGCTTGAAATCCTTCAGGAGAACCCCGGTCCCTACCAACCGCACACCCACGCAGATGCACCTGACGAGCTGCTCTATGGGCACCAGCATTAATGAAGTTACCTTTCTGCAAATATATCCCACGGGTCATCTCCCCACGCAGATTCCTTCCTACCTAGCAAAAGCTGAGCTTGTGCCGCACTCTCCCACAGTAGGCTCCACTAACTGTTTTTTCCCCCCCCTCCTCTCCCAGGGTACTTATTTTCATGAAACCTACAGAAATTTAACTTTCAGATTTCTGTCTCCTGCTTGATTTGGCTGCACAGACCCAAAAGTTGCCAAGAGCAGGAAACGTGCAGACAGCCACACACAGCAGCAACATCACACAAGCCTCATTTTCTTGGGAAACCAGACGAAGTCGTTCATGTAGTTGTACAACTCCCGATCGGTTTAGGAAGCAGCAGACCCAATCCGGTCTGGCTGGTGACTCAGTTGGGAGCATTAATATTTCATCACCAATCTTAACATTCAGGAGAAACTGCTGCTTCCTTGCCACACGCAGCTGTAGTTTTTCCTCCTGTGGACATGGACCTATTTTCAGTCAAAGTAGATGCAAACGGTGCAAATCCCACACCCAAACAATTCTGCTGATGGAGTTTACCTGGCGCTACGGTGAAATGGGGTGTTCTTTGTACAAAGGTATTTTACTGGGGCAACTATCCCTACAGTAAAATCAAGTTAAATCAAGCTTTGGGGAACTCAATAAGAGATGTTCAAGACCATACCTAAAAAAATACAAGCACAAAACTACATGAGGCTTTGAAAAAAATCATCATCATCTTCACTTCAGGCTCTCAGGGAAGCGCCCTGGGCAAACCCCGACTTCCAGAGCCCGTTCATGTTCACACTGCTAAACACATCCCACCACGAGTCCTACAGAGCAGCAGACGAGCCTCAGTGCAGATTAAGAGCGTGTGAACTTAACAGATACTTCTTCCTGTCTGCGAGGGTTAAGCAAGTCTCTACACAGGGAGCTAATAAAGGAGAAGTTACTGTTCAAGTTCAAACCCTCGCACATACCCTCAACGCTCCTCAGGATTTCCACGAAGGACCCTTACAGTACCCAATTACCTTTTCCCCATCCACTCCATCCCACCTAGACCCTTCCCTGCTGCCCAGGTTCCTTCCTCCAGCACAGGATGCCCTCCCGCCATCTAAAATGTGTGGCTCAAGGAAGAGACCCTCACGCCATCCGAAACAGCGCCCAGGTCCTCCCTTTGGGAAATTACCGCACCAGATTGCGCTGCTCTAACCTTCCTGCATGGAAAATAAAAGACCCTAACAGACTGGCCTCCCACAACTGCAGATTATGCCTTCCCCGACAATAAAAGCACACTTTCACCCTAGGACATGCTGTGGATGTTTGCCAGCCGCTCGTAAAAGAGCAGGGGAAACAAGGCACTGAAACCTCACCACAGAGTAAATTAGTGAGGGCAGCTACAGACAAGAGTGTATAACACTAACTTCATGTAGTTACTGTGCAATAAAGACTACAAGGATAGCATCTCTGTTTAGCATTTTCAAACAAAATGACTGGTTATTTCACATTTAAGACATCACTATGTGCCTTTAAAGATTATAGCTTGTTGAAAAACTGACAAGCTTCTTTGTGAACATGTTATATTCCGAGGACAGGGATAAGTTTGCACGTAGAGACCATTTTTTTTTCCCACCATCCAGGTCGCGTGCGCATGTGTGGCGTTCTGGCACTCCCTTCAAGCACTCTTAAAGTTTAAACCAGGCATTTTAGGGCCCAGAGCTCCAGCATCCACATTTTGATATGATGGGTGTTGCATAGAGATCAGTTGTGTCGTGAAATTGGGCTTGGTTTTGCTGCGCCCAGAGCTCTAATCCAGACTCCTCCTCGCCCTGCCCTCCCAAAGACACCGGCTGAGTCAGAGACCCTGCGGAACTGTCATTACAGGTTACAAACCTAACACTTAGATTTACTTTTCTAGAGAAATAAAAGCCCTCGCTATGTGCCTGATACATATAGCGGAGTCCAATTTACTGCTTGAACACTGAGCACATCCACTTAACAGGAAAAAGTAGCAAGAAAAAGTTTTTATTTGATTTCACAGACTAAAAAACACAATGATATAGAGAATTGCACAATACCTTTCACAGAGGGTGATCACAGACTCTATTAAAAATGAGCTCGCCCATCAGCGAGGCACCGAGTTGCCCCTAAAAGGGGGGGGGGGGGGGGGAGGCGGTTGTGAACGTGCAGAGGTGATGTGAGTGTGATTTCTCCCACAGACTACAAGGTAGAAGCTGGGAAGCTGCACAAGATACCCAGCTTGGGATTTGGCCAGCTCTAACACCCCGTTACTTCCCTACCCCAACAGGATGGTTACATAGCCCCAAAGCAGTGCTTCCCCAGCCTCATAAAAGGAAAAAAAAAAAAAAAAAAAAAGCCAGTCTACAATCCAGCCAAGTTCAGAGCCAGAACTAAACAATGCTCCTAAGACACAGGAACTCCCTACAAACAACCACAGAGTTGGTCTGGCTCCCAGCGCCTTCAGGTTTGTCCCTTGCTTGACAGCAACACCGCTGACCCCAACGGGAGCTTCATGAGTGCTTCTTCCTCTTAACGCGGCTCAAGGAGCCTTCGTTCCCCCACAACCCGTCCTATCCCCCAGCATCTCCCCGAGTGCTCCCCATCCACAGCCCAGAGACCTTCCTCAGCACCTCAGCGCAGCTCCCAAAGCCTCTCTCAGCCTCAATGCCCCTCGCCCCATCCCAGACCCCTCCCCACCTCCGAAGTCCCCAGATCTCCACACCTCCCCATCCTATCCTGCCCCATCTCTCCCCAACACTGCTCCCCTACCTTTCTCCCTCTTCCCTTCCCCCCACAATGCTCCCCCACATCCCCACCCCCCCCCAATCTTTCCTATGCCCTCCAGTGTTCCCCTTTCCCCCAATCCCACTGCAGTCCCTACATAATCCTGCCCCCACATCCCTATTGCTCCCCGCCCCCCCCCCGCAGCCCCCAGCCCTCTCCTGTCCCTCAGTGCCCAAATATCCACTCCTCCATCCCCCAGTGCAGCCCCCAGTGACCTCCATTACCCCTCCCACTCCCCCAGACCCACATTTCCCAGTGACCCCCACTACCCTCAGCCCCCCCCAGAGCAGCCCCCACCCCCCATGTCCTCCAATGACCCCATTACCCCACCCCTCACCCCCCCATCCCCAGTGACCCCCATCACCCACCCACTGCAGCCCCCATCACCCCCCCATCACCTCCCATTGCCCTCCACAACCCCCGCCCCCTCCCCCACCACAGCACCGCCTCCCCTCCCCCCACCCCCAGCGACCCCCTCTTCCTCCCCCGCCCTGGCGATCCCCGTGGCCGCCCCCCTCGGTGCCCCACAACCCCCTCACCGTCGTAATAGTAGCAGACTTTCCGCTTGGTCCCCTGTGTCAGCGCCATTTTCCTCCCTCCCCACAGCGACAAGACCCTACCGCCCCGCCGCGCCGCGCCGCGCAACCCAACCCGGCCCGGCCCGCCCCGGGGCCCGGGCCCCGCCGCCCCACATGCCCCGCCCACCGCTCAGCACCCGGCCTATCGGGGAGGGGCGCACCGCCCCCTCCCGCTCTCCGACCAATAGGAAATCGCAGAGGGCGGGAGAGAGAGGGCGCGGGGGAGCTAGCAGGCTAGGCGGAGCCGCGGAGGGGCGGGGGGGTGCCTGGGCTGTACCACTGACGCGGAGGCGGGGCCGCGCGGGATGCACCATCGCCGGGGCGCGGGGGATGGGGGGGGGGCGGCAAACGGGGAGAGGGTCCAGGTGGGTGGGGCGAAACCATTCGCTGCGGGGGGGGGCGGGGGGGAGAATGCCAGGTGGGGCTGAACCATCCGGGGGGGGGCGACACACAAAGTAGAGGCCTCCAGCAGCGCCCGGGCCCCGGCCCTGGCTTGTGCCCCCCGGGGTGGGTGAGAGCAGGGCCGGGGGGGAGGTCTGACACAGCCGGGCTCGGCCTGAGGGGGGGGCTCGGGCCCCCAGCAGCACCTCGGGGTGGGGTTTGGTGTGAGAGGGGTCCATCCCCTGAGGGCATCACCCCGCTTGCCCCATGGCGGCCTGGCCTCCCTGTGCCACAGCGAGACCCCCCCCGGCCACCGCCGGGGCAAAGGCCTTTATTTCCCCCAAAAAAACATGATGGTGGTTGGGAGAAAGTGCATCCCACAGCCAAGGGCTGGGGTGGCCATCCCTTGCTGAAGGGGGGTCCCCGCCATCACTGGGGGTGAGGGAGGCGGTGAGGCCCAGCGAGAGCAGGGTGAGGGGGCTGGAGGCTGGATTGGCACCCGGGTGGGCACGGGGACAGAGTGGGGGGCACCCACCAGAGCCCCCCCACACACACCAGCCCTCCACTCTGTGAAGTCAGTTGTTGGCTTTGGCCATCCATTGCCTTCGGGGGGGGGGTGGGGGGTGGGGAGAGTGGTGTTGGGTGAAATCCGCTGCTCCAAAGATTTGAAGCGCTTCAAATCTTTACTGCTTGAGGTCCAGTTCGCCAGTGCCCCCGGGGCGATGGGCACGGAGTCTGTGGGGCCCTGGGGCAAGGGGGAGCACCCCTGGACACCCCAACGCCAGGGTGTCCCAGCCACTGCTGGGTTCCTCAGGGCTGCTGCTGGTACTGGCCCTCGGTGGCGGTGAAGAAGTCCTCCAGCACACTCTTCATGTACTCGAAGGTGGGACGTTCCTCGGGCCTCTCCTTCCAGCACTGCATCATCAGTTCGTACAGCTCCTGTGGGCAGTTGTCTGGCTGCGGCATGCGGTAACCGCGCTCCAGGTTCTGTATCACCTCGGGGTTGGTCATCCCTGTGAGGACAACGTGCACGGCACTGAATTTGGGTCACCCGCTGTGTCGCAGGGTAGTACCCTACGTGTGCAAATCTCATGGGAAAGCTTCCTTCCCCTTCTGCTGCCTCTGAAACCCCCACTGGCCTTTGGGCCATGGTTGGCCCCGTGCCTGGGGAAGCGGTCGAAACCATCACGGTCTGGCAGGGAAGGGAGCCAGATGGGGCGGCTCGGGTGGTGTGTGTGCGTGCGGGAGTGCATGCACACACTCCTGGGTGTGCGCGTGCGTGTGTGTGTGTGTGTGTGTGTGTGTTCAAACCCTTCTGCTGCGCAGCTGCCGGGAAATCCTGACCTGGATACGGGATCCGGCCGTAGGTGACGATCTCCGTGAGCAAGATGCCGAAAGACCAAACATCGGACTTGATCGTGAACGTTCCATAATTAATAGCCTCTGGTGCCGTCCACTTAATGGGGAATTTAGCCCCTGAAAAACAGCAGGAAGGGGGAAAATAAAACATTACAGCTGAGCTGGAAACATCTCTCTCTGTTTAACCTGATGTGACAACCCCGAATCAGCCTCTGTCCCTGCTGTACGCCTGGGGATGAGCTGGGTTTGGTGACAGCCAGCTCCCCCTCAGCCCCCACCGCTTGGCTGGCTACACAGCCCCCAGTGCGGGCTGGCACCCCTGCAGCGGGCCAGCATGTCTGTTCCTGCAGTAGCCACCAGATAGGGCTGTCACCCCACCAAAAGCAGGCTCAGGTGGGTATGTGAGGTCCCTCAGTGCCCCTCCAGCTGTGTGTGGAGGGAAAGATGGAGGGGGGAGAAGGACCTCTGCACCGCCCTGCCTGCTCCCTTCTCCAGGGGCTGCTCGCCACCCTGCACCTCCTGGGGTGCTATGGGGACCCCCAGAAGAGCCTGGGGTGGGTGGGGTATCCTCCTCCTGCACCCCTCAAGCTGTGTGCACCCGAAGAGCGGTGCTCGGTGGGGGCACGTGTGGGGCCGAGGAGGTGGGGGACGCACCCTCGCGAGCCGTGTACTCGTTGTCCTCGATGAGGCGGGCCAGCCCGAAGTCGGCGATTTTGCAGCACAGAGTGTCTGACACAAGGATGTTGGCAGCCCGCAGGTCACGGTGGATGTAGTTCTTGGCCTCGATGAAGGCCATGCCTTCGGCAATCTGTGGGACAGAGTAACTGCAATTACCACCCGCCAGCCTGAGCAGGGCAGCCCTAGCTCCAGCCCCGGCAGAACCCTCCCCGCCAGCAGCCCTGCGGCTCCGTCCCCCCTCACCTGCGCGGCCATGTCCAGCAGTTTGTTGATGCTGAGCTTGATGCCTTCTGAGGTCTTGAGGAAGTCCACGAGGCTGCCTGCACGGGAGGCAGCAGGTCTCAGCGGCAGGCAGACGCGCTGCCTCCCTGCCCCATGGTGCCTGTTGGGGCCGGGTGTTGTAGCAACAGGTTCACTGGGGCACTGTCCCCCAGTGCAATGCCGAAAGTGGGGCTGGGCAGCTCACAGCCCCCGGAAAGGCAGGCAGGATTGGATGAGCTGAAGACCACCTTGCCTGCAAGGTCCTTTTCCCCCTGCCAGGGCTGACCCCTGAGCTCCCGGCCAGTGGGAGAGCCATGGCGCAAAGGCAGAGCGCAGGGAGGTGAAGGATGCTAAAAGCAGCTTGAGACACAGAAGCCAGCACTGACCGTTGGAAGGGAACAGCCAGGACCTGAAGGACCATGGCTCTGCACAGCCCCCAGCCATCCCCACCCATGGTGGGCAACACCCGGGTGCCCTCACCCTTCTCCATGTACTCGGTGATGATGTAGATGGGCTCCTTCGTCACCACAGCGTAGAGCCGCACCAGCCGCGGGTGCTGCAGGTTCTTCATGAGGTTGGCCTCCGCCAGGAAGGCGCTGGGTGACATGCTGCCCTGCTTCAGGTTTTTGATGGCCACCTTGGTGTGGCCGTTGTAGAAGCCTGCGGAGAGATGGGGCAGAGCGTGACAAGGCAGAGGGAACCCATCACCAGGCACAGCCGAGGGACGTGTGGCAGTGGCAGTGCTGGCCGAGGAGGCATGTGTGGGGGCTACTCTGTGGACCTAGAGCATCCCACCCCGAGGCTGCACAAGCAAGAGATGATGGAGATTGCAAAGGTTGGCTGAAGACGGGGCAGAGGACCCTTGCGCCCTGCAGGACTGTTGCAGCAGGGCCAGAGGACTCTTGGGGACAATCACAGCTCTGTGCTCGCCACCTCCTGGGCAAAAATCTGTAGCTGTTTTAACACCCCAGGCAGTTATTTTTATGTGTGGCTTTCAGCCACCAGAAGGAAAGGAAGCTGTTGGTTGCTGGACTTTGAAAAGGAGGGGCGGCTGGGGGAGCAGGGCAGCGACGCTGAAGCCTGGCTCCTGCCAAGTGCCCAGAGGGGACTTTGGGGGACAGCCACCACCCGTGGGACTGAAGGCAGGGACCCCGCTGCGGGGAAGGATAGAGGGGAGCAGGGCAGCCCCAGTGCCTTCCGCACCGCAGCACCCGGGGAGCGGGAGGTGCTTTTGTGGCTGGGTCACAGCCCATTCGAGGCCCCACGCAGCCTCCGAGCCCCCCAGCTGCTCCCAGCGTCACAGCGACAGCCACAACAAGGACCGTTTCCCGTACGGGGCCACGCACGGTGCTCGCGGGCCCCATGCCAAAGCCGGCAGCTGCTCTCATGGCAAGCGGAGCCCAGCTCGATGAGGACATGGTGCAGCCCCCGTGCATGCACGCCTGGCACCGGTGCTCTCATCTTGGAAGCGGTGCAGGGATCCAGGCGGCCAGGGATGGGAGAAGGGGAGAGCTTGGGCTGCTCTGGGTAAAGCAGACTTGGCCCTGGGCTGCTCTAGCTGCTGGTTTTCTCCCTTCTTCCAGGGCCCTTGTAAAAAGCCAAGGTCCCACGCTTGCGGTTGTGCTGTCTGCTCCATGCGAGACTCCAGCCAGACCCCTCACTGGCTTGAGGACACCGCAGGGCCCACGCGATGCTGCCCACACTGGTGCCCTCATCCAGGAGGAAGCACCCCAGTTTCATCCTGACTCACCCATCCAGACTTCTCCAAATTGCCCAGCTCCCAGCTTCTCCACCAACTTCAGCGACTCTCGCGGCACCTCCCACTCGTCCTGCCACCACGGCTTCTGTGGCTTCTGGGTCCGGCAGGGCTTGCCGAGGCGGGTGCACAGCCCGTCGGAGCTGCCTGTGGCACAGGGGCAGGCAGAGCCAGCATCAGTGCAGGCAGCAGGCACGGGGCACCGGGCACAAGCTAATGCCTTTGCTAGGGCACAGGTTGCAGTGTGTCCTGTTCATCCCATCCCCATCCCATCCCCATCCCATCCCATCCCATCCCCATCCCATCCCCATTCCCATCCCATCCCATCCCATTCCCCTCCCCTCCCCTCCCCAACCCAATCCCCATCCCATCCCATCCCATCCCATCCCATCCCATCCCATCCCATCCCCATTCCCATCCCATCCCATCCCATCCCATCCCATCCCATCCCATTCCATCCCATCCCATCCCATCCCCATTCCCATCCCATCCTATCCCATCCCCATTCCCATCCCAATCCCCATTCCCATCCCAATCCCCATCCCCATCCCATCGTATTCCCCTCCCCATCCCAATCCCCTTCTCCATCCCATCCCATCCCTTCCCATCCCATCCCATCCCATCCCATCCCATCCCATCCCATCCCATCCCATCCCATCCCATCCCATCCCATCCCATCCCCGTCGCCATCCCTGTCCTCATCCCATCCCCATCCCATCCACATCCCCATCCCTCTCTCCATCCCCGTCCTCATCCCATCCACATCCCCATCCCTGTCTCCATCCCTGTCCTCATCCCATTCTCATTCCCATCCCTGTCCTCATCCCATCCCCATCCCATCCCATCCCATCCCATCCCATCCCATCCCATCCCATCCCCATCCCCATCCCCATCCCCATCCCGTCCCCTGCCTGTAGGCAGGACCAGCCCCTGGACCACTCATCCTCCCCCAGCCCCTGGATGGCACTTACGTGTGTAATACTCCACCAGCTCGTGCAAGCTGCTGAAGGTGACGCGGGGGGAGATGTAGTACCCCCCATTGTCCATGTTGCGGATCTTGTAGTGCTTCACTGTCTCACCCTGGTTCTGGTCAAAGTCCCTCACCGACAGTGAGTAGGAGCCTGGGGAAACAGGGGACTGTGTGCGTGTGGGACCCCAGTGCTACTCCTGTGCTTCCCAGCGCCTTTCCCAGTGCTGGTGGCAGGAGATGCCAGCAGGACCTGTGGGCTGGTACCTTTGGAGGTCTCGCTCTCCCGGATGAGGAAGGAGCCATGTGTGTTGCCCGAGGCCAGGAGCTGCCGCTCCGCATCCTTGCGGCTGATGTTTTTGAAGAACCACCTGGGGACACGGGGCAGAGTTAGGGCTGGGGGGGAGCTAGGGCCACCTTCCCCCACTGGCGCTTCCGGGGATGCTCCTGGCACCTTCCCCTGCCCCGGCACAGCTCCTGCCCAGGCACAGCTCCTACTCAACCCCTACTCACGGCTCGGGCTCCAGGCTGTTCACCATGGCCACGAAGTTGTAGGGGATCAAACCCTCCTGGCCAGTGGTGAGCGACTGCGCCTTCCACCACTCCCCGCTCCTGCAAGGACACAGCACGGTGAGACCCCCCCCCAGCTGCCAGGACCCCACACAGACGCCCCTGGTAGCACTGGGGAGCCGTGGGGTCGCACCGGCGTGGGTGCTGGGACGCCATCGGCGCTCGCTCACTCTTCCAGGATGCGGAGCTTCTCGCCCTTCCGCAGCCCCAGGTCCCCGTCGTGCTTGGGCTCGTAGTTGTACAGGGCCACCACCAGCTTATCTGGGAGGACAAGCGGAGGGGCAGGGTGGCGGTAGCCAACTGGGGGGGTGTCCACAGCCATCCCCTGCTGCGGCCGGGCCTTACCTTGCAGGGGGGAGCATGGCGGAGATGTGGCCTCGTAGGACACCAGTGGGTCTTGCACCTCGGAGCCGTTGCGGATCAGCCTCTGTGAGGGGATGACGAGCCCCGTGAGCTCTCACTTTCCTGGGATTCGGCCATCCCACAGCCATCTCCGGAGGTATTTGGCCTCTGAGATGGGGGACAGGGGTTCTGCTCGCCCCCTCCTCACCTGGCTCTTGCTGTCGGGCTCGATGGGGTAATTGCAGTGCTCACAAATGTCGATGTTCTCGATCCAGTCCTCGTCGTAGTCCGAGCTGCAGCAGCAGCCCATGGTGGCTGCAGGGGGACGAGAGGCGATGAGGGAAGCCTTCGCACCCCGGCCCCAGCCTTGCCTCTCCCCCCGCTCCAGTATATCCCCATCCCCGCATCCGTCTGGCTGGCTGTCCACATCACACGGCCCATCCCGCCCACTCCCCTGGTCCTCCGCTGACCTGAGGGCATCCCTTGATTCTATGCCATGTTTCCTCCTAATTTTGTTCTGGCTTTGTTAATTAAAAACACTGAAGGCAATTCACTGAAGTCCCCAGCCTGCGGCTCCCCTTCCCCACCGGCACAGCCTGGCGTTGCTCCTTCGCCAGCTCCTTCCCACCCTGCAGCCCTTGAGCTGATCCCTAGATAACGATCTAATCATAAATACCCCATTAGCGATTAACACGTCCTTGCAGTGTGTTTTACGAGGTTTGGCTGGACCAGGCACCTCCCTGGCCCTAAAAGCGGCTCGTGGGGTCAGAGGCGGATGCGAGCGCTCCCCCACCCACGCTGCATCACCTCCGATTTCCTTCTCCCCGAGGCTCTCGTTCGCCTCCCCACCCCGTGCATTCGTCCCCGTCGCCCTGCTCCTGTTCCTCCTGCATCAGGGATGTGCTTTAAACCCCCATCCCTGCTCAGCATCGCCGCAATCTTGACAGCTCCCCCCAAAACATCAAGGACCCCCCCAACCTCAAGCATCAGCCCTGGCCACGGTGATGCCGAGCCGGTGCAGGGCTGCGCCCCGGGGTCCCCGACACTGCGGCACGGGCACCGGGGCAGCCTGGCAGCGGTGGCATGAGTGTGGCATGAGCTCTACAAACCACCCGGGCAGCTCTCGCCTTCCCGCACAAGCCGAGCGCGGCACGGAGCCGGGAGCCCCGGCAGTGTGTCATGTGGAAACGGCGGCCCACGGCCCTGGAAAAAAGCTTTTCCGCAGAATCCCCCACGCCTACACCACCGGGATTTATCTCCACCAAGACCTGCCCTCACCCCAAACCCTCTTTCCAGGCTCTGCCCAGCAGCTTTGGGGGCCCCGGTGTGGTTTCCGCAGGCGCTGGGTGCCAACGGCAGGGCTGGGAGCCCCGCGCCGCAGAGAGCCACCCCAGGTGTCTCTGCCCCCAGCACCCAAAACCGGCGGCCGCTTTTGCAAACGCCGAGCGGGAGCTCTTATCTGGCAGTGAGGCGGTGCAGCTGCGAGGGTCCCCATCCCCACCGTGCCCTGCAGCGAGACGGGTCCCCGGCACGCTGGCTGAGCCCCGGGAGCTGCTTTGCCGGGAGCTGCTGGCCACGGGCACCGCCGGCACCGTTTTCTCCTTGGTTTCCTACCCGGGAGCCATTGCGGGGCCGTGTTTTCGCAAGCACACCCGTAAATCCACCTCTCTCCGTGATGCTGGGGAGGTGCACGGCAGCGGGGGTGTCGTTTGAGTGCGTACCCCCATGGGCAGCTGGGGACACAGGGAAGAGCCTCGCAGGGGGTCCCCAGGGAGGGTGCGGGGTCCCCAGGGAGGGTGTGGGGTCCCCAGGTTGCCGCCAGCCCCTGGTGGCACCAGCCCCGGCCATCAGAGCCTGCTGCCAGCCAAACCCCCCCCCAGCCCGTGCTGCCAGGGCTGGTTTTGCAGGACCAGGAGCCCCCTCCCTTGGGGACGGCGCGGCTGTTTCAGCATCCATGGCACTGACACGAGGGGGGCCATCCCCGCCGCCACGGTGGCCGACGGGAGCAGCCGATGGGCGAATTTGGCGAGGAGAGTGCGGATGAGCGAGCACGCACACCACCCCCCCCCATGCCATGCGATGCTGCTTTGGGGACTCAACCGCTAAAAACAACCCTGGTGCCTTCAGCTTCTGGTGACACCTATTTGGGAAGGCTGTCTGGCACCCAAGGAGGGGCTCGGCCGTGCCGCGGTGCCCCAGGGCCGGCAGGAGGAAAGACCCCGGCGATGCCCAGGCAAAGCCCATACCCACCCCAAGCACAGCCCTGGCCCCGCAGAGGAGATGCCCCCGCTCTCCCAGCCGTGGCCACAGCCCTCCAAATACTTTTACCGAGGGTGAGCAGTGCCAGGAGATGTTTTTTTTCCCTTCCTGCACCAAGCCGGGGTGGGGAGGGAGGTGCTGCTATTGTGCTTTTTTCTTTTTCTTTTCCTTTTTCTCTTCTGTACTCAAGCCACAGCGTAATTTCCACCGAGCAGCCGTTCCACCTGCGCGGTGCGAGGGCCGCGCCGGTGACAATGGGGCGTTTGAAGTCAGGTTTTGCGACTGCATCTGTGCAACCGAATTTCTCATACGAGGGCTGCCTGGGAGGGATGCGTAGGCGCCCCTGCCCCGTGCCTCCCCGCGTCCCCGGGGAGGTGTCGGTGTGGGCACAGGGGTGTGCACACGCGTCCTTGCACGGCCACGTATGTCCCTCTGTCCGGTTTTGCTTGGGACTGTGTTTGGACCCCCCTCCCGGCTCTCGCCGGTGGAGCTGCCCCGTGCTGGCCCTTCCGCACACACTTCTTCGGCCGGGTCCGGTTGGTTTGTTCACGAGCGTGGGCAGGCGGGAGGAGGGCCGAAGGTTGGGCTGACCCCATCCTTGATGCTCTTCAAGGCTCACCGCGGTGCCCCGGATGTCCCCGAGCCAGCTGTGACCCAGCTGGACGGTCAGCCCCACGCTGGCGTAGCCTTGCAGAGGCGCGAAGGACCACGGCCCCGCAGCCGCCGTGGCAGCGGGGAGCTGTTTGCACTGAGACAGCGCCGAAACCAGGCGTAGCTCTGTGCCTGAACCCCCAAATCGGGCAGCGGACCCTGATGGACCGGCACTAAACCACTGCCTGGCCTTGGGGACAAAACTCCCGCTTTGCCCTGGAGATGGGGGCTCGGGGAGAGCCCCGCGAGGGGGCCAGCGCTCCCACCCCGGGCAGGCATAGGGCATCGGGGCAGCGGATTTCACCCTAATGGAGGCTACAGAGGAACAGGGAGTGCAGCCCTGCTCCCCTCGCCCCCCGCCCTGGCACCAGCGCTCACATCCCCCCGCAGCGACGAGCCCGAACCCCCATTTCCATCCCTCTGAGGGACAACCTCGGAGACTGCAACGGGATCCCCCCACCCTACGCAGGCACCGGGGTGGTCCCCAGCTCCCATCCGGAGGGCGCAAACCCTCTTGCCCCCGGGTCCCCGTTACCTGTGGGCAGCGAGGTGAGGACCAGCCGCTCTCAGAGTCCCATGGCCTGGCAGCAGGAGCACAGTCACCGTCCCTGCTCACGTCCTCTCCATCCCTGGCTGGAGCGTGGCGACCCTCGGGGGAGCAGAGACGAGCCCCCCGCACGCGGGCGCGCGCTCCCCGCCGCCGCCGCTCGCTCTTGCTCGCCGCCTGCCCTGGTTTCCTGCCTCATGAGCAAACTCTAGAGAAGCTGGTTCACAGCTCGCGCACAACCGCAAGAGCTAGTGACAAACCCCAAAGGCTTCCTGCCATCCCCGGCGCGGAGGGTCTCTGCTCTGGGTGCCCCCGGGCCACCAGTCCCCAGGGACTGGGTGGGCAAGGGGATGCTGAGCCCTTTGGCCGGTGGGGGAGAGGGGTCCCACGGGCTGGGAGATGTGCTGCGAGGGGACAGCAATGGGCAGGGGGTTGTCACCTGCTGCCCGGGTAGTCCTGGCTAGCTGAGACCCCCCTGGTCCACTGTGCCGTCCCCTCTCCGGTGCTCAGTGTGCACAGGCTGGCAGTGCCGTGCACCGGCCGCCCCTGACCCCATCGGACCTTACGCAGGTTGCGGGACTCATCCTGCACCCCGCAGCCCCCGCTTTGGCTGTCACCACCGGGTCACCCCAGACCCCGGCACCCTGAGAGCGGCGGTGACAGCGGCTGAAGCCGAGGGGACAGGTTGTGCCCAGGCCAGGCTGCCAGCCCTGTGTTTTTTGGAGACAGCTCTGAGCAGAGCAACCACAACGCTATTGTCTTGGCTTTTTTGCGATCAAACACGAAGCCGCAGGTACCTGCTGGCTGCATCGCGGAGGCACGGGCAGGAAGCCCAGCTGCACCGGGGGGGCTGCGGCAGCTGGGGGGGGGCACCGCAGCGCAGCATCCACCCTAGCAGGGACATTTCCCAGGGGCCGCCACGCAGCCCCCTTCCCATCATGTTTGCCAATGCCACGGGTGCCCCAGGCAAGGGGTGGTGGGGAGCGCTGCCAGGCCCTGGGGTGTGCCGCAGCCTTGGGGTGCACCCTGGGTTCTCCCCATGTCCTGCTGCTACCCTGGGAAGGAGAAGCAGCCCCCAAAATTATCCCCGGGTCACTCCACATCTCCCCCGGGTCACCCCGTATCTCTTCCCCGCCACCACTTGCAAAAAACATTCTGTGAAAGTCACGTCCCCAAGTGGCAACTTCTTTTGTAAAGGGTTTGGTGTTAACGGGGGAAAGGGAAAAGCCAAAAAGCAAACCCCTCTGGAGAGGGCAGAGTTGGCAGCCCCCGCTGGCACTACCCCTGGGGTCCCTCCCGCACCCGGCGCCGTGCTGCAGAGGGGGTCAGGAGATGGGGCAGGACGGGAGCCCGGGGGCTGCCAAACCCTGAGCGCTGCCCCGACACCTCCCAGCCTCAAAAACACACACACACCCCCATTCACAGCCGGTTCAGTGACGAGCGTTTCCTGACACGGCGCAGCCCGGCCACCCACCCCGGGACGCCCGGGGAGAGGCTGGCAGCGAGGGCCTCAAAGCAGAGATGCCGTCTCCCCAGCACAGCACCGTCCTGTGGCAGAAACCGCAGGAAACCGTGTGCCAGAGCCCCGGGGAGCAGCCGGAGAAGGGGCGATGGCAGCACCGTCCCTTCTGCCACCCCCGTTGTCCCCCACAGCGAAGGGCTGAGAGCCACATCTGGAGGCGCAGGCAGGTGCCCGGGTGCATGCAAAAAAAGGAAAAACTCATCCGCTCTCACCTTCACCTCCTTTTATTCCTTCTCAAAGGGCTGCTCCCCACGTTTTCCACCGTGATTGACCCCACCATCCTTAGGGACAGGGCACTGGGTGCCCCAAAACACCCTGTGCCCGATGGGGACGGTGGTATTTGCCATGTCCCCGGGACAGGGCCAGCAGCACCAGGGCTCAGCACTGCCTGTCCTGAGGGAGCTCAGCCCCCCACCAGCTCCGCAGTCCCCGAGGCATTTTGGGAGGGATCCTTGAGCCCTGCTGGGTCCAGATGCAGCCGTGGGTGCCCGCAGGGTCCCCGCCACGCTCAGCAGAGGGAGAACCGCCGGGAGTTGATGTTCATGCGGGTGACGCCGATGTGCTTGAGCGGCATGGAGAGCAAGAAGGCGGCCTTGGGTGGGATGTTGCAGAGCAGGTCCGAGTCTTCCTCGCAGCCCTCGAGGCCGAAGGTAGCGTCGTCCAGCATCTCCTTGTGCTGGTGGCAGGCCTGCTCCACCTTCAGCCGGTGCAGCTGCGCCCGCAGGCACATCAGCTGCTGCGCCAAGCGCTGGTCCGCAGCCTGCATCTCCTGCTGCGCGGGGAGACGGGCGTCAGGGCCGGAGCGGGACCGGCCGCGGGGTCAGCAGCGGGGATGCCGGGGTAGCAGGGCCAGGGAACAAACCCATCGGGGACCACGTGGCCCCGGGATCAGCACAGAGCCCACACACACTGTGCCGGGGTCAGCTCGGATGCCCGTGGGTTTGCACCCGCGTGGCTGTTCCTGCCTGTGCCACCACACAAAAGCCACCGCAGCGGTGCCACACCGATGAAGTCCACCACAGCCGTGCCACCAGCAGGGCAGGCAGGACAAGAGGTAAAGAGCACAAACGTGACCATGGGAAGTTCCATCTCAACCCGAGGAGGGACGTCTCTCCTGTGCGGGCGGCAGAGCACTGGCACAGCTGCCCAGAGAGGGGGGGAGTCTCCCCCTCTGGAGCCATTCCAGACCCGCCTGGAGGTGTCCTGTGCCACTGCTGGAGGTGCCCCTGCTCTGGCGGGGGGTGGCACTGGGGGAGCTCCAGAGGGCCCTTCCCACCCCCACCAGTCCGGGATGCTGTGACGGGGTGACAAGCACAGACCCTGACAGAGCCGTCACCCCCGGCACTGTGCAGGGGACACGGGCAGAGCTGCGGCACCACAGAGCCACATGCGCCTTCCAAAAATCCACATACACCGTCCGTGCTGGGCAAAGGCGCAAAGCACTGCGCTGCAGCTAGAGCGCCCTGGTCCCGGCACATCCCATTGCCGCTGCGTGAGGTCGGGCTGTAGGCACTCCCTCTGCGTGGAGGAGCCCCGTGGCCCCATCTCTGCTTTGGGGTTCAGCCCTCGCCCACCCCTTCTGCCCCCCCATCCCACCGGCAGCTACTCACCAGCTCCGTCCTGAGCCATTCCAGAGCTGCCTCCATGGTGGCAAAGCCGCAGACGCTGCCATCCCGCTCATCCTCGGGTTGCCCGGGGCCCTGCTCCGTCCCCCGCGTCCCCCCGGGGGTCCGGCTGCCCCAGGGCTGTCCCCGCACCCGGGCTTCCCACTCCAGGTAGGAAGGTCTCCGCGTCTGCAGCTTCAGCTTGGCCGTCAGCGCCTTCACGCTGGCCAGGCTCTCCTCCTCCCAGGTGGGCTCCTCTTCACCCAACTCCTTGAACTTCAGCTGGCCAAGGGGCATGGTGGCACCCACCAGAGCCCCCCCAAAACCCTTGGGTGACCTCTAAGCCCTCCCCCCCGTGCTAATGGGGCTGCTGCACCCCACAGGGTGAGGAGCACCCTGACCACAGACAGAAAGACAGACACCCACTGCACCCGAGCCCCCGCTATTTATTCACCCCAGAACAATAAAGGTTGGGGACGCCGAGGACAACTCTAACGGGCAGGAACTTTCCTTATCCAGCGGAGTGCAAAGGAGGGGTTTTTGGTTTTTTGTTTTGTTTTGTTTTGTTCTGTGCCGGTTTGGGCTTTTTTTGGTGTTTTTTTTTTGGGTGGGTTTTTTTTGTTTTTTTTTTTTTGTGTGTGTGTGTGTGTCCCTTTTCTTTTCCTTTTTGGCATTATTGTCTCCAGCTGGGAGGAGGCTCCCAGTTCCCCGCAGGAAGCCTTCACCGGGACGGACTGGCAAGGAGGAGCGGGGATGATTTATCCCCGGCCGCCTGGGACCGGGGAAGGGGGGGGACACGGGGGGACGGCGACGAAGGACGACAAAAAAAAAAAAAACGAGGAAGGAAAAAGCCAACCGGGAGCGGGGCGACGGACGGGACACGGGGCGAGGAGCCGGGGGGCAGCCGGGGTCCCGCGCCCCGGTCGGGCCCTTAAGGTGGAACGGGGTCAGGATGCGGCCGCTGCCCCCCCCCGCGCCCCGCTCTCCCGCCCGGCGGAGCCGCCCCGGGGCCGGACCACCTTAAACCCGACATCCGCCGGGCGCGGAGCTCTGCGCCGAACCGCCGGCGTGCGGGGCTGTGCGGGGCATCGCCCGCCTCCCCGCTTGCACCCCGCCATCCCCGCTTGCGCCCCGCAGTCTCCCATTTGCACCCCAAGATCCCTGCTTGCACCCCGACGTCCCTTCCTTGCACCCCACGGTCTCCCACTTGCACCCCAACATCCCCCGCTTGCACCCCACAGTCTCCCAGCTGCACCCCGAGATCCTTCTTTGTACCCCAACGTCCCTTGCTTGCACCCTGAGATCCCTGCCTGCACCCCGAGGTCCCTTTCTTGCACCCCAAGACCCCTGCTTGCACCCTACAGTCTCCCACTTGCACCCCAAGATCCTTCTTTGCACCCCAATGCCTCCTGCTTGCATCCTGAGATCCCTGCTGCCCCACTGACATCCCTTGCTTATGCCCAACTGTTCCCTGTTTGCACTATGAGGTCCCCTGCTTGCACCCCAAGATCCCCACTTGCACCCTGAGATCTTTGCTTGCACCCCAATGTCCCTTGGTTGCACCCCGAGATCCCTGCTTGCATGCTGAGGTCCCCTGCTTGTGCCCAACAGTCCCCTGCTTGCACCCCGAGATCCCCGCTTGCATCCTGAAGTCCCCCACTTGCACCCGGAGGTCCCCGCCTGCCACCAAGCCCGAGCAGGTAAGCAGAGGGGTGGCTGGGGCTGGTGGCGCTGCCAGCTGCTCACCCTCCTCCTCCTCACCCAGGGTGCTTGGCAGCATCTTCTGCTCAGTCCCCAGGCCCGGGGTGGCTGTGGGTGACGGCAGACCCCGTGGGAGCCGGGGTCAGGCTGGTGCCGGGGGTCTGGCAGCGGTCGACGCAGCCCCAGTACGACAGGACCCACCGCAGGCAGGATGGGACCCGGCGCTGCTCCCTGCAAGGCAGTTCCATTTTCACCAACCACCAAAAATCCACACACCCCCTGCAGCGCACAGTGTACCCGACTCGGGGTCTGGGCACCGCCGGGGAGCCCGGAGCCAGCTCAGCCCCCTCTGCCCCGTGCCTCAGTTTCCCCATCTGCAGTGACAGCACTGCCGGAGGAAATAAGTCACGCTGCGTTTTGCAGTGAGGAAGCTCCATATGCTATAGGCGACAATGTAAACACGAAGAGGGGGGGTGAGGCTATAGGGCCCCGCGTGACGCAGAGGGAAGAAGGGGTTTCCAGGCTGGGCTGTGCCGCAGCAGGATTTCCCCTTTCTCCCTCCAGCCCCGCGGCAGCTGCCGGCAGCAGATCCCTGTGCCGGGATCTGTGGCAGGCTACGCCAGGGCTCGGCAGCCACCGGCACCGCCATGGAGTTCTCCGAGCTGATCAAGACGGCGACGGTGGAGAGCGTGGTGCTGTCGTGCGCGGGGCTGCCGGCGGTGAAGGGCACCCTGTGCATCACCAGCCACCAGCTGCTCCACTCCTCGTGTCCCGGGGGCGACGCTCAGCCCGGCACCGGCACCGGCACCGTGGAGCTCTGGCTGCTCATCCGCAACGTGGACGCCGTGGAGAAGAGGTGGGTCTCTCCCCACGGCCGGCCCCATGCGCCCTTCTAGCGGTGTCACCCCTGCCTTAGCCGGAGGAGATTCCCCGTGGCTCTCCGGGTGCCCACGGCAGAGCACGGCCGCCCCACGGTGCTGCCTCCTCCCTCCTCTTCCCCACGGCCCACGCTGGGGATGCTCACGGCACCCCGCATTGACCTCCTCTTCTCCTCCGTGCCTCAGAGTGCAGAATTTAGGCTGGTACCAGCCCCCCCGGACTAACGGCTCCCCGCGAGACACCAGGTTTGGCTTTTAACACTCTCTTGGCTCTGCTAACCCGCCCGGCAGCGCCCGGCTTTGCGCTAACCACTGCGGTGCCCACCGGGCCCCGGCCAGGGCAGGGAGACGGTGGAAATCCCGGCTTCAGACAGGCGTGCCACCGGTGCCAGATGAGAACCAGCGATTCGGCACCCACACCGGCACACAGCCCTCCCGCTTCGCCCCGCTCGGCTGTCCCAGGGGGAGAGGGCAGCTCTGTCACGCGTCTGTCTGTATGTCCGTCTGTGTCCACGGACCCATGGCCAGCCCTGACCCTCCTCCTGCCTCCCCCAGGCTCGCCGGCTCCTCCGGCACCATCACCCTCCGGTGCAAAGACCTGAAGGTGCTGCAGCTGGAGATCCCGGGCATGGAGGAGTGTCTCAACATCGCCAGCTCCATCGAGGTGAGCGGCCGGCGAGCCTGCCCCGAGCCGTGCCGGGGTGCAAAGGGTTGGCAGGAGAAAGCGGCCGCCTGCAGTGTTTGCTCTCGGTCGGTCATTAACGTGGGTAAACACGCAGCTCCCGGACAGCCTTGGCACGGGGCGCCCGCGGGGCTGGTGGTGCCAGCGCCGGCCTGCCCAGCCCTCGCTGGCGGCTGGGATGTGGCCAGGAGCGGGGAAGAGGAATGGGGCTTGCAGAGCCTTGGGGGACACGGTGGGGACATTCCCAGCCACCTCTGCGCTCCCCACCAGTGACCCGGCTCCACCTTTGCTCCCGCTCCAGGCTCTCTCCTCGGTGGACTCCGTGATGATGATGTACCCGTTCTTCTACAGACCCCAGAGCCTGAAGCTCGAGGAAGGATGGCACCTTTTCCCCCTCGAGCAGTACTTCCAACAGATCGCCTCGCAGGTGAGCCGGGAAGGGAGACACCCGGCTGGGCTGGGGGCAGAAGTGACTCCCCCGACCCGCTCCAGGCTGCCCGCTGGGGCTCCCGCTGCCAGGGAGGCACCCACAGCAGCCCCCCCACCCCGCGTCTCCCCCAGACGAGCCAGTGGCGGCTGAGCGATGTCAACCGGGATTTCTCCACCTGCCCCACGTACCCTCCCGCCGTCATCGTGCCGGCGGCGGTGGACGATTACACCTTGCGGAAGGCTGCACATTTCAGGCAGGGCGGGCGATTCCCCGTCCTCAGCTATTACCACCCCAAGAACGGCACCGTGAGTCCATCTCCCCGTCCTACCCTTCCTCCCCTCTCCCACCACCGCCAGCCCTCGGGTGAAGGTGGTTCGAAGCCCCTCCATCCTGTGTGGTTCTCCCGGTGCCCCCCAGCTCTCACTGCCCACCGTCCCTCACCCCGCAGGTGATGCTCCGCAGCAGCCAGCCGCTGATGGGCCCCAACCGAAAACGCTGCCGCGAGGACGAGATGCTGCTGGGGACAGTCCTGGATGAGGAGGAACGGGGGTTTATCATTGACACGCGGTCAGCCCAGGCCGCGAAGCAGGCTCGGATGACGGGGGGGGGCACAGAGCCCAAGTCCTCCTACCCGCAGTGGAAGAGGCTGCACCGGCCCCTGGAGAGGTGAGGGGCTGTGCTGAGGCCCGGTGCTGTCGTGACATGGGTGACCACGCTGCCCTGCCAATGGCACGGGGACTCCAGCCCCCTCCAAAAAAACCTCACCAAGCCCCCTGATGCCACTTTCCCCTCTCCCAGAGGCCGCCCGCTGCAGGAGAGCTTCGTTAAGCTGGTGGAAGCCTGTAACGACACCTCACTCAACATGGACCGGTGGCTGAGCCGGCTGGAGAGCTGCCGCTGGCTGAGCCACGTCAAGGCGGCCCTGAGCACGGCCTGCCTGGCTGCACAGTGCATGGACAGGTAAGGGGGGGGCTGCCGCCCCACAGCCCCCACTTACCATCTTGCAACACTTTCCGTGTGGCACAAACCTCGGGCATCACCCTGGGCTCGGTGGCACAGCCGGCATCACCCCCACCGCCTGTGCTTGCCCACAGGGAGGAGGCCAGCGTGCTGGTGCATGGGGCAGAGGGGATGGACACCACGCTGCTGGTGACGGCGCTGGCCCAGGTGATCCTGGACCCGTCCTGCCGCACACTGGTGGGCTTCCAGGGGCTGCTGGAGCGGGAGTGGATCGAGGTGAGACCGGTGGTCCTGAGGGGGGTGAGGACCCGAGCCCAGCTAGGAACTCGCAGCTCCCCTTCACCCCTGTTATTGCCCCTCGGGGTCCCACAGGCTGGCCATCCCTTCCACCTCCGCTGTTCCCACTCTGCCTACTCCCACGCCCGGCTGAAGCAGGAGGCGCCACTTTTCCTCCTCTTCCTCGACTGCGTGTGGCAGCTGAGCCGCCAGTTCCCTTTCTCCCTGGAGTTCAGCGAGCACCTCCTCCTCACCCTCTTCGACAACGCCTACGCCTCCGTCTACGGCACCTTCCTCTGCAACAACGAGAAAGAGAGGCGAGTGGGGCGGGAGGGCTTAACCCTGCCTTCGCGCTGCCAGACAGGGCAGAGCGAAGCCCTCCTGGTCACAGCTTGGGTCAAACTTGGCCCCACAACGCCTGGCAGGGAGTGAAACGCGCCTCAACTCTCCCATAGGTGCCTGTGTAAAGTGAAGGAGAACACGCACTCCCTCTGGGCCTGGCTGAACCAGCCTGGGGAGAGGAAAAAGTACCTGAACCCTCTCTACTCGCACAACGCACTGGTCATCTGGCCCTCCGTCGAGCCGCAGAGCATCCAGCTCTGGCAGGGTAAGCTGGGTCCGGCGCTCTCAAAACTCATCGTCAGCTCCGAGCTGGGCTGGGTGAGGGAAAGCTGCTCTGCTTTCCCCCCCTCTCGACAGGGCTACGGCACAGCTGAAGTAACACACAGCCCCCTCTCTCCTAGGTTTATTCTTCCGGTGGATCCGTTCATCCCAGTACCTGGATGAGGCTTGGGCAGAGATCCAGCAATTAGCAGAGGGCAATGAGCCCCCCGCCAAGGAGACCGCAGGGAGCAGACTGAGACAGTCCCTTTCCGACCCCGCTGCCCAGATGGAGAATGAAAGATGAACAGCAGCGTGGGGCAATTTGGTCCCCGCGGGCTGCTGGGCCAAGGTGACGCTGCAGCTTTCCACGGGAAGTACTGTGCAGGACACAGGCCCCGCGGAGCCCAAAGGACAGCTCTGGGAGGGGGGAACAGACTCCCTTTCGCAGCCTCTGGGCTGCGCAGGCTGAGCTTGTTTCAGTAAAGTGGTCTTGCAGCCCACGCCTGCTTTTCTGCTCGTACATAGGGGCAGGAGCAGCCCCACTCCCTCGCAAGCGGGGCTCCTTCCCACTCTCTTCTCCTGCAGGATTTCAGCAGCGCTCGTACCCAGGTTGCCGGCGGAGCAGAAGGGCAGAGGGCAATGAGAGCTCAATGTGCCCAGTAGCACCAGCCTCTAGCAGCTCCCACCGCGGCGTGCCTGGCTTGCAGCCCCTGCCCGGCACGATGAGCACAGCAAAAACTAAGCAGCAGAACACACTGAACCAGCAACACCCTCTCCACAAAGGGCACGTTGGCTGCAGTTTAAGTGTTGCGTCAGTCACTCCGAGCTAGGAGCCAGCTCGGGAAATCTACCCTTGAACCCAGTTTTGAGGAAGGAAAGAGATACAAACCACCCCTCCAGAGAGACAGACACGGGGCGAGAGGGCTGGAAGGATGAGGATTTGCAACACAAGTGTCCTAGTGCAGGAAATAACTGTTCCATGAGGAAAGTTGGCTCAGGGTCAGTCCAGCAAATAAACAAAGCACCAGAACTGGGCGCGTGCGTGTCATCTGGAAAACAATGACCGGCTGCTGCACGTCCAGCCTGTTCACACTTCAGGGCTGGGCCTGAACCATAGCTGCAGATCCTCCCCGGGCAAGAGTTACCCTGGGGCGGACAGAGGCCCCAACAGTAACAGCACTGCTGTCTGCCCACGGGTGGGAGCAAAGCACTGCCAGGAGAGCCGGGAAAGCAAAGCGCTCAGGTTAATTTTGTTTCAGACCAAAAAAGAAAACCTAACACAGAGATGCTTTTCCTTGTGTTTATAAAAGATTTCTATTTATTTCCTGATGATTTTTTTTTTCTCCCCTGATGTATAAATATGCCCAGCAGGGCAGGAAGCTAGCGTCCCCAGGGGCAGGCAGGCAGCCAACCCACCTCCCCTCCTCGCCTTCACTAACTCCTGTGAAAGCCAGTCCTGCCCTTTCGAGCCGGTTGGGATTCCAGTTCCCCACCTTCACACAGCCCCCCCGAGTTTGCTGCTAACTGCTTCCCGCTGCCTCCTGCGGAGCAGACTAATGTCAGGCCTTACAACAGTTCTGCGCAGGAGCCAACGGATTGGAAGAGGAGAGGAAGTCCTCCTTTAAGCTTCAAATTCAAACTCAAAGTACTGGGGATCAAAGTAATGGATGCGAACGTAGCCATCCTCACCCCCGCTGCTGTAACTGTAGGGGAGGAAAGACAAGATAAAGTCATCGATGTTGTCAGATTTATACCAGTTATACCAGATGTGTCTAGATTTATACCAAACAGCGGCGAAATCTGTTCTCACAACCCCCTCCAGAAACTAGTAAAGGAGTCACAAGACAAAAAAAAGATATCACCAGGCAAAATGTGTGATAGGGCAAAAGTGTGACCTCCCCAGCCAGCCTTGGGGGGGGGGCAGCAGGGCTGGAATGGGAGAATTAAGGAAGGTGCCGGCTCCATTCCCACTGCAGAGCTCCTGTGAGCCCAGCCATATCCTGACTGAAAGGCGGGCTACACTTGGCTGGGGCACGCTGCAAGACCCAGAGAGATCCTCACCTCTTCCCGTCAGGGTGAAAAGCGACGCTATTTATCGGACCAAAGTGACCCTTCACTCTGCCAAACTCTTCTTCAAAAGCCAAGTGGAAGAACCTGGGAGGAGGAAGATTTAAATTGTCACAAGAAGTCAGGAGCCTGGTTAGGGACACAACCAGGGTTTCCTCAAAAAAAGTTCTGCAGGTTTGATGACTCCTCCAACACTGCCAGGAGAAAGATGCTCTGGGAACAGCACCCCTGGGCTGTGAGGAGTCCTCCAGGTGAGGACTCGACCCTGCCAGAGGAAAAGGACCAACCTGGCCTCAAATTTGCCAATCCTGGTGGAGGTTGTGGTCACATCCATGGCCTCTTGCCCACCACCAAGCACAACCTGCAAAGGAGAGAAACCACAACACTTCAGTGCCGCTTGCACCCCACTCAGCCAGGAGAGGAGAGAGCCGAGCCTTGGGGAAGCCTCCTACTAACCCAGCAGATCCCACAAACTCATGAGCAGGTCTGACTCCGGCCCCAGAGAAGTTACCACCTCCCAGACACACTCATTTGAAGATTAGAGGACACAAAGCCTTGTTCCCTGCACCAGACGGCAGCAAAATTCCCCAGACTCATCCCACAGTAATGTTTTTCAGCTGGACTGGTGACACTCTGCCTTCCAGCTACTTGGGACAACACAGCAGTCACAGTAGTAAGACCGTTACAATGAGCAGGCTCATTCTTACATGATCAAAAATGGGGGAGAGTGCGGCAGAGTTCACCGGTCGCTCCGTCCGGAATGTCTTCAAATGCTCGAGTGTCGTGCAATCAAATAGCTAGGACACAAAAGGGAGAGAGTTATTTTGCAAGAGGGCTGGCAGCCCAATTAACTCACGCAAATCTGGCTGCTAGCCCTCACCTGGGCAGACGTTAACTTTACAGTCACTCATGAGCACCCAAATCCCAAAACCATTTCCCCAGAATCCCAAAATACTGGCCTAAGGTAAATCTCACCTCTATCACGTTCCAGAGGTAGCAAACTGCAGCCTTAATTTTGGCAATGTTGCTTACAATGACTGGCTCTTAATTTCCCCTTTCTCACTGAACTTTCCCTGTAAGCTTCGACTTTACACTTACTCAAATTCCTAAGGAGTAGACCTCTGCGACACCACGGCCCTGAGCAGAGGTCCTGCAAGCAAACATCAACAGTCCACTGCACTTCCGATGGGAAGCCTCACCTTGGCTGTGTTGTCCTTGGAGGCAGTGATGAACATGGTCATGTCCCTGGAGGTCTGAATATCGTTGATTTGCTTGGTGTGCTCCTTGATGTTTGAAAGCTGCTCCCCTGACTGAAGGGTAAAGAAGGCAGTTTCAGAGTGCTGGCAAGTGAAATGAGCGTACACGTGACTTCTCCATTAAAAACAATTTAGAAGATGTTGCTGTCAGCAGCAGGGCAGATGTTGGTACATCAGCCTTGGTTAAGGGAGCCACGTATTTTAACTATCTTTCCATGAAGCTGCTGGTTTGAGCCAAAAAGCCCATCTTCTGTCTCATGACCACAACAGGAACACTGTGATATCCTTCCCCAGACACTGCTGCCTGAGGGAGATGCTGTTCCTTATCAGACTGACCTTGGCACTGAACTGGTTCAGCTCTCCACTCTCATGTCCTGCAATGATGAACTCTCCCAGAGGGCCCCACACAGCACTAGTGATTTTAGAATCACTGCAGGGAATTTTCATGTAAGGCTCGTTGTTCTCTGCAGGAAGGAAGGAGACAGACAGACACAGTGGCACCGGCTCCGACGATCAAGGCTTTCCCTTATTCCCTGGTGCAGACACTGGCCCGGATTCCTCACCGATCTGGCTGGGGTCCCGGAGGTCAAAGAAGCTCACAAAACACTGATATCCCATCTGCTTGTCTGTGGAAAACATAATGATGTTTCCTCCGAAGTCAAAGCCACATGTCCTCACCGCTGAGCTGGTCTTCACCAAGGCGAGCTGCTTTCCTGAACACAAAGCAGAAACCATCACTTCACCAGGTATTTTATTGCAAGGTTAGTGAAAACGAGCAGCCGAATGAGAGAGTCAGAGCGAGGATGAGAGCATCAGGTGTAGCTGACAAGCAGGTTTGGTGACCTGCAAACTCTAACTGCACACTTTGACTACTTGGGCAGTAAAGTGAGTAAATTCACTAAATATTCACTAGAAACCAGGCACATACACAAACCCACCCCTCCAGCAGTCTGAGTTCGGATCCAGACCTCTTTCAGAGAGGCGAATGAGCACACATTACGCTGCCATTACACACTCCAAACTTAGCAGACTTCACATCGGGACAGAGCTGACTCAAATGCAGCTACATGGGAAAAGAAGAGCCTTTACCCGTTTCACAGTCCCAGAGCCGACAGCTGTTATCCGCAGAGCCAGTGAGCACATGTCGTGTGTCCCCTAGGTCACCAGTTAGGGAATATCAGCATGTTCTCAGCCCCAAAAAGCTACTGTCCAAATTCCCAGAGAATATTTATACACAAGATTAAAAAGCCACATTACACGGAGATTAGACAACTTCCATTCCAGGACCAGCAATACCCCACTACAGACAAACACAGAGTCTAAACATTCCCATTACAAAACCCACAACTTTCCTCTTGAAATATTAAAGAGAAAGGTTCCAGCTCTTACATTAACAAAACCTTTGCACATTTTTGTCTCTGCTATCTGCTGCCCACATTGGAGATGGAAGACCTTGTGCAACTCAAGACACCCTTCCCTGAGCTCCCAGGGCCACCACAGCAAAAGCAATGGTGTGCAAACGACAGCAGGCAGGGCACTCTGCACACTTTATCCCAAACAGCCCGGGAAGAAAAATACCCCAAAAAGATGGAATAAGGGAAAGACAGCAGAAGAGTTAAACATGCTATCCTCTTCAAGAGGAAACAGTGCAGCAGCTGGGAGGGATCAGCTCAAGTGAATCACTATAAAGTAAACCTATGGGACAGACAAACTGGTTTCTGCGATCAAAGGATACAGTCTGCGTCCACGCACCAGACGGCTCCTGTGTGGCCGTTGTAGGTGCCGAGCCTCTCTCCATTCACCGAGTACCAAACATTGACAATCTGGGAGCAGAAAAACAACCAAACACGATACAGATTAACTAATGGGACTGAAGAACAGCCGCTCGATTATCGCTGTAGGGGTCGGTTTTCACTTAGGGGTGGGGGGGACAGGCACTCACGGGATCCTTGGCCACGGTGAAAAGCAGGTCTCCCTCCCGGTTGTACTTGATCTGCGTGATGGAACGCTCATGGCCCTGCAGCAGGATCGGCTTCTGCAAGGTGGGAGACGCCATTTAATGCCTCAGGCGAGGCGAGACCTCAGCCCCCGGTCCGGGGGTCCTGGGCCGCTGGGGGGGCCGGGGGGACGGCATGCCGCTCCCCCGGCCCCTCCCCCGCGGCCCAGGACCCCCGGACGGGGGGCCCTGCACGGCTCGACCCCCGGTCACTACTCCCGGCCCCAACCCCGCTCTCACCATGGCGGCAGCGGTGAGGCGAGAGAGCCGCGAGACCGCTTCCGGGTCAGAGGGTGCGCCGGACCAGAAATACGTCACTGTCGCTATGGCGCCCGTGGGTGAGCTTCCGGAGCTGAGAGGAGGCCGGGAGGGGAGAGGGTCTACCCAGAGCGGGAGAACGGGGAGATTCCTCGGGAAGGGAAACAGCCACCGGATGGACCCCTATGGGGGCTTCCCTGAGGGGGGGCGCTGGGCCCCGGAGGGGCCTTTCCTGAGGGGGGAACAGGGCCGCGGCCTGGCTCCCTGTGGGGCCTGCTCTGAGGACGGGGGTGTGGCCGTAGGTTTGGTCTGCTGAAGGGAGAAGGTGGCCACAGGCTCTTCTGTGGGAGGAATGTGGCCACGGGCTGGGCCGGCTGAGGTGTTTTCCTCGAGGGAGTGTGGCCACAGGCTGAGGGGCCTTCGCTAAGGGCGATGTGGTGGCAGGCTGGGCTTGCTGCAGGGGTTTTCCCGAAGAGGAATGCGGGAGCAGGCCCAGAGCGGGGTCCTTCACGATGGGAGACAGCAGGGAGCTGGACTGGTGAAGGCAGTCCCTGATGGGAGATGGCAGTGGGGGGCCAGGCCTTCTGCAGGATGATAAGGATGGGCTGAGCTGGTGCAGGCCCTCTGAGGGCAGCGATGGCAGACCAGCATTCCCCTGGGGCTGACAGGCCACTGAGCCTATGCTGTGCTGCAGGAGAGGCAGTGGCGCTGGTGCTGGTGGCCGTGCTGTGGGGCAGCACCGGGCCGTTCCTGCGGACAGGTGCAGCAGGGCTGGAGAAGGTGCGACGCCAAGGCCGCCTGCAGCAGCTGCTGGCAGAGATCCACTTCCTGGGCCTCAACTACAAGGTGCGACCCTGTCTGGGCTCCCAGGCCAGGGAGGTTGCTGGGTGTCAAACTGCCTTAGGAATCATTCCTATCTGTCTACTTCTGGACTCAATACTTTTTTTAAACTGTTAAGTGTTCCATCTATCATCAGAATTATTTATTCTCATTAATATTTCATTTACTGCTCTATAGCACTGCTCTTCTCAGAATTGAGACTGCTTTTGTAGGCGGCAGGTCATTAACCCTCACATTTTGCAAGAAATAAGCACAGTGTGCCTTCTGCAGATTGGGGAACTAAGACATTGAGCAGCTTGTGACTGGCAGCAGAACTGCCAGCATGCTGCATTTCCGCCGCCAAACACGGCGCAGGGTGAGTCTGGGCTCCATTGCTGCCCACTCGCTGGGGGTGCACTGTAGATTTGTGTGCAACAACTAATAGACCTGTGTTCTTCCTACAGTACATGGTGCCATTTCTGCTCA
Source organism: Vanellus vanellus (assembly GCF_965231255.1). Classification (NCBI taxonomy): domain Eukaryota; kingdom Metazoa; phylum Chordata; class Aves; order Charadriiformes; family Charadriidae; genus Vanellus; species Vanellus vanellus. Next base: position 6,049,949 of record NC_138927.1, on the reverse strand, counting down.
ATCAAAGTGGATCTCTCCTCTTTTACATCACCTTGGCATCCACAGGTTAGTTCTTGTTGCTTTTGTGGAGTGGGTTGATTGGGATTTTGGGAGGATCGATGCTATTGGTTACTCTAGTGACACAGCTAAACATCACAAATAAAACATGTGTCTTAAGATTTGTACAAGATTATCCATTTTAAACTGTGCGTGTTAAAACTGTTCAATTTCAGATCTGTCCCTAGCAGTACCACTCTGTAACTCCCTGGCTTTGATAGTCACACTGGTGACTGGGAGGATTCTGGGAGAGGACATCGGTGGTAAAAGTAAGTTACACTTAAAATATTTCCTCACATTGTCTCCTGCATTCATTTACCAACTTAATAGTGTGGGCTACCCTCTGGTCTCCTGAAAAACAACAAATACCCACACAGGGGCTGTAACTAGTTAAGTAGTATCTCTTGCTACAGAACCTGAAAGAGAAGTGGAATGGACTTGTAAGTGGGCAGAGCTAGTAAATTTGAAGAGAGAATTGACTATTCTAAGCTAACAGAGTTTACAGGCCTGAGCCTTTACCTAACTAGACTTTCAACCATAAGAAAAGCACTAAATAATATGGCCGCCAGGGAAAAGGAGTGCCCCATAAGCCCCCAAATGTAAACACTCATCCTTCTTTCCTTCCCTTACATCCTACAATAACATGAACCTGCTCAGAAAGTCAGAAAATAGCAAAAAGCTTAAAAACACCAGAGCCTGGCACAATAGCTGCAGGAATACACTAAAGTATTTCTATGTTGTTTAAGCCTGGTTCTTGCTAGCCAGACACAGCATCAGCAACATTTTCTTAGAAACATGCTTTGCTCAACATACACAGGCAGTCCAAACATCCAAACCTTCACAACTCACCTGGTCCATGTTGTACCTGTCCAGACATTTATGCTATCCCATTTACCATGACATCTGAAAATCATGTATTTAGCAATGAGAAGGTGTGACTGACCAGCATTGAATTATGCAAGTTCCCATCGTATTCTTGTTCATTTCTGTAGGGGCTGTGGCAGGAATGCTGCTCACTGTCCTAGGAGTCACGCTCTGTGTAGCTGGTTCGTGAACAAGACACAGCAAGAAGCAGAGGAAGAGAACCTGTTCAAAGGTAACCCCCTGTGGTAGAAGGGGGAACATCAGGCTCAGCAGCAGACCCTTTGGCTTGGTTGCACTTAGGAGGCTGTATTTTGACACATGGGTGTCAAAAAATGTGAAAGTGTGGACTGTATTCCCTGAGCACCAGGGTGGAACAAGGCATGTTGCAAGGACATCCTATTTAACATCTTCAGTTAAGGATTTTTTTTGTCTGTGGGTGTTTCAAAGCAAGGATGACGGAATTGTCTTGTTTGGTTCTAGAGGGATAATAAATGGTTAATAAATTGTTCAACAGGAGCTTCTGGGACCAAATGGTTTTTCTCTAGAAGGAATCTACATAGGAATGCTCTCTTTTATGGCCGAGCACATGAAAGTGGCTCCCTCCATTGCGCTCAGCTGTAATGTACCAGGTCACCCCGCACAGCCCCTTACACTGAGGTTACCACATGGCTTTTCTCCACTGGAATCCTGTAGAGCACCTCTCATCTGTAAAATAACAACAGTGCAGTTTGTCCTAGGGAAGGAAGGGTGTTTTCAGTGAAATTCTCAGTCCACAATACCAGATAGATCGCAGAAGGCAAAACCCTGGTTACCCTTGTAATTAGTCACAAACACTAGGGAGGGAAATACAGAAAGCCTTGCACAAAAAGGGTTAATACAAGAGCTGTTTATTACTATGACTTTTCCTAAATCAGGCAGGTGCTCTTAAAACAAGTTAACAGAAACAAGATGTATGTATTTTTAGGAACAGGTTTGATTGCTGCAAACATTATCCAAGCATTCCAAATGAGAGGGATAATGATGCGATGAAATCTCTTTATAAGAAGTATCTGAGATAGAATAAACTTCCTGGCAGACATTTCGTTATAAAAGCATATATTCTATTTGGTAATTCTTCCCTTCCAAGTTCAGATACAAACCAGTTTAATTAGAGTTCAGAAAAGCAGCTGTCTCCTGCGCTACATTATCACACCATTGAAATGAGGAAAGAGGAAGATCTTCATTATTTAACAACATTGTGCACCTGATTAATTGCTCACTGGTGCTGAGGATGCTTGATTTTAGAAGAGTTTGTTAATTCATCTAAAAGCTCGGTCAGTCTGTGGTGTTACAGAAATCTAGGATTCCCAATGCTTTTGTTATCTGCAGCTGTACAGACAGCCGCGTACCTAACCGTCCCTCTCCCATCACAGTCTCTGCGTGAACTCTTTGGAGCTCTTGGCTGCTGACGGAAATGTCATTGAGTGCTTTTCATCCTCAGAGACACTGGCATCCCTTTTCCTTGCCACAGTCTTTTGTGATTTGTCTGCAGTCTGTGCCTTTTTGCAGCGAGAAAGAAATACAGTTATTAACATAGCACTTTGCTATTACAGAAAGATTCTGGGACTAAATTCCTGGATTCCAATTCCAGTCTTACCACAGCTTTGGTACGCAACCTTGGGTCTCTCCATTAAATTCAGAGGTAGTTTATTTAATGCCTAATGATTCTCTCCCACTGCAGAGGAGAGCTGTGACACTCAAATAATACCAACTATATAGCAGTGTGCTCAGGGGGGAGGAAGGCTGATGGAAGTCAGTGGCATCAGAGTGCCCACCCATTGAGAAAAGCTGACCCAGCCTCTAAAGCAAACAGCACACCAGGCTCCCCACTGATCCAAGGAGACAGGAACCATTAGCTAATTCTTTACTAGGGCTTTCTCTAATTTAAGTTCAAAGGAGTTGTTTTCCTTTGAAGTTCTAATTAATCCAAAGAGACTACCTAGGCAGAAGTGTGAATCACCTACAATATAATGCATGTCATTACATCACATCAATTCTAAATGTCCTTATGAAAAGTTTAAAAAATATTAATACGCCACAAACAATAAGCATCTTACAGGCATTCTTCACACAGAATTTTGTTTTAAAAAGAACTACTTTTCCTATCCTCTCTTAAAAAAAGGTTTAAACTTGTTACTATCTAATAAATGTGTTCAGTCATTTTATGAATTACATGTTTATTCTATGCTAGCTTCTAAGCTTCACCTGGCTACAGGTAAGTTCTGCTTAACAAGTTATATATGAATTTTAGTGTAAGAAATCTGAACACAGACAGGAAGGATCTTACACACTTCATAGAACCATTAAGTGGAATAAACAGCTTACTGTGGTGTATCATTTTGGCTTTTGGTATAAGTTCTGCAACTCTCGAACAGAAGTAAGAGTAGAAGTAGTACACACAAGAAAAATCCAGGAAAGCCTTTGATATCCCTGCTGCAATGGGAAGCTGTAACTCTCACATTCCACAAGGGAAGCGTTCATTACCCAGATGACAATCTCTCAGCTTTCTAAAATGCAGAGCCCTGCAGTTACACACTGTGCTCTGGTTTCTGAAGTTCCCCCTGGTGGTTACTTTCATCTTTACACATTGCAGAGAGAAGCGCAGTGCTTTGTAAACCTAACAAATAGGATTTCAAACGAGTGTGAAAACAGAAGGACTTCCCTAAGCAATTGCTATAAACTATCTACTGATGTGTTCTCAGAGGCTGTCTCCTAAGGGCTAGATTATAGTGGGACTGTGAGTACCTCCCTGCTGCAGTGAGACTCCTAACAGGGCAGAAAATAATTTCTCGTACCTGATCAATGGGTACGTCCACCCTTGTGTGTTCATCCTCTTTTACTTCTTGGGCACCTCGCACCTCGTGCTTAGGATCCCTGGTTTTATAGACACTTTCTTCTGTGAGGAGAAAAAAGAAAAAGGCTGTTTAATGGGCAAAGAGCCATGGCCTGGTCTTGCTGAGGCTACAGAAAGGTCCTCTTATGTGCCCAGATGAGGAAAGGAAAGAAGTACAGAAGTTACTGGATGCATCACTGCTTTCTTTCAGTGCATCTGCAGGTATTTTGTCCTGTATCATCCAAGTGAAGTCAGTCTTCCTCTACACTTAGAGCAGTGTCCTTTACCTTGATCAGGCCAGTTCTGCACATTCCTGTTTTTCGTCCTTTTTTGTCCTGCACGGACAGGTTTAACATGGAAAATGGACTCTTCCTCTTCAAGGCGAGATTTCCTGGCTTGCCTTTGCAGTTGTGGAAAAGCAGCTGAGATCTGGTCTTTCTCTGCAGCTACTGTGGTCTGCACCCTGCGACTCTCTACCTGGAAGTATTCATCACACACTTCTGATAGGCCTTCTTGATAAAACACTTTATAAAACAAGAGAAGTTTTGCAAGACAATCCCCCAAACACTGCAACACTCCCCTATGACCCTTGGTCCTGACTGGCACAAAGCTGTAACACTGTATTCTCTGACCAGGGTTTTAAGTTGATATTACAAGTGAAACAGATACAAGGAAGACATAAAACACTTTCTGCAGTCATTACTACCTGTTGAGGTGGTTCAGGAGCAGCAGAGTTACCAGCACTGACCTGGGAGGAGGCACAGAGTTCAACAAACTGAAAACAAAAAAAGGGAAAAGGAAATTTTAAAAGCAAGTAGCACAGATGCAAGTTTCAACGGACAATCCAGGACAGCTCAGCTGCTCTATCTAGTCTCTGCGCTCGCAGCCCAGAAGGCCAACCGTATCCTGTGCTGCATCAAAGAAGCGTGGCCAGCAGGTCGAGGGAGGTGATTCTGCCCCTCTACTCCACTCTTGTGAGACCACACCTGCAGTACTGTGTCCAGCTCTGGAGCCTCCAGCATAGGAAAGACATGGACCTGTTGGAGCAGGTCCAGAGGAAGCCACAAAATGCTCTGAGGGCTGGAGCCCCCTCTGCTGGGAGGACAGGCTGAGAGAGTTGGGGTTGTTCAGCCTGGAGAAGGCTCCGGGGAGACCTTAGAGCCCCTTCCAGTCCCTAAAGGGGTTCCAGGAGAGCTGGGGAGGGACTTTTTACAAGGGCATGGAGTGATAGGATGAGGGGGAATGGCTTCAAACTGGAAGAGGGGAGATTTAGCTTAGATATTATGAAAAAAAATTTCACTATGAGGGTGGTGAGGCACTGGAACAAATTATCCAGTGAAGCTGTGGCTGCCCCGTCCCTGGAGGTGTTCAAGGCCAGGTTGGATGGGGCTTGGAGCAACCTGGGCTGGGGGGAGGTGTCCCTGCCTATGGCAGGGGGGTTGGAACTAGATGATCTTTAAGGTCCCTTCCAACCTAAACCACTCTAGGATTCTATGATTCTGTTGTGCGTCGAGCAGAAAAGAGATAGAATCATAGAATTGCTGAGGTTGGAAGGGACCTTTAAGATCATCAAGTCCAACCATTAACCTACCCTGACAAAACCACTTCTAAACCATGTCCTCAAGTACCACGTCTACCCTTTTTTTAAACACCTCCAGGGATGGTGAACCCACCACCTCCCTAGGCAGCCTATTCCAATGTTTAATAACCCTTTCAGTGAAAAAAATTTTCCTAATATCCAATCTAAACCTTGTCTGACATAACTTGAACCCTTTTCCTCTCATCCTAAAAATGCCCTCTCGTCTGGATCCTAGCTCCGAATGAATTCTCCCTGCCCATCAGCGAAAAAGGAGAAGAGGCAAGTGAGGCCACCTTAAGGAGTTTTTCTTCAGGCAGCGAGATTTAATTCAAGTGTGATCTGGCTACATCGATGTCTCTAGCTCCTCTTCTTTAGGAATGGTGCCAAGCAAGGATGCTGTAGCCATGGCGATTGGGAATGGAGATTGCTGTACACATCCACTGCTTATGGAGGGATGCCTGCACAAAAGCAACTGTGATCATAGCAAAAACAGTCCCGCGCCAGCTGAGCCACCTACCCTTCTGTGGTATTTTTTGCGCCTGCTATTTGGGTGGTTCCTGTAACAAAGAAGCAGCAGATTCTCAGCATCAGGCAGAAGTCAGCTATAGGAGGACATGATCTCCCATTTTCCCATAAAAGAGAGCCCCTGGACATGTTTTTTCTTAGGGCAGGTAGAGCACACTCCGCAGTGGCACACATTCCTGTCATATCACACTGCCCACCACGGGCCTGTGAAATTCAGTGCCCAGTCCCATGGGCAGGTGCTTGATGAACACCTAACTGAGAAACACCCAAACCACTTGCTTTCTCTGGCACTGAACTCTGGATTTCAGGGGCTAACCCTTACACCAAAAGCTTTGAAAACACATTGTTTCTTCCTAAACTTCCAAAACATGAGGCAAGAATCAAGGCAGACAGCACTGAACGGGAGGGCTACAGAAAGGATGGCTTTAGCTGAAGACCACCATGGAGATGACTCTTTAAACCACTCAGATGCAGCTTACATACCAGAGCGTCTTGTACGCAGAATCCCGGGGCACCAGCAGCTCAAAGTAAGGCAGTTTTTTGTACTCCTCATTTCCCACTGCCACATAGTAATCACCATTCACCAGCTCCTCCCCACCAGACACCTGTGTTCCATCCAGCCTGCAGAGCCTTGAGGAAGAGACAGCAAAGGCTTTAGAACTGTCTCAAGACTGTGAACAACCTCTCAGCATGGAAGCAAACACGTGCAAAGTGGTAAAAAGGACTGAGATAAGTCAGAGAAGATCAATCATTCTTAGTACTACTCCAAGGAAGTATGCCAAAACGTTACACCCAGTGGTCAGCGAGATGCAGTTTATCTCACCTTTCTCTTTGGGTGTCAGTAAATAGATGTACAAGAAGGTAGGCTGTATTTGTTGTATAAACTCCCCTCTCTCTAGGCATAAACCCCTTTTTATGCCATGCTTTACTTATTTGCTTATTGCTTTTTCACCAGACCACCAGCAACATCAGCCCTCCTCACAAAGCACCCAGGACATTGGGGTTATCTCTGATTTAAAGATGGGAAAACCTGAAAAGCAAATGAGATTGCGAAAGCAGACTAGAAATGGCTGTCTGAACTCCCAGTCCTCTGTGCTAATCAGAGCTGCACATGTTCTGGACGTAAGGAAAGAGGAGCCAGCAGTGCATTATCTGGATACTCACTTGTTAACAGCCCCGCTGTGCAGGTCAGCTTTCTCTGTCAGCATGTCCAGGAGTGTGTCCCACTGCAGTGGGGTGCTCTTGGAGAGTGGCAATGGGAAAGGGGGGCTCAGCAAATCCCCATTCCGGAAAACGCTGCAGTAGAAACAATGCAGAGCATGCGATGAGCCAGTATTCCTGCAAGAAGGTGGGAAGAAAAACAGCCACTGGTGCCTGGACAATATTTACAACAAATATTTCTGGTAGAAGCTGGGAATTATCCCTGTGGACATTCCCAGGATGTCACAGAGAAATTCCCTCCTCCAGCCTCTGAAAACATTCCCAAAGACCCTCCAAGAAGAAATCAAGAGACACTTACTGTATCATGCAGGGCAGGTGGATGCGCTTCTGCCATCGCGCCAAGACGTTCGACTTCCAGGGAGCTACAGTGCGGAACTAGAGACCGAGTTCAGTGCACAAGAACAGTGACAGCCCTGGCACCGAGCCTCCCAAGGCTGGTCCCTTTTCTCCATCAGGAGCTGCCTGCTCTGAGACGCTGCCTGCCCAGCTTTCAGGCTTGCTGCTGCTAAGTGAGGTTTGTTGTCAGCAACAGCAAGGCAAGAGAAGCTCTTCACATAGCTGAGCGCGTTCCAGAATTGCCAGCAAACCTCTGAGCACAGATCCTTCCCCTGCACCGTTCAGGGTACACCATTAAGAAGGTACACAGCAGCAGCCCCTGTGCTGTTTCACATGTCCTGTGGATTCCTGTGGCACTTTTGCCTCATCTCCACTGGGCATCTCGCAGCCTTAAATCTCAACTTTAGTTTCATCAGTGCCAGCCCTAATGTCTCTCACATCTCCCCCTTCATTCTGCGCTCCCGCCTGCCCCCCTCAGCTCTGGGACTCACCTGCAGACCCTGGCTGTTCCTTGTCCCACGGACCTCCTTCCTTCCGCGGTTTGAATAGCTGTGAGAACAAGACAAGGACATTGCCACATACCAACTGGGCTGTGGCTGACTAAAGAGCAGTGAGAAAACAACTGATTGCTCTGCCTTGGTGCATTGCCACCAGGTGCGTGGGTCACTTCTAAATGGTCACTTCTGAAACGATACTCCAGATGCCTCACCTCAGGGTCTCCCAGAGCTTTAGGCCAACGTCAAGTCTGCTATATTTAAGAAATTCCCAGCCAAATACAGACCATTTCAGATCCTCATTTTAAAGACACCCAGAACGTTTTATTCCTTTGTGTTAATCACTGATCCAAGGGCTGACCAGTGTTAATGCAGCCTGGACCACCTCCTCAAAAAAATGCAATACACACCAGGGAGCCAAATTCCCCTGACACACACACACGTCCCCTCAAGAGTCCAGGAATGCCACAAAACCCTCTTTAAGCCTTTGTATTTCAGGATGAGCCAAAACAGCTCTATTTTTTGCAGGACTAAAAAACAAGAAAACCCACCATCAAACCAAAGCAAAAGTATGTGTCAGTGGAGACAGTGTGACTGTTGGCTCTGCCAAGGAAGCGGGCAGCAGAACCTCCCACATGCCACAAAACACGGTGCACGGGAGGCAGAGCAGCACCGATCACAACATCCTGCCAGAGAACGCATGCCTCCCCCAACATGTTTTCTTCTGAGAGTTAAGTGACCTTATCAGGAATATTTGCATTTTCCGTGCAATCTGGAATATGTCCAGTAGTTTCCAATAGGAAAAGAAAGTAATCGGCCTGTTTTTCGTTGGGTTTGTGCCCCTCTTACCTCTTTTTTCCATTCACACCCCAATACCTTCCCCACAGAGGTGATCTAAAGCTGCTTACCAAACCCAGAGACAAAAGGTCCATCTACTCACTTGAGCCTTTTGAACTTTTCAAAGCCCGCAGCCACGTACTGGCACCCGTCCTGCAGGTCCCCCAGCTCAGCGACGCGGTGGCCGTGACTGGGTGTGTAGAGGTTCCTCACAGCCAAGGGTGCACGGATGCTCTTGGTCACCTCATTCAGAAATGCCTCAAAGGTCAGGAACCGCCGCTGGTTCACTACAAACTTCCTCCCGGGGAAGAAGGGGTCACCGTTGCGATACACCACCACATTCTTGGCTGGAGGTGCCAGAGCTAAGCCACGGGAGCTCATCCCCCAGGGGTCCAGCAAGCCCCGCTGACCACAGTGGCAAACAGACCAAGGTGGGGAGCAGAGGAGAGCTCCGCCAGCCTCCCACCAAGCCCAAACCCTTCCGACCAGCTGCTCTCGCGCTCTGCCGTCCCTCCCCAGCGCAGTCTGGTGCGACTGGCTGTCTCCATGGATGCAGGCCCAGCAGGAGGAAGTTGTGGGCCCATCTGGAGGCCACATCAAACAACCTGCAGAGCACCTTTCTATTTGAGAACCAGGAACCACACAGCTCTTTAATCCTCAAACACCAAGTACTACGAGATCCCTCACCAGCCACTGTGGCCACCAGGCTCAGATTAACCAGCCTGGAGGTACATTAAGTACCAGTATCTTTATGGCAGCAGCTCACATCCCATTCAGAGCCCCCACATCCAGAAGCTGTCACTCCCTCGCCGTCATTTGCTACCTGCAGGAGAAGCGCAGCGGGTTTCTGTTCTGCTCATACTGGACAAACATCTGCATCCCAGCAGATGCACCACCCTCTGCACTGAACAGGTTGCCATGGGTCAAAGCAGGCCATGGACTCACTTGGCTCAGCCCAGGAGAAGGCAGCAAGCCAGACAGGAATAGACAGATTCTGAAGTGAGCTTGAGGAAAGCTTTTTATTCACAAAAAAGTCAGCATCATCAGGAACAGAAAGATACATCTGCCACATGGCAAGAGTGACTGTTCAGTCAGCAGGAACACAAGAGTGTTTGCACAGAAGACTCAGGGTCACAGTGAGGAACCACAGCGCTACGCGGAAAGTCCCTTTCTGAGGGACTGCAAATGCCCTTGAAGTACAGCAACATACAGACAAAGTGCCAAACCCATAAGTCCTTACTCGCTCCCTGAAGCACACAGTGTTCTCTCCAGGTGACTCTGCCAGAGAGATAGTACCACAGCCAGAGATGTGCAAGTCGGGACCCAAGCCTCATCTCCTGAAGGTCAGGTTTGACGTGCCATCGCTCCTCACCAACTGCACAGGAAAGTTAAGAAACTCTCCTCCTAACTTCATACTTCAATTAGGTGTTCCCCAAAGCCTACCACGAGCGCTTGGAGGTCCCAGATATTGCAGAGCTGTGATGTCCAGAGCCACCCCAAATACACAGCTCAGATGCCCATATGGGTCACCCACAGTTCAGCAGAGAAGAGCTTTTTCCTGCAGGTCAAAGCACCTGCTACCTTCAGGCATTTTAATTCCACCACAAGCAATCAGCTGGTCAGAAAGCACCTTCTGTAAGTGACAGTCTTCCCAGCCTCAGTTTTCCCTTGCAACCGTCCAGCTCAGCCAACAGAAATAGGGTTCTTGTGGAAGGAGGCCTCACTAGGACTCCCTCCAGGACACACAACAACCTCCTTGGCTTCACAGTGATGTTTAATCCCTGCTTTGACCAAATATTCACATTTAAAAGACAGAAAAGGCTTTCTTGCCACGTTCATCTGAAGTGGAAAACGTCAACCCATGGAGCTAGAATTCCCCTAAGCTGCTGCTGTCCGTGAGGTCATCACAACTGCGGTGCTGCAGCTCCATTGCCTCTCCACATCAATACAAATGCTCCTCATGCTCAGGAATGTCCTCCTACGGGTCAGGAGTTCCCAGCCTCTGTTTCAGCATCAAGTACTGCAAGAGAAAGAAAATCAAGTGTTAATTAAATCCCAGAGACCTAGAAGTAGGAAAGTACCCGCCTTCGCAGATTAGCCATCAAAATCACTGCACTTGGCCAGAAGATGCAGGAATCTCACTTTTCAAGCAAAGCAAATATCAGGTCACTACGCTGGCTGCGGCCCAGGTACACACCACTGCGTTGTACAGACAGGGTAGTTATCAAAGTAGCAATGTTTCTGTAGCAGGCCAGGAGCAAAGCCTGTAACCACATCTGAACAGCTCCTGTTTTCCTTCATTGTTCTTCCCCCCCACCCCACAAGAGAAGAAGAAAAGAAAAAAAAAAAAAAAAACGGCACTACCACCATCCAGTCCAGTCCTTGGGTAACTGAACCGCCACTGTTCAACCCCAGTCCCACCACAGATGGCACCACTCTGGCTACCCGCAGGCACTGGTCTGACACCCTGTTTTGGAAGAGGCAGGGTCAGGCCCTTACGTTTTTACGGCTGACAATAGCTTGTTGCAACCACATCAACTCCATGATCAAGTGATTTCTGTAGGACTGGAGACCCGCGCGAGTTCGAGGAAGCTTCTTTATGTCCTCAAGTGGAATTCCTGAAAAAAATGGAAGAATAACTCATTATTAGAACAAAGATTCAGATTGCACCTACTGTCTCTCTTGCACTGAGTTGTTCTAACCTCTCCAGGATATTCCCAAAGTTTTGGTTCTCCAAGGGCCTACCGTGCCCCTGGCACTCACCATCAGGTCACTCAGACCACGCAGGAGAGTGCACGCTGTGCACTGGCTCCCATCTCTTACCCAGGCAGGCTTCAAGGGACTCTGCCTCCAGGACAGCACTGTCCCACGCAGAGGATACGTTGCTGTCATCCTGCCAGTCCTCGCTCTCTGCTGGGGCGCTGCACCCCTTTTCAGTGCATTTATCAGCATCGGCCTCGAGATTTGGGGGGCTCACTCCATCGCCTTCACCTGCAGAGCTCAGTTCTTTCTCGTTTTGCGGCTGGGTTGCAGGTTTCACGCTGCTGCACCCGCAGTCCCGTTCTGGTTCAGGGGTGTCCAGCTCCTCCTGCAGTTTCTCTGCACTGGCCTCGTCACTCAGTACGGCCTCGTGCGGACCTGAACGCTTCCCTTGCGCTGGCTTCTAAAGGGCAACATGTGAGATTGAAATATAAGAAGAAGATATAAAGATCTGAAAGGTGGCTGTGCTGCGGGCTCTGTCCCAGCCAGAGATCTGCCGTTAGCAGCACTCCTGCCACGACACCCACATGCTCTAGTTTGAACCATCGCAAACTTTTTAAAGGGCTTTCCTTCCAGAAGTGGTAAAAACATTAGAGAGCAGCGCTCAGCCGCCGCAGAAGGGTCTGGCCGTTCAGTACAACCGGGTGAGGTGGGTGCCCGGGGACAAGACCTACGGGAGTCACCTGCGCAGGTCAGGCATTTGACTTGAGGTGGAGCTTCACTCGGAGGCAGAAATCCCCAGTTGAGGTCTCAGGGGCACCAATCAGGGTGATTATCGTTTTTAATTTGGTTCCTGGGACTATGCTGCAAAAGTATCATCTGCCCAGTCCGCCAGGCCCCATCACCCGCCGTGCCCCCCCTCCCCCAGACAGGGCTGCAGAAGCCCCCACCGTCCCGACACACGGACCTCGGGGACAAACACGGGCCGCGGCAGGATCCGTCCCCTCCACTCCAGCTGGCTCAGGTCCCCTTCGATCTCCCGCACCACCTCCTCGTACTCTGCCCGCAGGCTCCGAAACCGCTTCCGCAGCAGGTAACCCCTGACACAGGCCTGCGGGCACAGGGCTGAGGTGCTGCCGGAGCCGGCGAGAGCCCCCCCACCGCCCCCAGCCCCCCGCCGCCCCCTCCCCACGCACCCCAGGGGACACGGCCTGGCGCACAAGGACAAGACACGTCCCAGCTCTGGAGCCAAGGCAGGTTTTAATGAGGCACCAGCGGCACGGCACGGCCCAGCACACGGCCCCCCAGGACCCCCCCCCCCCCTCCATCCAGCTGTGCACCCCCAAGGGCCCCTCCCAGCTGTGCAGCCCCCTCCCTTCTCCCTGATGTCCCCATCCAGCCGTGTCCACCCCACAGGGACCCCCCCAGGCGTGCCTCCTCCCCACGGGGACACCCCCGCCGTGTTCCCCCACTGGTGGCCCCCCCACGGTGACACACCCCCCCCCCAATGCCATGTTCCCCCACGGGTGTCCCCCCACCCCCGCCGCCCCGCTTCACCCACGGGTGTCTTCCCCACGGGGGGACCTCCTCCCAGCCGGGCTCCACCGCGTCCCCCCCACGGGTCCCCGCCCATCCCGGCCCCTCCCAGGACCCCCGACCCGGGCGGGCCCCCACCTGCAGGCGGGTCACGGCGCGGAGCAGCCGCCGCCACCCCTCCGCCTCCGCCTGCGGCCCCAGAACCGCGGCCATGACCATCACCGCCGTCTCGGCAACGGGGCGCCGCCTGATGACATCATCCGGCCGCGCCGCCAAGCCCCGCCCCCTCGCCACCGCCCCCCGTCACGGTGGGTCCCACCAAAATGGCGGCGGAGGAGGGGGGGGGCGAAGGAGGGGGGGGGGGCGGAGGGGGGGAGTCGGTGTTGGCCCCACCGGCCCCGCTGTCCCCGCGCGATGTGACCGTTGTCGCCTCCACCGGCCCTTCCGCGCGGCGGTGGCGCCGCTGTGGAGCTCCCGTGGGGGGTCCTGGTGGCGGCCACCCCCCGGCCGGGCCGGGCACAGGGTCAGGGTCCGGCCGCCGCGTCTTCTGGGTCGGGGCTCTCGGCCAGGTGCAGCTTCTGTCTGAGCGCAGGTCAAGGGAAAGCGCCGTCCCCACGCCACCGCCATCAGTGCCAACACCGCCATCACTGCCACCTCCATCACTACCACCAACCACCACCATCACCGCCATTGCCACCACCAACTGCCACCACCACCTTCACCGCCACCTCCATCACTACTGCCACCACCGCCATTGCTGCCTCCACCACCACCATCGCCACCACCACCATTGTCGCCACCGCCACCACCACCACCACTGCCACCACCACCGCCAACCACCACCATCACCACCATTGTCACCACCAACTGCCACCACCACCATCACCGCCATTGATGCCACAACCGCCATCGTCACCATCACTGCCATCAACACCACTGCCACCATTGCCACTGCCAACCGCCATCTCCGCCACCATCACTGTTGCCATTGCCGCCACGGCCACCAACACCCCCCGCCCAGGATACATGGAGCTGCTGAGCTCCTCCAGCTGTGGGAGACAGAGGCCAGGGTTGAGGTGCCGGCAGGAGGCCGGGCCGGTGGGGATGCCAGCCATGGCGGCAGGGCCAGGGAGGGGACGAGGGGAGTGATGCTCACGTGTGCCAGCAGCTGGTCCAGGTTCCTGTCAGCCGCCGCCTTCTTCTGCTCCTCGGGGAGCTCCTCCACGCAGACGTCGAGGCCGAAGTGCAGCCGTGCCAGCTTCTCCTGCATCTCCCGCACGTGCTCCAGCTGCTCGAAGGAGCACTCCTTCCCTGCGCCCGTGGCCGAGAGCCGTCACAGCCCGCCAGCCCTGGACCCCCAGTCCCCCCTGGTCCCCCCAACCCCCTTGCCCCTCACCGAAGGCCTGCAGCTTTCCCGAGTGGAAGTCGCTGAGGAGGCTGAGCAGCCCTCCCTCCATCTCGCAGACATCGGAGACATCAGTGAGGAAGCTGTGCTGCAGCGGGGCCCCCCGTGCCACCCCCACGCCGCCCGCCCGCCCCCGCTCCTTGCTCGTCCTGCACAGGGGGAACAGAGAGGCTGGCATCGCCCGAGCCCCGCAGTGGGGCCAACCATCACCCCCGCACCGGCACTGACCGCCTGAGCCGGGCACGCTGCCTGGGCGAGGGCAGGGTGGGCAGCGGCAGCGCGAAGGACGTGCTCTTGCTGGGCGGCAGCGGCCGCAGGGCCCCGGGGGGCGCCGGCTGGGCCAGGCAGGCCTTGGGGCTCCGCTTCTTCCTCCGGTCCTCCATCCCGACGGACGTGAGGGCACTGGACAGACGCAGCTCTTGGTGGCCCCTTCCCTGCGTGGGGCTTCTTGTCCCTGGGGAGGATTGGGGTCCCCCGAAGGGGAGGTGGTGGCGGTGGGAGGGTTGAAGCCCGACCTTGGATCCCCCGTTCCCGGGCACCAGCAGCTGCGCTCAGGCTGCGTTATCCCAGCGTCTGCGCTGGAGCATGGCGGCGCGGAGCAAAGCCAGGGGCTGAAACGCGGCTGGGAGCTGCCGGCCTGGCCACAGCGTCTTCCTGAATGCTGCAGAAAAGAGGATTTCGGCCACGCGTGCCCCGGGACCGAGCGACCCCGGCTGCCCTCAACAGGAACGGGCCACAGACCGCGGGGGAACCATCACCCGTGGGGCCCTTCGCAGCGGCGGGGTGGGGCTGTGGGAGCCCCTTTGTCCGCAGCCTCCGGCTGCAGTGGGGGGGGGGACACTGACCTGCGCCAGGCCACGCTCCGGCCTGCAGTGCCGATCCGGCCACGTCCCCGAGCCCGCCGGACACCCCGAGCCTGCCGGACACCCCGAGCCCACCGGACACCCCGAGCCCGCCGGACACCCGTCCTAGCCCCGGGGCTGAGATTTGCATTTAAAGGGAAAGGGAACTTCCTCCGGCCTGTCCCCAGGGCGGTGGCACTGCCGGACACCGGCTGCCCGAGTGGTATGCAGGACAGCCAGGCCTGGCCCCGACCGCAGCACCGGCATCAGCTCATGCAGGCGTGGGGAGAGAGCAGGATGCGGCCCCGGGTGCCCCCCTGCCACCCCCTCCAGCCCCCTTCCCCAGTTTACCCCGTGTCCCCCTGGCGTCACCGCACTCGTGTGACCACAGGATCCGTCTGCAGGAATGAGCCTCCCACCCTCCCACAAGGGCGAGACTGAGGACAGGTCTCATCCTCACAGAACTGAATGTGGCTTCTTAAATCCTTGCAGGACTTTAAGCCAATCTTAGACAATTTTGGACGCCAGGGACTGGCCAGTCGGGGGTTCCATACCACCAGTGCCCGGATCCGCAGGGGGGGTCTGAGGCAGCACACGGCTGAAGGAATGAGAAACAACAGAGGCAGCAGCACCACTGTTGGGCATTTTTCTATTGGATATGAAGATACAGCCCTCGCAGAGCTTATCTGTACCATCACAGGGAAAAGGGAAAAAAAAAAAACAGAGGGGTTGGTGACTTTCTAAGAGGTTTTTATTTTACTGCAAGAGCAGGGAGAAAAGTCCGGAGCACAGCTGCAGCCCTCGGTCAACCCGGCTGCTGGGAACAGGGGGCTCCCACCAGGCCAGAGCTACATTTGCTTCTTCAGGGGCTGCTGCTGGAGGCAAACGGGTCCCTGCACAGGAGGAAGCACCGCTGACAGCGAGGGGACGCAAGACAAAGCCACACTCAGCTCCGGGGAACACATTTCAGTGGATGTCCAAGACTGTGGCTCTGCAGAAACTCATTAGACCCCGTCTCTGCTGCGGACAGCCACCTTCGTTAGACCCAAACTCACTGGAGTCCCCGTGGAGGGAAGGGGGATGTGGAGGCAGCTCCCGTGGGCAGAGGCAGGTCCTTTGCGAGGGCACCATACAATGGCAGAGAGAAGACACAAGAGCAGCTGCATTGCTGGAAAAGAAACCAAAGCTGTTGCACTGAACACATCCACTGCGAGGAACGGCGCCGGACGGCTCACTTCAGCTTCAAGCAAAAGGAAGGCAATGCTGAAAATAAAGTCTGTTGTAAAGAGAAGCTGCAGCAAGGAGATTTTCAAGCAAGTAAAGGTCTCCCAAAGAATAGCGAACAGAGAGAGTCTTGAGAAACTAAGGAGAAATCCCCCAAGCCCTGTGCTGTTCTGTCCATTAACACCCTCCCAGCACAAGAGCGTCCTTCAGGCGAGCACTTCACCCTGTGGGCAGCGGCTGCAGGGACCCTCCCAGACACAGCGGCACTTGGGAGATGCTCTTCTGAGAAAGGAGAAGGAAAGGAGAAAGGGAGGGCTGTGACAGCACCAGCACAGCCAGACTGGAGGGCCCATGAGGGTTGGAAGAGACCAGCCCACAGCACGGTCCTTGGGCTGGTCCCGGTGATTCGGCTCATGCAGCAGGTTGTGGAGCAGACGCAGGTTTCGCCCTCCTGGAGCCTCAGCTCTGTGGAAAACTCCGAGACCACCCACTCGGCACCGAGGGATGGGCCGGGGAGGTCCTGATGTGGGGACAGAGGGGCTCAGTGGAACCTCCCCATCCCATTGCACAACTGATCACACGCGCTTGTGCAAAACACTTGGGAATTAGACCTTTGGATTAACTGTTTAATACACTTGTGCACATGTGCGTATAGCAAAGAGGCAACTGTGAATCATAAGGCTATTGAGACATTGGCAGGTTCTGGGAAGAGCAAAGGCCTCACAGGAGGACCGGGTGAACTGGGCACCCCCATATCTCTGCTTTTTTTTGTCCCCGTTCAATACACAAAACCCAGACAGAGGAGGGGTTTTTCGCCCTTGCACACGAGAGAGCTGCCAGCCGGGGCATGAAGAGCAAGTCCAGGAGCTCCCTCCTGTCTGACACAGAGGAGGGAGGGAGAATCCAGCGCTGGGAAACACTTCGGTTCTCCCCTGCTCAGCCTCGTTTGCTTTCACTCGATGTGACAGTCACTGTGAAGGTGGAGGCGGCGACGCACCCAGCTGTCCCAGCGCCACGTGCCGGGCCAGATCCACACACCCGCTTTCCTGAGCTGCACTAGATTTTCGGGGAGTCGCAGCCTGCCAATGACAAGGTCTTCTAGTGAAAGGGATGATCAATTGAGTCTCCATATATTAGTTATTCACGCACACGCAGGGAGGTGGGTCATTCTAGTTTTCATGTATATCCATATATAAAGTGTACATTGCCCTGCACATACCATATATATATCATATATATATATATATATATAAAAATTTTAAAAACCCTCCAAAAACCTAAGCTAGGAAATCTCAAATCCGCAGGAGGGCTGTCCTCTCATGCCTGTCCAAAGACCAGGAGAGGGGCATCAGCTCAAGTCTACGGAAACATTCACAGTACCCTCCCTCGCCCTACCTCTGCCTACCGCACATGGGCTCAGTCGGAACCCTGAGTGCCTTCCTCAGTCCCACTCTGCCCCAAGGCTCCTATGCTCAGTTCTCCCAGGCTCTCCGCAGGATCCGTGCTGTGCGTCGGCTTTCCTGAGTGAAGGCAATCCTCAGCCAGGCGCTGCTCTGCTGGAGCACCTCCTGCCACCGCCTCGGAGCCGTCCCGAGATGGGTCCTTCAAAGGCTCCAACAGGTCCGTGTCTGCCCGGGGCGCGTGGGCACACAGGTCCTGCACCTTCTTATTGAGGTCATTGCGCTCCGTTTGCAGGGCTCGGCAGAGTTTCTCCAAGCGCTGGATTTTCACCTGAAGCCCCTCTAACTCTTTGTCCCGAAGGGTTTTCTGCAAATAGAGAGGCAGTTCAGACTCTACCACACTGGGGACAGAGAGGCAGAAAGGGAGAGAGGTGAAACCTCAAAGGGAAGCTCAAGGGGAAAATACTTGTGACCAAGCAAACATTTGGCATTCAAAGGACCCGATGTTATCGTCACCGCTTCCTTCTTCCTTTGACCCCCCAGAGGCCAAGTGCCGCTGAGACTATCTGACTTCTTCCACACACCTCTGCACTAATTAACTGTCATTTCTGCCATGTGACAGAGGGCTCCTACTGCCATGTACAGGGAAGGAAATCAGGCTGAAGGGAAAAACACAACTCCCCACCCAGCCTGCCTGCAATAAGACAGAAGCTGTCCTGCGATCCCTCAGCTCCAGCCCAACGCCACACGGGGCATCACCAGCTGCCTGCCTCCGCACAGGACAGCCAGAGCCTCCTCACCTCTTCAGCCATTTCCAAGAGAGCCTTGTTGCTGCTCTCCCAGCGAGAGCGGTACATAGTGGTCTCTTTCTCCAGCTTCTTGATTTTCTTAGTCATCTACAGAATCACAGTGACAAAAAGGGAACAAATGAGCCACAGGCAGAGCACTGCAGTCAATTACATCTCATGTGTCCTCAGATGGGCACCCATTTTCCCAGCGCGGACAGCAAGGTTCTGCTGTCCTGAGAAATGTCTCCCTGTGCTGCTGCCGTCAACTTCACCAGAGGAAAACACCCAGCAGGTAACAACAAAGCAGGGAACAGGGGTGGTGCTGCTTGTTCTGACACAGGTAGGACACAAGTCACCGCGCAAGGATGGTATCAATCTTCTAGGGAGCAGCCAGCTCGTGGCTGATTTTAATACCAGTAAAACTAAACAAAACTACAAAGCTGCAGCTTTTCCAGCTCACAGAAGCATCGAGGAGAGACAGACAGGCAGTGCCTCCAAGCCCGCACAAGTGCTGCTGGGCAGCAAAAGTGTTACCCACCTTCTCCATCTCCTGTTTAAATGTCGTGAACACTTCACTGCTTTTGGAAAGGGTGTTCTGGAATTCTTCAAACTTCTCTGTGTAAAGAGCCAGCTGCGAGGAGAGACAAGGTTACAGCTCCTCACCGCTCACCACAGCACCTCCTGACAGCCTTCCCCTGGAGAGGGGAGAGGTCAGCCAAGAACTGAGCTAGTTATCTTGTGACTGGACTTTATGACAAACAAACTGGCAGCACAGAGCTGCTCTGCCAACATTAGGTACCAGGGAACGTGGAAAAATTCTTTGTTAGGAAACATCCTCAGAGACTGATGTGTTCTGCAAACATCTCCTGGCCTTGGCAGGAGGCACTTGCTGGGTCTGATTCAGCAAGGTATGATCACACAACTGCTCCCAGCACTGGGGAATGCGCTGGTAAAAACCAAGGCCCCTTTCTCCCAGCAGGCAGAATTACTGAAGGAAGTCTCAGCTCACACTGTGCTGACACAGGCTCGCCAATACCAAACCCAGCAGCAATCCTGCCCCTGTGTTTTTCAGGTTAAGGAACTCCGGGTTGTTCCCCACTGAGGGAGGGAGGAAAACCAAACCAAATAACCAGGCTGAGCACAGATGGGGTAACTCACCTGCTGCTTGAGATGGGTCTCCTGCTGCTTCATCAGCTCACACATCCTCTGCGATTCCACAGCTTCCTTCAGCAGCTAGGGAAGAGCAAAAGCCGTTACCTGGCTGCCATCAGGGAAGGCTCTCAACATGCCCTTGCAGGGCTGGCGCTTGGCCTGGAGATGGGAGTGGGCTGGGAGAAACACAAGGAGCAGAGCAGGGCTCCAGCCTTGCTCCTGAAGCCACTGGGGGAATGGCTACTGCTGGGACGGCCTGATCTGATTTGGGCTCTGCACTCAGGAATCCAACAGCAACAAGTGTCCACAGAAGGCAAGGCAAAAAGCAAAGCACTCACAACCATTGGAGAATCACTGTAAGACTTACAAAGTCCTTCTCCCGCTGGTGTTTCTCCTCTGCCTCCTTCAACATTTCCTGCGCCTGTTGGAGCTTGGCGTCCACCAGCTGCTGCTGCAGGTCCTTGTGTTTGAACACCTTGTCAATGTGCTGCCGAGGGAACACCACCAGTCACTGACACGCTCAGCCCAGTCCTTGCTGTCTGGGCAGCGACCCCAAGGGAAAATCCCAGAGCCCAGAGGCTCCTTCTCCCCTCCAGCAGCAGAAACGCACTTTACTGGGCAGAATGGAGGTACCAGAGCAGCCCTACACCAGGTCTCCTGCCCTGACCCACCTCCTCCCGCAGCTCGTACTGCTCGATGAGCTTCTTGAGCCGCTCTGCCAGCTCCATGTTCTCCTGGCGCAGCTTGGAGTTCCTCTCGTTGTGTTGCTCCATCTGGAGCTGGATGTCATTCAGCGTCACCTGAAAGTGGGATGTCACCTCCCTCCGCTTCTCCTCTTCCTCCCGTGTACGCTGGACACCCTCCTCCTGCATGAGGAGGGCAGAGACAGCAGGGACATGTCAGCCTCTGTGCTGGGCAGGCAGGTGAGCAGACTGCCCAAACTGTGATGCTCTGAACCTGCCCAACCTCCCACTGTTGTTTCTGTCAATCAGGAAGGAACTTTGGGCCTTTCCCCTCCCTTTCTCCAGTGAATATACTCTGAAATAACACTCAGGCACTGTGGATAATGATGGCTTAACAGCAAAATTAAAGCACTGCCCTGGATGGTAGACTGTGGGCAATCATTGGTAAAGGTAAGTTTGCCAAAATGGCTCACAGCAAGTGATCCAAGCACTTGGGATGAAGCAGCTCCTGGAATAGTGCCCACGAAACACTTGCCTTGAGGGTGCGGTTGTGTCTCTGCAGCTCGCGGCACAGGCTCTCCAGCTTGCTGCGGGCCAGGATGGCCTTGCTGTGCTCGCTCTGCAGGTGGTCCTTCTCTTGCACCAGCTGCGTCTGCTTCTTCTGCAAGATCTTCATCTGTTTCTGGGAGTTACGGTGCTCTTCCAGCTATGACAGGGGAGCAGAGGGCACAAATGCAGCAAAACATACCAGGTCAATATGCTGCGCCCCTATGAGGGGACACTGGGCTCAAAGAAGTGCTCTCTGTGCCCTGAGAGGAGGACAAGAGCTTTATAATGCAAAAGATGCCACTTTTGAACACAGCACGACTAATGCAGAGCCCAAGGTCCCCTGGAAAGGACCGTTCTCCTTCCTGAATTTGTATCCTGCTGGAATCTGAAAGATTCATGTTGCTCAAATGGAGAACTTTGAGCACAGGGAAAATGTGAATACATCCACTTCAGACACGCATAGACAGTCCCACACTTCTTTGTACCAGATCCATGCACAGAATGAGACCTATGCCCAGCTCTCGTTAAATGTGGCATCAGACTCTGTGTGTGTTGTATGGCTGAATGTGCACAAGGAGCAGCATAAGGACTCTGCCAAATGCACATTTCTTACTAGGAAATTATCAACAGAAATGCAACGACTGAGTGGTGCAGACAGGAGAGGTATCTGTGCGGTCTTCTGTCACAGCTGGGCCTGCCAACTCCCAGCTCGGCCCTGCCTGCAGAGAGATCGGGACACGCAGGCTCAGCAGAACAGACCTGGCCACAGGACACTCCTGGGACAGGGTGCAGCTTCCACGTTAGAGGAGCAGAGAGAAAACAGATCTGAAGTCCTCTTACAGGCAGATTTGCTAAAAATACTCCTGTCCATGCTTATACTTCTGCAAATGACAACGCCTGGCTGGACCAAGGAACATCTGTCCTCTGATACTTGGACATGCAGCACTGCAGAGATCCCAGAACACACACAGCAAAGCTACATGTGTGTTCCTGGACTGTCCCTCTTGACATCAAGAAAAAAAACCTACAGCCATCTTCTGCCTCCTCAAGCAGCTCCCGCACTCACTGCTGCAGTGTCCTCCCCCAGCCCCAGAGCCTGGAACGAAGAAATGAGCACTCACCAGCTCAGCGTATTTCTTGCAAAGTGCTGCTAGTTTCTCCTCTGGCGTGCTCAGGGTGTTCAGCGTCTGCATCAGCAAAGTGATTTCTTTGCCTGGAATGAGAAACAGAATTAAAATAAATAAAATAAATAAATAAACATAAAATCCCTGACACGGGGTTCTGGCTCATAAGGGCAAGGACAGGAGAGACAAACCGTGTCTCACAGCTGTGCCTGCCCTGGGCCAGAGTTACCATCTCCAGTGCCTTCTCAGGACTCTGCCCCACAGATTTCACCACATACAGCGGGTGAACAACTGAAACAGCTGGGGAGGGACCTGGTTTTCAGAATGGGAAACCACCACTGGGCTGGCTAGAGAGAGTTGTGTCCAGCAGAAGGGAAATCCACACAATTCAGAGGCTGCAGCAGCACCCACCAGCAGCCAGTGTCTTTGCAGCACTCAGTACATTTCCTCACATACCACAAAACAAGATCCCATATCATTTCCAAATACTGCTGCACATCACGCACCTGATGCACTTATTTCAATTACTGCAGTATAAAAATCAATGTCTGCACTGAAGTTCTCAGGCTGGCGGCACAACCAGAGCAGGGAACCTCTTACCTAGGCCCTTGGCTTTCTTCTTTTC
This sequence comes from Vanellus vanellus, assembly GCF_965231255.1. Classification (NCBI taxonomy): domain Eukaryota; kingdom Metazoa; phylum Chordata; class Aves; order Charadriiformes; family Charadriidae; genus Vanellus; species Vanellus vanellus. Next base: position 6,027,157 of record NC_138927.1, on the reverse strand, counting down.
CTGAGCTTTCTTCTGATCCCGCTCCCCACACTCCTCACCAGGTCGAAACTCTTCAGTCGCCTTCGTGCTTTCCTTCTCCCCGTTCATCTCAGGGCTGCCCGTCTCCTGATCACCGTTCCTCGGGGACTCGCTACGACACTTCTCAGCTTCTTCTGGCTCTGCAGGCTCACTCTGCCCGCCGTCCTCGCCTGGACCCTCCTGGCTGGCATCCACACAGTATGTATTCAAGATGTCCTCAAGCTGTCTGCTTAGCTCTTCGGAGACGTCACGCACGGCAGGCCGGGAGGACTTAGTGTCCTCCTGCGCAAGAGGAGCTGTGGGAGACAAAAGCATGAGACTTCCCCCACACTGACTATTCTCTGGTCTCTATAAACACACGGCAAAGGGAAGGTTTCCCGAGCACCCCACTGCACCAGGGCTGGCTAAACTTCCAGCAACATAAGCTGCTTTGTTCTGGCTGCGTCTCCAGCCAGCTGCCCTGACAATGGAGGTGCATTCCTAACAGCCTCTCTTTTGATCACAAGAGCATGACCAAGCCCCTGACATCTGTCAAGAGCAAAAATTCCCCCCCTCCCCACCATCCTTTAACGAAAGCAGGTTGTGCGTGAGCTCTCCCTCATAAGAACTGCCTGCTAATATCCCCAGAGCCAGGCTTTTTTACATTACAATAGATCTTTAAACCTGGGTTAGACTCTCTCCTCACATACAAGAGCAGCTGTACTGTCTCAGATCAAAGGTATCTTGTCCCCAACAGCAGACACTTGGGGAAAGAGCAGGCAGCACATCCTTCAGTACACTTTGCTTCCAAAGTTTCTCCAAATTAGAGTCTTACAGCAGTTGGTTATTAAACTAACTCTACTGGCCTTGGATTTCCTACATCCCACATTTACTAGGCATCAGAATAGAAGGCAGGGTTAGTTTTAACAAACCACCTACTCGATTAGTCCTGGGTTTCATCTTCCAGAGTTATATTTATGAAACGTCAGTAACAGGGCTGGTCACTCAACATTACACTGCCCCAAGGAAAGAGTTGTCTGACCTTTTCTCCAGTGGACCCTTAAGGTCTAAGCAACAGTAGACAACCCATCATTTTCAGGTGAGAATCAACTCGATGCTTTGGTCAGGAAGCAGTAACTACTTCAGAACTGTACACACACAGAAATAGGAAGAAATGAGGGTTTTCTACCCTGGAAATCCCAGCTGCTCTTATAAAAGCCAAAAGAGCTGGACACAATGGCCCACCCTCATACAGAGAAAGCACCAGCCTGACTCTTTCCAGGCTCAAAACCCACCCTCATGTATTTCCCGCATCTCGCTGCCCAGGCTGTCAGCACTGCCATCAGCTGCAGGCAGGGAGCAGCCCGCCCCAGGCCCCAGGGACCCCCCACCTTCCAGGGGCGCTGCGGCCTCCGGTGAGTCACCTTCCTCCAGCACCAGACCACTGCTCATTTTGGAAGAGCTAGCAGGCCGCGGGGCTGCTTTGGTCTCCCCACCTTGGTTCTTCATGGTGACTTTTCTCCCTGCTCAGTCTTGATAAACCCTAGAGAAAGAGAAACAGCAGCTATACTAAATTTTAAGTAGCAAAAGTTTGGAGAATTTTAGGAGTCCTCAACCTGGACTGGGAAGGAACTTGTTCTCGGCAGAGGCTGCCACCCGCAGCTCTGCACTGAGGAAAGCATCGTTTCATGTTCAATTTGCACCTCACCACAAAGGTCTCCATGTCAGGATAACTCCTTTTCCAGGCAAAGAGAGCTGGAAGCAGCCCCTGCTAGGGCAAGGCAGCCTCTCCCAACTCACAGACAGCACACAACTCTCCTAACCCTCTGGGCAGAGTCTTCTCATGCCTGGCTGTCCTTCCCCCTCGCCTCCACTGTGTTTTGCTTTTGGATTTCAAAACTCGAAGCAGCCTGTGCATGCTGACAGAGAAACCCCCTCCCTGCAGTGGGGGATCCAGACCAAGGCCTCAACAGCAGAAAGGTCAACACCTACTAAAACTGCATGCCCAGCTGAGGAAAGCCCACGGCCCCCTGGCAGAGCTGGTGCTCAGCGTCAAAAAGATTAACCAGCATCGCCGTGAGTCAATGCTAACAGACCGAGGCCAAATCCCAGCTCCTCTCTCCTCATCCTTTCTCCCTCCGCAGGGTATGTACGTTCTCACCCTTCCCACCCGCACCCTCTGCTCCACTTATGGCGCTAATTAGGGAGCGGAGGCAGATGATGCTCCTAGTCTAGAGGCAAGGGATTGTTCCACGAGAAGCGCAGAACGGCTTTCTTTGCCGTTTTGCAGCGGTTACACAGAGACCTCGGCTTTTCCTCGGAGAACAGCCCAGGACAGGACTTATGAAGGAAAAAGGCGAGAGAAAATTAGCAGCGGCGGCAGCCAAGCACATGTGTCATCCACCCACGTGCGGGCTGGCGGCCGTACCCGCTCCCACGGCAGGCCTGGCAGCCCCACACCTGCCCCACAGCCTCGGGCGCTCTTTTTTTCCCTCCGCTGCTGTAAATAGCGCAACCCCCGCCCCCTTCCCGAGGCTCCGACGGGCCGTAACCGGCCCCGCAGCACCGCGGCCGCTTCCCGCACCTCTCCCCGGGCCAGAGGCGGCTGCTCCGGCCCTGCCTCGGCCCTTGCCCCCTCTCCCGGCCCCCCTCCCTCCCCCCCCTGACATGGCCTCCTCGGCAGCCCCTGCCCTTGACACTGCCACCCCTCTCCCTGCCACCCCCCCGCCCCCCAATGCCCCTGCTCCTGCCCCACCCCCCTCATTAATATTTCTGCCCCATCCCTAATTAGCACCGACCTCACCGTCAGTATCCCTGTGCCTCAACCCCCCCCGGTCACTACCCCCACCCCGGTGCCCCCTGTCCAGCATTTCCCCCCGGCCCTCCGTTAATGCCCTGTCGTCGTCCTCCCCCACCGCAGTGACGTCATGCACGTACCCCCGTGGCGTCAGCTCCAGCGGTCTGACGCAGGTCTCCCCTCTCTCCTCAGCCAATCAGCGCGCAGGAGCCGGCGGCCCGCCGGTACATCGGAGGGAAGGGGGGAGGGAGGACTGGGGGCCCCCCTCACCGGTGCCGGTGCGGTGCCTCCGCCGCCTCCCGCCTCGCTGAGGGAAGCGGCTCCGGCCCGGGCCTCCCCACGGCCGCGCGCTGCGCATGCGCCGGGCCGCGCCGCCGTCCAATCAGCGCTGGGGTGGCGCGGGGGCTGCCGGGAAAGACCGGGAGACCTCTGTGGACTACAGCTCCCAGCATGCCCTTTGAACGCGTGTGCGGCCCGGGAACTACAACTCCCAGCATGCCCCGCGCCACTGCCCAGCTGCGGCCTGCCCCGTCGGTAGCAGCCTCGGGGAACTCCGCCGAAGGCACCGGAGAGCCCTCCCGCCACCCCTGAGGGAACGCGGAGCCACGGTGGAGGCTCCTGCCCCCACCCGAGAGGGAACGCCGGCCCAGCCGCCCCCCCTTCACCCACCCCGGGGAAGGGCGGCCCCGCAAAGGCCCAGAGACCGGAGCCAGACCCACGGCACAGATGTCGTTTATTCGTTTCACAAGAAAGGTCTCGTCCCGGCAGAGCTGCACCAGGCCTCGCTTCTCACCGCCCCCCGGCCCCCTCTCCCGACGTGGTTTTGTTCTCCAGAGCCCCGTGCGTTTGCTTGCGTTGAGTGAAATCTCAGCTAAGTGAGCTCCGCTGCCAGCTCTGCGTTAAGACAGCTCTATGGTCGCTTATACAGTACGTGAGTAAACAGAGGAAAAGCAGCAGACAACCAGTGAGTGAGTTAGGGCCGTCATTTCCAGGTGTGCCTGCCTCACAGTGCTCTATTTACATAAATTACAGAAATTTCATATATATTTTTCTCTGAAGCCCAATTAGACAAATATCTACCTATATATAATATAAAAAATACAGAGATTTGATTTTTTTTTTTTTTTAAGTAAAATGTACATGATCCAGCTGTGAGCAGGAGGTAAACCTGAAAACTCAGGCCTGTTGCTACTGAAGTTAACAGCGCACACAACACTGCTGCCAAGTGTAGCTCTGTCCTCTTCCTCCAACCCATACAGTGATCCACCCCAACCCAAGCCAGAAAAAAACCCAGAACTCCAAACATGTTCTCATGGAAAAAAAAAATATAATATTTCAAGTAAAGATGAAGATGGGTTTTCACCATTTCAACAGTTCTGTGACCTCAGTCAGTAGCAATGCAAACAAAGCCTGTGCAATGGCAGCTGTGCTTCCTCTTCCAAACACCACCCAAGCATCCCGCCCTCTTCAGAGTTACCATCTTTGGGGTCTTGTTGCCTTTTTTTTTTTCTCCTTGTAAATACCACTAGCAGTTCTTCAAAAAAAGCCAACAACAACAAAAAAAAATCTAGACAAAGGGAAAAAGCCTTCCCCCCAGGGAAAAAAAAAAAAAAAAAAAAAAAAAAATCAAAAATCTTCCCAGGAGTGGGAGAACTTCCCATTTCTCTGTCCATTTACAGTATACTTCAGGGGAACGTGGCCCAGGTTCAACAGGACTGTCCACTGAAGGAGGGTCGCAGAAAGGCCAGGGCTAAATTTTGCTCTTGGCAAATTAGAGTCTTTAATAAAGAGTAACATGTGCAAAAAAATTAAATAGATCAACCCAGGTTTCCAGAATTATTGTTGTCAGAATGCTTACTTTCTATTTGTGTTCTTACCCAACCCAATGCTGAAATCTCAATTAAGTACCCGAGGTAAGAAGTGACAGTTGGGAGAGATCACCACAAAGGAAAAAACAAAACAAAACCAAGAGGTGCAATCTGTTACCTCAGTGTCCTTCCTCCACCCAGATGCCTGCTTTAAAGACATGTATGCAGCAGCAAAAAGGAAAAAAATGTGTAAGAACATCCCCTTCTCTCCGTGAGGACAAAGCACTGTTTCTACTTGTTTGACAGAAGAATTGTTTCCTAACAGGTGGAGTGGGTGTTTAGCCTTCCATTTGCGAGAAGGGGATGGGATGATCAGCTGCTCCCAGTTGCTTTCCGGCAAGTTTGTGGTGGTTACCCCCCCCAGGCACATTATAGCTGGAAACCTTCCATGGGGGCTTCAGGTTGCTGGAAGATGAATTGCTGCTGGTTCTCATCTACCTGGGGAGCTAGAGTGGAGTCATCCTCTACTCCAAAGTAGTGCTCAATCAGGTCAAAGGCCTTCTGGTAGATCTCTTGGTTCTCATGGCTCTGTAGGAACTCTATCTTATCCAAACCTTGGAGGAAAAAAAAGTGGAATGCAATGAAACAAGGAAATATTTACACTGTCCCACATCCATCCTCCACCCTTGCCCCTATTCACCACAAAAGCTTTGTCTGTGTTAGATTTGCGTTTTGTGAGCAGCACTGACAGCTAAAACTAACTCTTCCAGAGCTGCTTGTGGATTTCATCTGCATCAGGCATTAACGCCTTTTCAATAGTAGCTTTGCTGACACAGCTAAAGCAGATGTGCTCCCAGCTCTCTGCTGGAGACTAAACCAGATTTCAGTGAAATTAAAACAACCGGCTGTGAACAGTTTGGTCCTTGCATGGGGTAGGGAGGGGAAGGAAGCAGAGCCCGTCCCAGTAGCCTCCAGCAGAAAAGCAGCAATAGCTTTAGCTGTCCTAATTAAATCCACTGCTGAACAGAAAGCATCCAAGCACAATATACTCTCAAGAATTTCAAGAATTATTCTTACTGGGAGAATCAGGACACACAATGTAACAGTTAGTGAGAGGGCAAATCAGACACTGGCAGTATACAGGGAGTTTCAGACCAAAATAGGAACCGTTCCTCAAAGCATTAAGAGCAGGACAAATAACCCCACCAAATTAAGTCACTCCAGGGAAAAGCTCAGTCTCTCTGGATTTCCATTATACATCTACAGCGTACAATAGGGTACAGTTAGAGCAATCTCAGACCCAGAAGTGTCACTTTTTACTGAGCTCATCTTATTTCCGATTAATGCTCCCAGTTGGTGAGAGCCACAATTATCAGCTTGGCCTCCAGATCTAGGAAGCTTGCATCAGAACTATGAGAGTTTTTACTTCCAAGTATTTTGTTCTATGCCCCATTGTAAGAGTCTAAAAAGACAGACTATTGGAACAAATATTGGCTAGTTTGGAATATACTAAATCCCTTAACGCAGCAGAAAAGCAACGAACAAAACCAGCGGACACCTTTCAATACATCCTACGGCATTAGAGTCAATAGCACCAAGGTCCCCAGCCACAACCTACCATAGGCCTCCTCAATCAGGCTACAGTATGGGTTGATGCCTGTCCCATTCTGGTTGGCTTCCTGCTCTCCAAGCCTCAGTATGTTCTCCAGGCCGTTCAACGCCACCTGAACAATCTTGGAGTCCATGACAGTCAGCAGGTCACAAAGAGGCTTGATACAACCCAAGTTTACCAAGTATCTGAAGAGAGAGCACCAACAACATTCACTTTTTCAGGATCTAGCAAGTATCACCTTTGCTCAGTTAGAAAGAGCAAGGGAAATGACTCAAACTAAAATACAAGAGGTTACCTTAAAATATATTTTTTACTCTTCTGCAAGGTTAATTTTTATCCACTTATTTGCATTTGTATACACCCCCCCTTTTGAGAAACCTGCTAACTTTTTGAAATCCAGGTGCTACTCAAATTAAGTCCACACTGGAGTTTAATCTCTCATCAAGTTTGGACATTTAGCCTCATCTAAGCTATCTAAAGGGGAAGGGGGGGGGGAGAAGTAGAGTGGACTCGCTTATCCTCATTCAGAAGGCAGCTACAATTTACAGAGCAGTATACGATCCAGCTACAGCTCTGCCTATGTCTCAGGTACTCTCTCAGAGGTTCTCCAAATTACTCCCTTGCTACTTGTCTTGCAATTCCCATAAAGACAAAGCTACCATGCACGCAGACAGAGTTCCCCTAAGAGGAGCCACAGGAGTACCTGATCTGTTCGGGAGTTCCTCCTGACGTTGCATTTGTAATAGCCCACGCTGCCTCTTTCCTCGTGCGGAATTCTGCTTTCTGCAAGATTTCTATCAGTACCGGGAAAATGTTTGCATCTATGACTGCCTGGGGAGAGAGAGTAACAAGAAGCATTTGAATTGGCAACATGGTTTCTAAAACGCTATTAAGCACCTGAAAGAAACCTTTACCTCCATTTTCCAATGCAAAAAGAACTTTTTAAGCTATATCCTTCAGTGATTCCTCCATTTTATTCCTCAGCCAAATCCTATTAACACGAGAGATTCGATTCCATAACTAGCACAGCAGACAATCCCTATTATTGCATCAATACTGTAGGAGTGCTTTCATCACTTATCTGCCTTTGTATGCAGGTCACAAAAAGGGTAATTAAAACTCAACAAGCTCCAGCTTTTCCAAGGGGTGTCTCTAATTGAGCATGGAGAAATAGGGGCTGCATCTCCTCTTACTCCAATGATCCAACCTGTGGAACTCATTTCAGCCCAGTCTTTGTTGGAACAATTAACAAGCTCTTTTTAACTCGTTTGGCAGATTGCTGGGAGCAGCAAATTTGCAAATTACTGCAGAATAAGAGATGTGAACTAAAGCAGCCTCTAAGTGTCAGGTAAGAAAAAAAAGTTGCAAATCTTTAACACTGAGTTTGGAATCTAAGATTGTTACAGGCAAGGTGGAGAAGACTGTACCTGTATTTGTGCTCTGTTTCCTGCTGTGATGTTAGATATAGTCCAGCAGGCTTCTTTCCTGATGGACTCCTTGGGACTACTTAACAAATGAAGGAGACAAGGCAAAGCTGAGCAGTTCAGAATCACCTTTTGAGAAAGAAAGCAAAGTGAGATCACCAGTATCAGGTACAGAACTAAATACTCTCACTTTTCACAAAGTGAATATGCTATATAGGCCCTGCATTTTCCTGCAAGACAGTCATTTCTTCTCACCTGGGTCTGGATGTCATCCCCTGTCACGATGTTGCCAACTGCTCGCAAAGCTGGGGAGGCCACCTTGTAGTCATTGTGCCTGCAGGAGAAATGGTGCAAGGACAAAACCAAATCAATCAGGTCACAGGCACCTGGATATTCAGAAGATTCTTTTCCCAGTATCTCATCTGCATTACTTAGAATTTCATCCCCTGGCATACAGAAACATACAATACATTAACCATACTGCCACTGGATAATCAGAGACTGAAGACAAACTTGCAATACAGACATGTTTTTCATCCTTAATATCCTAACTCCATCTTCAGCTTAATTACAGATCTCACCTTTTACATCACCTTCCTGAACAAAGATGTTGTTAACCCAATGAGAACATCCAGAATTTTTCAGGGTAATTTTTGAAGCAAGTATCTCGCAGTTCTACCAATTCTGAAGATGTTAAAGAGGCCCATTCAAACTACAAACAGCACATGTTTTTGTCCAAGTTTCCATATAGATATCAGAGAAACAAAGCCAAGCTGACTTGCTAGACACTGTTCTTGCCATCTTTGATTTGCCTAGTAACTGGGCTTCTACAAGCATATTTGAAGTTTGAGAGCACAAGACACTGCAGTCCTCTTTTCACAGACTAGAAGTGTCAGTCCAATCTCTAACAAGTGCTTCCTAGCATACAGTATTAACTAGCATTCCAGCACTAGAAAATACTCAGCTTCTCTCAGAAATAAAATCCAGCAAACTACAGCTCTCAACCTGCTTCAAACCCTCCTCCACAACAGCTAAGGTACCCATCACCCAATGCTGTGCCCATGAGAGGTGGAAGGAGTGCTCTGATTGGTTTTGATACCAACTCGTGCTCAGTCACATGCTTCCCAGTCTCACTGGGCTGAAGCAGCGAGACAAGATACTTACATTAACAGTTCCACCAGTCGCCGACACACTCCCGAGTCAATAACTGCTTGAATTTTCTCATTGGGGCCATCTGATAAGTAGGAAAGAGCCCAGCATGCATCTGCCAGCAAGTCAGAGTCACTGTTGAATAATAATCGGGACAACACTGGCAGGCAGGGAGATACCTGCAACAACAGCCACCACCCCAGAAGGTTAGTCACATTCTGTCAAGGACCACCACATTTGCATGCAAACACCATGTGGCTATGCCAACTGGCAAGATAACAAGTCTTGAAGTGTCCACAGTTTCCTTCCTCAAAGTCAGCAGCTTCCTTGTTGGTTCATGTACCTCATAATCACAGTGTCTAAAAGTTATCTCAACAGCTTTATTGCTAAACTAAAATTACATCCCTTCCTCTTGGACCAAGTCTAGACTCCTGAGACAAGCGCTACTGTGCGTACTACATTTCTTATGTAAGAGCACTGCTCCATTTCCTACCCTTAATAACCCTAAATAGCTCAGCATTCAGAGCAGCAACCATCAACAGTTACAGCTCTGAGTGCTTCAATCATTTATAAGTGGTTTCACATTCACACTCAATTCAGATTTCAACCCTCACCACAGGCTTCCCAGTTCTGACACATGAGCTTTCATTTAAAAAAGTGAAACATATTGATCTTAAAACATTTCTGTTCTACCAAAGAAGGATGAGACACCCGGAAGGCCAGTAGAACCTTCTGTTGGTGCCAGCAGCACACCAGGAAAGGGAAAGAGGAAAGCTACCACAACTCCCATGTAACTACAGGAGTCCTGTTTGGTAGCATTTAGAGATCTCAGAATCAAGTTTAGTCACAATTTGAGTGAAGTCTCCAACTTCCAGAGTTCATAACAGGGCTGAGAGAAGCCCAGAGTGTATGCTACCTTCCAGGGAAGCCTGGGCTTGCCCCCTTAGTTGAAGGGTCAAGCAGATGGGCTGCCAGTACAGCCGGGCAGAAAGGTTGGCAAAAAAATTAAACAGGCACTCAAACATCTGCTGAACAGTAAGATCAACCTCAGCAGGAAGAACCTCACCCTGTTCCCTCCCAGAATGACTTACAGAAGTCCAACAGCCAAAAATAATTCAAACATCTTAACTGGGTGTCTCCCCATCACCTGTCTGCCAACAAGACATTTATTCCTCACCTTATCAAATTCAGGTGGTGGACTCTTTCCTCTGCACAAGTTTGACAAGGCCCAGACAGCATTTCGTGTCATTGTCAACCTGGTGGACTTCGTAAGGAGCCTAAAAGAGAAAATTACCATGAATTATAATCCTTGATGTGGAAGCCAGCAAGGGAATCAAAAGAAGGAAAACTAGTATGATTTCAAGGAAGTTAAACCACTATTCCACTTGCTGCAGCTCAAGCCATGCTGCTTGTCACTTGAGCCTCTCAATAAGTAAGAGGAGAAGTGACATGCAACTACTTCTTAGGATAAATAGCTATTATTCTTAAAAATGTCAAGTGACAGGGGTGAGGAAGGCAAGTTCCACATTAGGCAAGTTGCAGAAGGAAGGGTAAGTTATTCGAACGCAGTTCCAAGTTCAAATTCAGCCCAGGCAGACACTCACACCCCTATCTGAGGTCAGACGATCCTCACTAGAGACCAACCGACACAACTTAGAGTTGTCTCTCAACTCTAACAAAGACAGTGAGTCCTAAGGACTTCAGTCAGCAATCACTGCTGACAGGTGACTGACAGAGCTAGCAGTACAACAATCCAAGTCACTTGTGACAAAGCATCAGGTTGCCAAGGACAGGATAAAGTAGAGATTAATTCCTTCCAGAGCAGTGAACAGTCCTTGAGAGCGCACTCCTGACAGACAACTTCTGACTATGGTGGGTGTGCACCACACTGAGGAACTGCAGGGCAAGGTGGTGTGCAGAAACCTGCTCCCTTTCCTCAGTCCTAGAGGAGCCCACTCAGAGAAGCACCTGAAATCCATAGCACAAGCACAAAGAGCAGGCACCTGGAGAGACACACAGTGAAACAGCAAGCCCTGTGACTTCAGAAAGGCAAGCACACTGCAACAGCACCCGCTTCAGATTCAGAGCAGTGTAAAGGTTTGTGAGAAGGCATGTTATCTACCAAGTCCCACTCTATTTGTCAGATACTTGTCTTAACTGCCAGTTTATCTGGTACCAATGGTTTGATTCCCAGTGAACTTCATGGCACATTGGTAGGGAATCTATTCACCCAGCTCAAATATTGCTCTGCTGTAGTACAATGGGACTTCAAGAACTGTATTGGCAAGTATTCATGGCTACTCACATTAATAAGGGAGGAAGAATAGCGCAGTTAAGGACATAATCTCTACACACAGAGCTGTCTCCAGCAATGTTCCCCAATGCCCAGACAGCCTGAAAGGAAACAGCAACAGTTTTAGCATTCACGCAGTTTCTGAACAGAGGAAGAAAAGGGTAGTGTGCTAAGAAAGCATTTTTCTGTAATTCCAGGCAAATAATACTTCAATTTGTGATCTGAAGCCAGTTTTTAGACACTGGTCACTCATTTTAAATATGGCATTTTTATTGTGTGCAATCTACTGTGGTTCTCTCCCTAACCCCAAAGAAAGAAGTGAACCTTACCTGTTCTTGAACATCCTCAAAGTCAGAGTTTAACAGCTCTATAAATATAGGAACTGCCCCAGCCTCAATTACTATTTTTGTTTGTTGGGAAGTTCCTGATGCAATATTCGTCAGTGCCCACGCTGCTTCAAACTGAAACAAGCAAATAAATGACAAAAGTATGAATAAAATTACCTTGATGTAGCAAAGTATTTGCCAAAAGAATTATCACCAAAATCTAATAAGTTCTACTAAAAAGTTTGTGAGAGAGAGAAAGCATACTACAACAGAACACCAATACTCAAAGGAAATGATTTTATTTTCTTGAGCGATAAAATGCCACATCTCCTAAATGCCTTCTCAGAGGCTACAGCTTCTCAAATGATCAGCAAGCGAAGATATCAGTGACATCACATCATTTCACCTATACAACAATTTTCCAGCAAGAAAAGTGAAGACACATAGTGCATAAATACACTTGGAGTAGAAACTTTCCTACATCTAGTGCAGAGTAGCCAGTTCTAGCCCACCCTCTCGTCTGGCTAACACCACAAAGATGCCTTGAGTTCAAGTGGAGCTGAGCAGCAAGTTCCCTGCTTTCACCACTCATTCTTTGGTTTAAAAACAGATTTCCACTCAGTTCTTCTTGAAAGTAAACCCCTATGATACACGGCCTTGGGCCAGAGGGCAGAAAGAAAGATGAAGGCAGTCATCAACTCTGATCCAATTCCATGTATGGAAGTATCTTTAACCCCTGCGAAGTAACTATAGTTATTACCAAGCTGGAAGGAATCTCAAGAAGCCATCTAGTCCATGCCTCTGCCCCACCGCAGGATCAGCACTACCTAACCCATTTCTAACACACTCTTAGCCTGTACTTAAAAGCCTCCAATAATGGAGGTTTTTCCTCATACAATTTCTTCCTACACATTTATTCTATGGCTCCACTAGCTTCCAGCAGAAATATCAGACACAGGAAGGCCAAATTCTCTGATGCTGCAGCTCAACTGTGTTATTTTTGCCAGTATTCTTCCAAGAATGTGATTTAGAGCAATTTATAGTTTCCTTTTTTTCACCTAAGCATTACAGGCTACCTTTGTCTTCTCCTATACATCATATAACCTGCATCTTCTTGGTTCAAGACATCACTTTTTCCCCGATAGCACCTGTGGGTTCACATTGCTGAGCTGTGAAGGTTAAATAGCTACATGCCGTGAAGAATTCACAACACAATCTCCTTTACCTGTAGCGTGCAATTTTCACTTCTTTTCAGGAATTCAACAAATCTGTCCACCACTCCCTGAGTGTTTATCACTTCATCTATTGGAGGATTTGGCTCTGAAATAGCAAGACAGTGTCAAAACAGTATATAGGTCTAATGCAGGAGAATAACAAGCATGAACTATTATTGCACTGAATGATTTCAAGCTGTACTGAACTTGGCAGAACAACTGTCCAGAATCACTTTCTATACAATTCATACAACTGTAAATCATTAGCAACACACTAGATTATCAAGTTTCTGGATTATAACTTTCTTTGCCCAAGCTCAAAGCTGCTAAGCTTCTGTACAGCAATAATCATACACAAACGCTTGCAAAAGAAAGGCTACATCAGATCCTATGGCAGGGATAAAACAAATTATTTTTACCTTTGGAGAGTAGCTTCCTGAATTTCTGAGTGGTTGCTAACTGTAGATCAGGGTCATCTGAGAAAAGCATCTCTACCATCTCTCTTGTGATCACACCCTCCTGCAAAGAAGACAGAACAATGGTTCCATTTCACACTAAGATTTAGGGCATCACAGCCTAACAAAATTTTGTGCTTAGCTAGTAATCCAAAGATTCACAATTTGAGATTACAGCGCACTATTTACTTCCTGGTAGACTTTTCCAGTTCACTGTAGTAACATTCTCAAAAGTGAGAAAACAAAAGCCATCGAGGTTTCTCAGTTCTATATAGTCCTCAGTATTAAATTTATCTGCAGGCACAACTGCAACAAGAAAAGGCACCTTACCCCACACGTTGTGGAGCTAACATAGGAATCCACAAGGAGACTATCAAACATGGAGGCATCTTCATTGATCAACTCCACATTTCTTCTTTTAAAGAGCTAGCAGGGAACAAAACACAGGAGTCATTATTAGAAAGCACTGACGAACAGTCTTCATAACTAGACATTCTTGTTCCTCAAACAAGATACCATCAGCTAGACTAAACGCAACCTGAATAGAAAAGTAGTCATTAATAACAGCTCTGCACTCTGAAGACTAGTTTGGCATACAAACCCCAATAATAAAGCATGCTAAGTCTTGTCCTCAGATATGCAAATGCCCGAGTCACTGAGACACTGGTACAGGCAAGTGCAGAATTTGACCTAACAAGATGGGGAAACTGGGGAGAAGGCAGCTTGTAGATGACGCACTCATAGAGCAAACATTTAGTCTGAGCCACATACATCACCTGGGAATCACCTCTTCCTTTCATAGACCTCCAAGCCAAAAAAAACCAGCTCAGAGTTAAGAAATAACTTTCACTTGTTCTTCCTGCTTCTTGAGGAAATAAACCCATTCACTAATCAATAAAAAAATAAAAACCCCTTAAAAACAAGGATCTGTGAACAAAAAACCTCTTGTTCCCCAAGGGCAAAGCGTTTGGAGAGCTCTTGATGTGAGCTACACTCTGTACTAAGTACAAAGAAAAAGAGAAAACCAAGATCTCAGAACAGGAAAAATAAGAGGACTGCCAACAAACCTTAATGCACAGATCCTTGAAGATTCCAGTTTGGCAGCAGCACAATCCTGGCTGTGTTAAAGCTGTACACAAGCTAGTCAAGATGACAGTTACCTGTTGCTCTCGCTTCTGTTTGCGCAGCTGAATTCCTTCCTCTTCTCTTCTCCGACGCATTTCCTCGGGATTTAGGGCTTTGTTCTTGTAACTCTTCATTCGATAGTTATCCTTCGCAGGACTCGCCATGGTTTCTGTGAAGAGGAAAAAAATACCTGCCTCAGATTTCTTGTCACTCATTTACCTACATGTCCTTTCTGACAAGGAAGTCTGTGCACATAGAATACCCAGATTAAACAGGCTTATTTGCAAGAGCTGGTTTCAAACACTAAAGTAGAGTAGATTTACTGTTCTGAAAGCAACCTGGACCCAACTCACAGTTTTGAGCACACTACCCAGATGAAAGGCTTCTACTCAAACAGCTTCACTGTCCTCAGGAGGAGCATAGCTAAACTCTACTTTGGTTTTCAGCAGAAATTATGTCTTGTATCATCTGTCGCGGCATAAGTCACACTTTGACATTGCCCCCCACCACACTGGGAGGTTCACTATGTATGCATGGCAAAAATCCAACAGAACTCACAAACTGAAGCCTTGATTTTATGACAATACAAAACCTTGCAAAATGCAGAGCTGTACATAATGTGTAGGCCATGTTGGTCCCACCAGGTTACTGCAAATGTTCAGTACCTGACCTACTTATTTTGCTGCTTCATATCTGACTAATGCAGTACTTCAAACTTGATTACTTGTGTATTTGCCTCCTAGTCAGGGAAGTGACACTCCACTATTTGGCACAGTTAAAGGCGACCAGGGCCAAGCAGTAACCTGAGTACAGAAGGATACCAATTCCTCAGCTGCATCCAGCTGTAATTCACTGCTTTGACCATGTCGACTCCTTTTTGTATCTTCCCAAACTCTCCCTTTCTCCCATTTATGATACAGATTATTTGCTTAACAACTGTGCCTTTCTCAGGACGGGAAGAAAGCAATCATACTATGCAGCATCAGAGCACCATTTAACCCCAAGACCAACTTACTCTTTTCCAGAAGTTTGCTGGACACCAGTATCTTTGTTTTCTTCCAACTGCTAAGGGCAGGTGGAAGAAGCGTCCTGTGAAAGTTTGCAGCACTATCTCCTTACCCCTCCTCTTCCAAGCTTTAAAGCACTCCTCAGCCACATTGCTTACAGAAAGTTTCAGTCCTACTTATCAATTGCCTCCAGCCAGTCTGGAGCCCTTCCAAGAGCAGCTGGAGAAGTTTCAGACCTTATTGCCCTCCTACTAGGAAAGCCCACAGCCAAGCCAAGAGAAGACATATACAACATACAAATATCCAACATTGCATTGCTATGGAAAGAGAAAACAACTGGAATAATTCATATTTCAACGGGAAAGGAAACAAAATACTTTCAGTTCTATGATTTCCCCAAAATAGCTAAAAAGACACCAAGCATTGTGAAAAGGTCAGACTCCTTTTAGAGCATCTGCTTTCTAAGAGAGCATTCTCTTCCCTAGCCGAAACACCAAGAGGACAATATTCTGAAAAGCAATAGATAAAGAAAAAAAAAAACACCAAACCCCAAGCTCCTCCAGTCATTTACACTAATAGAGACCCATGTCACTGGCAAACAAGCCCTGACCCCATGCTGCCTGCAGGTGTGAAACAGTTTTGAAGCTCAACAATCAACAGCTGCACCCAGAGACACCACCAGGCTTGAAGAGGTGCAGCATGATGGGTTACAAGTTTATTTGCACTTCTGAAGCTAAAAAGAATCCACCAACCACAACTCATCATCAGTAAAAGCAGTATTCCAGTGCCAGGTTAGAAAGCCTTTTTCAATAACTTGTTTAGGGTACAGTAAGTGGCCAGAAGTTATAAGGAAAAGGTTGTGCTGAGCACCACTAAGGAGAAGGCATACCACCTCAAAACTGACTATAGGATTGAAGTAATCAAATTACAGTAGGTCTTGCAAGATCTTGAGCCTTACAGAAGTTTACCTTTAGTCCCTTTCCCAAGTACCCCATTTTATAAGGCATGTCCTCAATACAACAAAGGCAAAAATCCTACTTACGCCACACACGGCAGTTGGACTATACCTTGCTGACAGCCTCACAGTGAAGCCTGTATTAAACCATCAGGGTTTTATCTGAGTTTGTCTCAGGAGTCAGAGGTTCAGAGGAATAGCTGGCCTGTTTCTGAAGGTATTTGACTACACTTTCCTCATTCTAAAAGACCATTTACATGGCAAAGAAAAGCAGAGATTGAAGATCACAGGAACTATGAAACTGCTCTGACTTGCCCACCCCTCTTCCCAGCAGCAGTGTATGCCAAGAATGGAGGGAAGAATTTTATTATATTTTTTAACTGAAAAGCAGCTAATTCATTAGTTGGAAGACTTTTTTAAAAAATCTACAGGCTTTAGGGGTTTATATCAGATCAAGGTGGGTCATCTACCTATATATTTTAATTCAGAAAATGTATTTAACTACCACTATTATGTCAGTGTGTTCATATTACTACACCAACACTGATGGCTGATACAGCCACACAAGAGTAAGAGCTGCTAGCTTAATTCTGAAGATTACAACAGAATCCCTAAGACAGACAAATTTGTTACCTCCCTTTGGAAAGCAAAGTCTCCAATTAAAAGGTAGTTTTAAGAAAAGGAGGAGGAAAAAATGATTAAAATGACTTAACACTACACCCAGGATTACCAGCCAGTAAGTCATATAAATAACTAAGTGACACATGACAGTTCAGCTGCCTCCAAGCTTGCACAACCCCACTCAGCTGGGCACACCCTGGACCCTGCTCCAGGTGTCCACAAAACAGCCAGAGACACTCGGACATGCTCTGGAGTGTGCACTGAGACCTTGCAGCATCAAGAACACTGTTATGCTGCAAGGAAACCACAAAGAGACAACTAGCCCCCAAAGAGTGATTTTTTTCACATCAGCTGTGTAACAGCACATCACTGCACAACAGTTTGTGGCACTCGATCTTCTACTTTCACTCGCACACATTCATCTCTTCAGATTATTTCCATTGACATCATCTGTGTCAATACTTTAATGACATTAGAATGCTAATTGGTTACATTGCACTCCATTTCCATGGCAATGGATGAATGTAGGATTATGACTTCAGAGCGAGCTCAGCAGATGCTGTAGGCAGCACAGACTGCAGCAAGCCCAAACACATGAAACAAAAACAGACAGCGGCATGCCAGGCATGTACAAATACTTTACTTGTAGTGTTTCAGTAGAAAACATCTAGCTCATCCAGTGTATCTGCAAGTCAGGCTTCATCATTAACTATTAACTCAAATTCTGTCAGTGTGAATACCCTCAAAACAATCCCACTAAATCAAGAGTATTGGAGTAACCTGGACTGACAAGCTAGGGAAAGCAGTCATCCACTTGCAGGCGAGCGATGCACAGAAGATGCTCAAGCCACAGATTTTCACTTTGCATCTTAACATTGTTGCTCTGAGAAGTTTTGCTTTTACAGAAGAGCTCTCGACTGTACAGTGGCAATGGAGACTTAACTAAAGCAAGTTTCTTCAACTGCTCTGAAGTTTTAGCTACTGCATCTAGTCAGCCCCCTTAATCTCTACAAAACACTGTCCTACTAGGACAGCACCTTGCACTGCACCTCTCCTACGAAAGGTTTTTCTTCTCTAAGAACCAGCTAAGCCCTGCCTTAAATGAAGATAGTATTGGCTCACACCCTAGAATTACAAAATAGCTCTGATGTTGTTCCAGCCAGAACTCCAGGGCTCCAAGCTTACCTGCAGCACTCCAAGGAAGCTGGGCAATAAGGCTTTTTTCTTCTATACCACAGCAGCTCACCCGGAGCAATTTGTGCAGCCTACAGCTGTTCCGGGTACCCTTTTTTCCCCTGAGACCACACCAAACAGACTGCACAGCAGATAAACTGTTCTGGCATTGCCTGCAGCCTGCTCACCACTTATCTCTCCCCAGAAGCTGCCCTCCTGGCACGACAGGTACAGGTACCCATTCACGGCATGGGGAGAGGCTGCAGGCACCCAAGCACAGGTGCCTGGAGCAGTGCTGTGAGCCCATCTAAACCTGCTGAAAAAAGAGGATGTGAACATCTTCCAACTATCTCAGTACACAGCAATGCAAGAGGGATACGCAGGCATTTGGACAGAATGGCCAGACACCACAGTCCCAGGATGGTCCCTTCACAACAGGCATAAAACCCCATTTTCACCCCCAGAGCTGCTCAGGCAACAAGTTAAGCTCAACCCTGCCTGCCCAAGTACAGCACCACACCTCTGTGGGATCAGGACTGTTAGGCAAGGGCCAGAGCTTGCCCTGTTCTACTAGAATATCAGCACAGCAGGAATATGTTGTTAGAAAAGAAAGGAAAACAACAAGAATTAGGACTGAATTAGAATGAGGCACCTCCTCCCCCAGTGGAAACAGTAACATAGCTTTTCCAAAAACAGCTAAAGCCAGTCCAGCTACTTATGTTTCAGGCCCTTGCTTATACTTCATTCCTGCCATCCTAGCCTCCTGCTGCAAGACAGCCTAGTTTTCCAGGAACCCGGTTTCCTCCAACTTCAGCATCCCTTGGATTACACGGGAACAGTAAATTCTCTACCTTTTCCTTTTTCACTGGTCAATTAGAACTGACCACTGGAAGACACCTTGAAGTACCCATGTTCCCTCAGCAGTATATCGCCATTTCTGACCACTGGTTACAGAACACAGAGCTCAGTGTGCGTCACCCATACCTCAGCCTCTTCAGGCCAATCCACCTTCCCTAGGGCAGAAAAACTGCAGAGGTAAAAGCTCGTACTGTGTTAAAAAAGCAAGTCTGCAGAGCTTTCAACCTATCTCTTCCCAACACCTCTGCAGACCAAGCAGTTCCACAATTCTACAAGAGTTTTAACACTCTTTCCAAATGTGAAGAATACTGGAGAATCTGATGTTTACACCAAAACCTCAGAGTTCACTCAAGAAAACAGCAAACTTAGACTTGCAAGATTAACTCCATTTAAAATAGAATTCTGACGAGCTTGGACAAAATAATCACTTCTGCTCTAAGAATCCCCTGACGTCACGCAGTTCCCTAAGTCAGTACAGCCAGGTACCCCTCTGCATTGGTGAACTTTATTCACAGCAGCTCCACAGAAAAAAAGTGACAGTATTTGCATTTCAATAGTTCTCCCATTGGGCATCCAAGCTCTGCACCTCCAATCAGATCTGCCAAATATTAGCCCCAAGATGCCAAATCAGATATTAAATTCAGTGCTAACATGACACATGAAATAGATCTAAGGATTATCAGCCTGTATATATAAAGATCTATTTCTATATCCTGAACACATAACAGCAGGTAATCTTGGCTCTGCAGGACAAATTTTGAAATCCATTTGTACGTGTTTGATGACTTGCTTTAGTAAAGCACAGCTATGTAAAGCTTTTCTCAGGCACCCCAGAGACCAGGCAGATGTACGTCTCACCAAAAAGCAGAACACTTGCTAGTCCTGGCTCTGAGGGACTCCTCTGTCCTGAGGAAAACAGCAGCAATTGAAGACTTGGCTGAAAGGCTAAAAAGGAACATGCGTTAAGTGCCAGAAACATTAACTTTTATGTCTTAGCTACGCAAGTGGCTGTGCAGGGTGACACACTCGGGGAAGTCTGTAACTCCAGTTCGGTGACAGCCGATCAAGCCACTACCTGAGCAGCTACAAACAAGGACTCGTGTTGCTGTTTCAATCTCAGTTTAGATGCATCTCCATCATCCTGGGCCAGAAAGAGAGGCAAGGCCAATATCAGACAAGTAACACTGCTCACTATTAACCAGTTGCTTCAATGATCTGCTAAGGTCACTTCAGAGCACGAAGCAAGTAGCTGCCTTTCCAGGTCTGTATTTAACAGACTTGTAAGCCCAATACTGATACACCTTTCAGGACTGCAAAGCATCAATGAGTTAAAACATAATGAGTTATTTTTATAGCTTCTTTTAGAAGACTGACTGCCTACATCCTCAAAACTCACACTACAAAAAGATCACACAAAACCAGTCACCTACTCCATTATTCTTCCTTAGTCTCCCCAGAGAGAAAAACTGCCTAAGTGGGATTTTAAAGACACTATGAGATCACACCTCCTAGCATATAGCCCATCTTTGGCATAAACATTAAAAGAGTCCCCATGCCAACAATTTCCAGATGCTGACACCTTTGGAATGAAATCATTAATAAGTATTGGTCCATTAAAATCAAAGCAAAGCTTTATTAAGCTAATAATTCATACTGGGAATGACTTCAGGTGTTCTCCAAGCTGAGAATCCTCTTACAAAGACTAAAGGAGCAAAGTTAGGGATGAAGCTTAATGGAACAACACCTTTTCAATTCCTTGTGCAAAGGAAACGCTCTCAGGAGACGGAAGAAATTCAGCTTCTGCTGTAGGTTTTGTTGGCAATGGTTGGCTTCGCTGAAGAAAAAAAATCCTCCAGTTGTCATGTAAACTAAAGAATTACTAGTACACGTTGCCACGCTCATCCTTACATATTAAAGGATGAGAAGGTATTTACCACTTAAAAACAAGGAAAACCAGTGTGAAAGTTTGACTTTGAAGGCTCAGCAGAGCCCTCAAATCCTGTAAGCATCTGTATAAAAACCAACATAAAACTACAGCAGTTCAGTCAGAAAACTAATTCCAGGGTCACAACTGCCACACCAAGATTATAACAGCTTCTTAATGTTACTGTATCAGAAACCCAACCTTGCTTCTTTCCAGATGATGCTCTTCCCATTTCTCTGCATTACAAAAAAGCATTTGCTTCAAGCATTTTTTCAGCTGCTGATTAAAGCCTCCAAGCTGAGTCACTGCTGGGACTCACATGTCTAAATCAGGACTTGTGCTGCTGAGTCAGACCGAAGTGACAGAGCAGAGAAACAGTTACACTGACAGATCTGACAAAGCCTTTTTTAAGCCAAAACACCCTTTCACAAAGGTAATCCTCATAAGGTGTCTATTACTGTTCTGTTGCCGGGCATAAGACACATACCTAAGGCAAAGGCTGGCCAGCCAGGACAGCCAACAGCCACGTGTTTGGAGTGCAGAAGGGTGGCAGAATTAGGCAAGTGTAAATGAATACACTTGATGAACTCCATCAGCACTGATCTGCCAATTAGTGCTCACTGGGTACATTTCAAAGCTTCCTAGCTCTGAGAAAGCCCTACACCAGATGACCTCCAAAGGCACCTTCCAACCTAAGTTTTCACTGTGATAACGTAAACTTGGTCAGTTACAATTAACCACCACCCTAATATTGGACAAGTAGTAGCAAAACACACTCAGTGAACCATTAAGTTTCAGGTGACAAACCTCACTGACTATATTATTTAGTTTTCTCCTACTCCACAGAAAGTCTCTCCATTTCATATACTTACCTGAGAAGTCAGAGGAACCTCCCATCTCCTCCTGCCCCGCGGTCGCACAGGCTCTGAGCTAAGTACGTATTCCTACATCCCTGCACTGCTGCTGCAAGAAAGTCTACAGGAATGGTTAGCGCTCTTTGCTGCCCTTGGTCTCCTTGTATTTTCTCAGACTGACCGAGTTGCAGGGAGAGAGAGATAAACTACACCAAATTCACCTAAGTCACCACGCTGCTCTGCGGTGCCAAGGAGGTTCAGACACTGAAGAGGAAACACGGGACTCTTCTGCAACAGTCACCACAACAGTAAGCTTGGTAGATGTCCTTCTCTGCAGGATCCATGTTCAACAAAATGCCTGTGCTTTCAACACTATGCCCTCCAGGAACAGAAGGCAGCTGAAAAACTCATTTAGTAGTAACAGATATCAGAGCAGTTCAGGTCACAGAAAGAAAATGGACCTTACCTTTAGAAGAACAAGCTAGCAGTGCTAAATCAGAGGTTTAAGACTCTAGTCATCTCCCCTGACAGTGTTAAAAACTACATGTGATATTCAAGCTATCTCCCATTACAGTTACTGAAGCATTTCTTAAAAAAAAAAAAATAATCAAAGCATTTGTGATATTTTTGGATCTGGGGAGGAGGGGCCTGTAAGAGTATGCCAATCATCTTCTGAGATTGCACACACGAGTCAGTAGTGGGCACTGGACATTAGGCTGACCACATGTTATTGCCTCCTGATCCCGCATTTCTCCATAAGTCTGAACACTTGTAACTCAAACTCTTGTTATTTCTGCAGTCAGCTACCCAATGTAGCTCACAAGAACACACCGACAGCAAAACCCTGGAAACTTGATTCAGCATTTAGGTACAGTATGTCAGTTTTGAACATACTTTCTTATTGCTATCACATACTTATAACTGAAAAGAAAAACTCTGGTCACTTCTACATTTATCTTCTCATTGCCTCTTACCTTGTCAAACTATCAAAGCCACTGCTTTAAGTGAACAAAAAACATTCCATGCAAGAGACAACAAAACATTGTCAGGCATTTCTGAAGTGTTTCAAAATCTAAAATATCCCTCTTCATCTGGCCAAGTGTATCAGCATTAATCACTGGTTTCCTTGTAAACATAAAGAGTGTCACTTTATAATTAGCAGCGCTTACGTGAATTTTGTTCCTTCTATCTCCCATTTGTGAAGGGGGTCCTTAACTTTGAGAACAAAAGCAAATTCTTCTGAAACTCAGATACGTAATGCATTTTACAGCACTCTATAGAGGTGTCTTCAGCCAATTCTTAAGGGCTTAAGCACTCGCTTTACAACACAGCATAAAAGTTTTTCCTGATAGAAGCTACAGATTCAGACCTATTAATGTCTCTAGAGGATTCTCATCTAGAAAAAGTGTGTCCAGGACAACTTTGTTATTTCAGCCGATACCATAGAAAGAGAAGCCTAAGTAATCCATATTTCTTAAATATAAATTAAATGAAGTTGGTTATAATACATACATAAAAGTACTTTAATTACTTGTACATGCTGTATAAAAAGACAGCTCTGAACTGCTACCAGAAAGTAGCCAAGAACAGATTCTTATACTGAATGTATCCCTTTGATAGTTTTGCCATTAAAAAAAAAATAGAAAAATCCTTTCATTTGCTTAGAAGACAACTGAGGGAAAAGGAAACTAAACAGTTGCGCTTACAGGAGAAGAACAGCTACATGAAAAGTCCTGTCAAGTAAGCAGCAACTCAAGGCTTTTCCTCTACAGCCCTGGAATGACCCCAGCTGCTGTTAAACCCTGGAAAAGTGGCCAAGTTCTGTCATCCTGTCACTCGCACAGCTCTGTTTTGCATGTTTGCTCTGCACTGTTATGTTCTTACACAGGTTATTTGAGTGTTTACTACAAATAAGCATACGCAGAGCCAGTTCTTGTTCAGAGCTGTCTTAAACCCAGCCTGCCGCCATCCCCTGGCCGGGTGCTTCGCACACAGTACATGCTGTGCTAGTAAAACGCTTACCCATGCAGCTATTTGGCTGTCTGGTGCTGCAGCCACCATTGGCTCACTCCCTTCTGTTTTAGCTACCAAGAGCCAGTGATGTGATATCACTACTGGAATGTGCAACAGCTTCACTGATGGGGCTGGCTGGGGAGGGGGAAGGGAAAAGCAAAAATTCTCTTTGGGGAAAATTAAGAGTCCTGCAGCATGCTTGTCCTTCACTAGGGTCAGTTGAAGATCAGGATTCCTTTTAGGTTCTCCATGCCCTGATGTAAAGGGAACCCACCTATTCCTCAGTCCAGTTCTCAATACACTTTAATTTCAACTCTACCTCCTCCTGATCTTTTCACCCAAAAAATCTGAGGTTTGGGGAACTTTAAGTCCTCTTCAACCTGATTTACATATGCTGAGCCATTCAGATTTCCTTAAGAGTGGACTGATCAAGTACAACAGTCTGTCACTGAGGTCAGAGAGCCCTTTGTAACAGTTCTTAAAACAGGGATTAACTCTTTGACTAAGTCAACTCAAACTTGACCCACGAGTTATAGGTTAAAAACAACTAGAAATAGTCAGAGACAATTAGAGGGCTATAAAATTGCAACAAGCTCATCCTTCCCAACATGTGCTTTGCTCCAGAAACAAACAGCGCTGTCTGATTTGCTAAGCAAATTTGAGTTTATTTGGACCTCACTAACACAAGAGCTTAAAGCTGAAAGCCTGAAGGAATTAGTACTTTCACTACTGCAGTAACTATTTTAATGATTGAGCTCCCCTTTACAAAGTTCATGTTTGCTCTCCTGAACATAAGCAAACAAAGCAAAATAGCCAAATAACTAGTTAAATTCATCAGCCACAAAAGTTTTATTAAGAATCAAACATTACATACTGCTCCACAGGTTAAATAGCACTATAAAGGCATTTAGACATGTCATTTGCATAGCAAACGAAGAACGCACTGATAAGCATTTCTGACAACACAAGACCAATATCACAACTGCTTACAAACCACAGCACCCTCAACCTGCACTATACAAGAAGGGGTAACAATGTTATGCTGCCATCATTTACTGCTACTAACCTAAAACAATGAAAAAGCAGACTTAGTTTATTTAAGAACTGAAGAAAAAGTTACATTAGGATAACTCAAATGAGGGAAATATTAAATTCTTGCTGTCAGAAAAATGCCTGCTTCAAACTCCAAGAAGAAACAGAGAGGCAGTGGTGGGGAAGGATGAGAAGTTCCTTTGCATGAACACCCTAAGCTCCAGGTAACACAGGCAGTTTCCAGACACTCACCAACAGGCCCGAGGACATTTTTCTACTCAAAGTTGCCAGTCAAGATTTTACATTTCAAGCTATAAATTAAGTTTTAGCTGTTCTGGACTGGGAGGTGCTGCAGCCATTGCCTACACAGACTTGTGCCCACTAACTTTTTCTGGAACATCACAGGAGGGGTCTGAACACAGAAGGAGAGCTTCTGACAAGATCATTTTGATCAAGCAGCATCCCATCCCAAAGGGCATTTTTAAGACTTCTGAAGGGAAGTCAGGTTAAAAGACAATATTGCAGGTAAGAACTGATAAGACCTTAATCCTCGCTTCCCAGAGGATACTTACCTTGCTTTGTAGAAAAGAATACACCTGCCACAGGCTTGGCTTTGCCATTCACCTCATCCATTCAAACCCTGTCTTACTACTTGAAGCCTCAAGAAAAAGACATCTCTCCTCCCTGAGCAGGGAGCTTCAACTTCAGGCTACATCAAAAGCGACAAAAAAAGTCTGCTGTTATTGAAGTACCTTTTGAAGGGCAATACTCAGTTATGATTTATTCGTAGCTAACAGAAAGACCTATCTGCTACTGCTCTGAACCTTTAAGTGTATTTAGTGGTACTGGTTATGAATATGTAAACAAGCCCCTCCACTACCCTTCTTTCCTGCACACTGTGGGGATGTATTTGCAGGATGTATTTGCTCATATTGTGCACGGTGACACGCTGCGCAGTGACAGCCACCCTAAGTTTATGTTGACACTGCTGCCGAAGTTTTATTTTGTAAGAGTTACAATAGCCAAGGCCCTGCCGTGTTATGACAACAGGGAACAGTTTAGTTTAGTAGGATCTCACTGGAGTTCAGTTCTAAACGCTTACAAACTTCAGAATTTAAACAAACCCGAGATCTGATAGTACACCACGGACACGCTGATGAACCTTCAATCGCAGCAGCTCCTTCCCACCCCCGCTGCCTCTCAGGGCTTTTTACTTTGGCGCCTGCGGCAGAAACGATCCCCAACCCCCCAAAAAAACCCAGAATATTAAAGCATTAAATACGCCGCGCTGCTCCCCTGAACCCCTCAGGGCAGCCCAGAGACCGACCAGCTGAGTGAGACACAAAGACGCCCCGCAACAAACACCCCTGGCTCCAGCAGCCCGGCTGCCCGGGCCCTGCCCCCGGCTGCCCGCCGCAGGGGCCCCCCAGCCGAGGGCCCCCCCCCAGCCCCGGCTCCCCGGCAGACAGCGCGGGCCCCGCCCGGGGAAGGCCCGGCCGTGCTGGCGGGCGGGATGACTCAGCGGCCCGGCCCGCAGCCCCCCTGCCCCGCCAGGCCGGCCCGCCGCCGCTGAGGGAAGGCGGCCGGAGCCCCGGTGAGGGGCGCGGGCGACGCCGGGACGGGCTGTCCCCGCTGCCCGGCCGGCGGGGGGGAACGGCTGCTGCTGCTCCTCCTCCCCTCCCCGCGGTCCCCCCCTCGCCCCCGCCCGCTGCCGGGGCGCCCCGGCCGGCGGGACGGCGCCCGCCCTCACCCATCGCGGCTCCTCAGGCGGCTGCTCCCGAGCTGCGGCGGCCACAATATGGCGGCCCCGGGGAGAGGGAGGGCGAGGGGAGAGGACGGCGGCCGAAGCGGGACAAACCTGCTGCGCGCGGCGGGAGCCCCGCCCCTTAAGGCGGCAGAGGCGGGGCGGGGCGGGGCCGCGCCTTCCCGCCGGGGCCGCGGCGCTCGGGCGCCCCCTAGCGGGCGGGGGCGGCGGGGCGGACCTGGTCTGGCCCTCGCGTCCCCTCACTCGTGTCCCATCCTCTCCTCGTGCCCCATCATTCATATCCCACCCCCTCGCGCCCTGTCCCCTCGTGTCCCATCACTTGTGCCCTGTCCCTCATGTCCCATCCCCTCATCACTTGTCCCCTCACGTCCCATCACTCGTGTCCTGGCCCTCGTGTCCTGTCTCTCGTGTCCCACCATTCCTGTCCCATCCCCTCATACCCTGACCCTCATGTCCAATTCCTCACATCCTGTCCCCTTGTGTCCCATCTCCTCATGACCCACCCCTCACACTCCGTCCCTCGCGTCCCCTCACTTGTGTCCTGTCACTCGTGTCCCCTCACTCGTGTCCTGTCCCTCATGTTCTGTCCCTCATGTCCCACCATTCATGTCCCATCCCCTCATACCCTGTCCTTTTGTGTCCCATCTCCTCAAGTCCCGTCCCTCACACTTTATTCCTTGTGTCCCATCCCCTTGTATCCCATCCGTCATGTCCCATCCCCTCATGCCCTGTCCCCTCGTGTCCCATCTCCTCATGTCCCACCCCTCACACTCCATCCCTTGTGTCCCCTCACTCGTGTCCCGTCACTCGTGTCCCATCCCCTTGTGTCCCATCATCCATGCCCCATCCCTTCACGCCCTGTCCCCTCATGTCGCACCCCTCATGGCCTGTCCCTCGTGTCCTGTCCCTTATGCCCCATCCCTCCTCTCCCATCCCCTCACGCCCTGTCCCCTTGTGTCCCGTCCTCCTGTGTCCCCTCTCACCCCACCGCCCTCCGTGGCTGACACCACACAGATTTTGAGCACAGAACCGCTCCCAGATGGCCTTTTATTACAAAGTCCACCACCGATCTGTGTCCTTGGCAGCTCTGCAGCTCCAGGGCGGGCTGCGGCCGGCGCCGCGCGGGGGCCATTAGCTGGTGCGAGGCCTGTTGCTCCCTCCCATGGCGATGAACACATCAATGGGGACATTGGGCAGCGTCAGGCAGTGGCTGCCGGGGCATCGCCGCAGCTCTCTGTGGGGGGAGAGTGGCGTGAGCCCAGTGGCGTGGCACGGGCCAGCACGGCACAGCATGGCGTTGTCTGATATGGCACGGCATGGCGTGGCTCGGCATGGTATGGCATAGCATGGCATGGCATGGGCAAGCATGGCATGGCATAGCACAACATGGCATTGTTTGACATGGCACGGCGTGGCATAGCGTTGTCTTATATGGCACGGCGCGGCGTGGCACAGCACAGCACGGCATTATCTGATGTGGCACGGCATGGTGTGGCACAGCATGGCGCGGCACGTCACAGGACGCTGCCAGCCCCGTCCCAGGCAAGGAGGGCTTCCAGCCATCAGAGGACACTTTCGGGAGTAAAGCAAGCCATGTTTGCCGGCGCAGGGACCTGGTCTGTGTGATGGGGACATGGCGTGGCTGTGCCAGGGCCGGACCCTGCCCCCCACGGGGTGTCCTGGTGCCCCCTTTACCTTCCCACAGACTGCTCGGTGTCTACCGGCTCCCGCGTTTCGGGGGGCACAGCCAAGGTGGGACAGTCACCCGCCTCGATGGGGAACCTCGGCGCCTGCGGTGTCTGCTGGGAGCTCATGTCCGAGCCCTGGATGTATCTGAGTGGAGAGAAGCCAGGGGGTGAGCCGGGTGAGCATGGCCTCCCCCGGCAACGCCAAAAGCACAGGGGGAACATGGAGGGGACCTCGACCACCCCATAAATAGCAGTGCCCACCCCGAGAGAGCCCCCACTCACCAAGAGGATGTTCCTGCCTGTCTCCCACCTTGCTGCGCACCCACCACCCAACTGACGCAGCATCGGCTGCATCACAATAGCACCCCCAGGCTGTAAAGGGTCCCTTTGTGCCCCCCTGGGGTGCTGTGGGTGCCCCCCGGGGTGCTGAGATGCTGCAGCGGGGTCGCTGCGGGATGATCTGAGAGAGGGAAGTGTCCCAGCCGGCATGAGGACATGGAGAGGTTTTTGCTTGCCAATGGCTACGAGCTCGGCAGGACCATTGGGGAGGGGACCTACTCCAAAGTGAAGGAAGCTTTTTCCAAAAAGCACGGGAAGAAAGTGGCAATTAAAATAATTGATAAGAAGGAAATGCCAGAAGGTAAGAGGTGGCCCCAAAAGAGCTCCAGGCTAAGGCACTGTCCTTCCTCCAGGGCTTTTAATTGCCAGCTAGTTTCCCACACTTGCCACCTGAGAGCAGGGGGGTTGGGGTGCTGGGGGGGTCCTGCTGAAAAGCCCCGGAACTGTGGCCCAGAGGATTAGGATGTGTTTAGGTGGCCGTCCCTCTGACTGCGAGGAAGGCAAAGTGCTGGTGGAGCCCAGCATCCCTTTGTGATGAGCAGCCCTCGGGAACGGTGCCTGGCCATAAGCACCAGGCAGCCCAAAAACGACCCTCCCTCCCTCTGCCGCGCCCCAGAGGGGTGCCCAGAGCCAGCGGCTCGGGGATGTCCCCATGAGCAAACCCTCCCTCGTCTCTTGGCAGAGTTTATTCACAAATTCCTGCCCCGTGAGCTCCAGATCGTCACACGCTTGGACCACAAGAACATCATCCGCGTGCACGAGACGCTGGAGTCCACAGAAGGGAAGATCTGCCTCGTGATGGAGCTGGCGGAGCACGGGGACATCTTTGACCACGTGCTCCGCGAGGGTCCCCTGCCCGAGCCTCACGCCAGGGCGCTTTTCCGCCAGCTGGTCGAGGCCATCCAGTACTGCCATGGCTGCGGGGTGGCCCACCGCGACCTCAAGTGCGAGAACACCCTGCTGCAGGGCCACACCTTGAAGCTGACGGATTTTGGCTTCGCCAAGCAGCTCCCCAGGGACCGCAGGGAGCTGAGCTGGACCTTCTGCGGCAGCACAGCCTACGCGGCACCTGAGGTGCTGCAGGGCGAACCCCACGACAGCCGCAAGGGCGATGTCTGGAGCATGGGTGTCTTCCTCTACGTCCTGCTCTGTGCCCGCCTGCCCTTCGACGACACCGACATCCCCAAGATGCTGCACCAGCAGCAGAAAGGTGTCTCCGTTCCTGGGCACCTGGGCATCTCCAAGGAGTGCCAGAACCTCCTGAAAATGCTCCTGGAACCAGATGTAAACCTGAGACTCTCCATCAATAGGGTCAGCAGCCACCCGTGGCTGACTCACCCCTGAGAAGGACTTGCTCTGCTCCCCGCAAATAGAACAGATTGTTTCTAAAATGGTGATAAATTTGGAGGACAGCGTTTCCCATCTATCCAGCCTCGCAGGTGGCGTGCCAGGCCTCTGGCTGGCAGAGATAAGGTCTGGTTCATACTCGAGTATTTTTATCGGCTCACTCAAAGCCAAAGTCAGCAGTGGGGAAGGGGGCAGACACGGGCTCCGAGCAGCCCGTGGCAGTGCAGGTCCACCTTCCCTGGTTAAGCAAACAGGGAGGAAAGAGAAATTTAAAGCTTCTGACACACAGACCCTTGAGGCAGCCGTCCCCATCCCACAGGCACAGGAAACGAGAACACCCGACACAGGCAGAGACTCTGTAGAATTTCTTTAATTGCTGTTAACTGCAAGTCTGTAAAAGGTTTAAAGGTTTGGAGAAAGTCATCGTTACAAAACTACCAGCTGTTAGAATTGTTCCTGGTTTTCACCCCAGCTAGAAAAGGATCAGGGAGATGTGGAATAATTCAGAACAGAGAATATTGCACAGACAACCAAATGGTTAATTTGACTAAAGAAGGGGGGGGGGGGGGGGGGAAAGAAAAAAAGAAGTGACACAGATGAGAGCACTGCACCCTTGGAGCTCTGCTGCAGGCCCAGGGAGCCAGCCGCGACTCGTACCACCAAACCCTGAGGGACAGCAGCCCCCCCCTCCCACCCTGACACCCCACGGGGGTCACCTCCCACCAGCTTTTCCTGCCACAGCTAAATTGGAGCCCAGGACAGGGTGAAGCTGCAGCGCATTTCAGTGGCTCTGCGGGACCCACTGTGCACCAAGTTCAGTCCTTGGCCCCTGTGGGCTTTGCAGGACAGATGCGCTCTTGTGTAAGCGCCTAAAGTCACCGCTGCCACCAATCCACCTGTGCAGGCAGCTGCATTTGAGAATCTCCCCGAAGAGGGGGGTAAAAAAAACACCAAAACCCCAACTCTTCCAAGCGCACCTAGGTTAACGCTATCCAAAACCAGGAGGAAACCCACAGCTCTGATGAAGCAGCCCTGGAAGGGGCAGAGGGACAAAGGTAGCATGTATAAAACCACCACCTGAAAGGCCAGAGACAGCAGCGAGGGCTTTGTCCCTTCAGGATCACTGTAATTAGCAACATCCACTGAGGAGCATCTTGTGCCATTAGAAGGGAACTGCCCCGAAAAGAGAGGCTGCGGGTCCAAAGGAAGCATTGCAAGTAGTCACAGGGGGTTGAAGTGAAGGAACTCAAGTGAGCACAGCAAGGATTGTGACCCTGGTGGCCGTGGGTCCTGGTGCGGGTGGGACACGAGGCATCGGATGAGGGACAGACACAGCCTCAGCCAACAGGTACCACCCACGCTTGGGCACTTCTGCCTCCCGCCCGGCTGGGAGAGGGAAGGGGCCGAGCCTCGGTGCCAAAGCAGAGGTGAAAGTGGTCAGTGGGCCAAACTGGGGATTCGCAAGGGCTGAACGGGGCACCGCTCCCAAGGTGACCCAAATCACTGTCTGCCCAGAAGAGCTCCAGTAAGAGCAAGCCACAAGTATTTTGCTTGGGAAATTTAAGTAGAAGTACACAAAACCCAGCAGAGGAAGGCAGCACAGCTGCAAAGGGGGAAACAGCAGGTCTTGGCTCTGAGAGGAGCTGCTGCTCTTGCAGCAGGAAGCCAGAGTTTCCATTAGAAAAAGCTTCCAAGACGGAAAGCCAGGCAGAAGCTCAGGGTTTGGCAGGGAGTTTGGCTCCTTCCAGCACAGCTCAGCTTTGGGTCAAAGCCACAAGCCAACTGCCTTTCTTTGCAGCGACGAGTGAAGAGCAGAAGGAGTACCTACTATAGCGTCTCCAGCCCGCAGCCGCTCCCTGCCATGGGGGCTTTCTCTGGGGATGGCCCGGCCAGCAGCGCAGAGCAGCGAGCGAGCAGGCACAGCTTGCATCCAAGAGCCTTTGAACTGCTGTACTGTAGATTATGTGCGCACACACAAGCAAACAATAAGCCAGCACCAAACGATCCTGCCAGGTGTCCAAGTGCCCAGCTCACCCCGGGGACCCCTCACTGCATCGCATCTGCCTCTACCTGACGCTTTCGGGGCAGTCAGTTTTGGCTTGGCCAGTCTCTAGGACCTACTGAGAAGATGGGCTCCCTAGCAGCTAAGTGTACGAGTGAACTCCTGCTTCCTCCTCCTCCTCCAGCTCTGAAGGGGTCACTTGAGTTGCCCACAGGATTTAGCAGGAATGAAACTCCTCCAGCCTGGAACTGCAATCCCCAGCACAGTTACACACAAAGGAACAGCCGGTCCGTGATTTAATTCACATTCGATGGTGGAAATGAGCCTGTGACACACACTGGAAGCAGTCGCTTTATTCCCAGTCTTCCCACTCTTCATCTTCCAGCTGCAAACAAGAGTAACATCCCTCAGTTTGTTTCTGTAACTCAACAGCAATCTGTCCACAGATCCTCCTGCCCAGGGCACCTGAGTCAGCGCAAAGCCTGATATATCCTCACAGTCCCACACCCTCACAACAGGGATTTGCTTGCTCTGTTGCCCCTGGGGAGCCTGCACACTCATCCCTCTTCAAGCATGTCCAAACAGCCTCTCTCTGCTCCAGTTAACACCCATGACTCTCATGGCGAGATCCCAAGCTACGCCTGTGTCCTCAAAGAGCGAGTCAGGCCTTTGAGAAGCCTCCTGAGAGCTACTCTAGGCAGGCAGCTGCCTGCTGCAGCGCTGCCGTTCCAGGCGAGCAGCAGCCATGTCTCGCTGCAGCGTGCCGCGCAGCCTCGGCTCAAGCACAGGGGCTGGAAGCGGAGCTCAAGCCGAGGGATCCACCCTCTTGCTCCAAGGCACTGCAGTCTCTCTCCACCTCCCAGGGGAAGCACCCAGCAATGGCATCATCACCCCAAGGAGCTGCAGATGGTTTCTGGGAGCAATCTTCTTGCCTATTTGAGTGAGCACCTCCCCTTGACTCACCTCCCCAGACACTTCCACCTTCGAGAGCGCCAGCTGCACCTCCTCTTCAGTCATGTCCAAATCAAAGTCTTTTTCCCAGTCCTCACTGATATCCGTGCTGGAGCCTGTAACCACAAACATCACGACAGCCATCAGAGCCGCACGTGCTCTCCAGACACTCTGGCCGAAGCACACAGCTGCCCAAGCAGGCCCACAAAGCCCAGGTATTCACGAGGCTTGGATGTACTCCAGCCTGCCCCAGGAGAAAAAGCCTCCCTTGTTCCCCAGAGAAGGCTGTCAGCTCACTAACAGAGACGAGATGGACTGAACTGCGCTTCCCTCACAGCAAAGGCTGGTTCAGGACAAGTGGGAGAGGTGAATGCTGAACATGTTCTCCTCTGGCCTGAGAGAACTAGGATGCATCACGCTCCAGTCACACAGAAAACACAACAAATATGGAATGACAGGAGGGACCTAGATATGGGGACTGTCATAGCCCCCAACAGAAAGAACAACCTCCTGGGGCAGAGGAGCAGCAGGGACACTCCTCAGGATTACATGCAAAGAGAAGGAAACATCACATTCTCCACACAGACCACAGCCTTGCCCTGGCACCCCACAGGCCAGGGACCAAAGGTCTACCCCGTCCAGCTGACAGACTTCTGATTTCCTCTCTAATTTCCTCCTGCTCGACACAGACCCAGTTCACGATATTTGGTCACACCTTGCTGGATCTTGGGTTACTTCCAGGGGCTTTATAAACCTCTAACCACCATAACCATTATTCTGGGAGACCTGCTGCAGGATCTGCTGAAGGCAGAATTCCCTGCAATGAAACATTTGTACACAGTGTCAGCCAGAGCTGTGACACATCCCTCCTTAGGGTTCTGGAGGAGTCTCACCCTCCCTTCTCCCGAGGAAGCACCAGGAACGGAGCTCAGGAGAAGGCACCGGCCCAGCTGCTGCTAAAAGCAGACTGTCACTATCCGATGTGACCAACTTGAACCTGCCCAACAGCATAAGGATTCATTTTCAGTTCGTTAGACAGTCTTTGGATCTAACCTTCCTGGGTGATTTTGGCAAAACCCCTTTTCTCCTCCTCTATCATCACAAAATCACAGTCCTTTCTCCAAAAGCTGCCACCCCCAGCAGGTTTCCAGGCCCCGCAGACACACCTTTCTTGCCGTTGTTGGAGGGAGTGGATTTCCCACTATCCGAGTTCAGCTCAAAGACTCGTAGATCCGTTGGTCCTTCCTCTTTCAGAGTCTCTGTCCTGCCCTGGGCTTTGCTCTCCACCTCTTTGAGTTCTGTAACAGCCGGTTGCTCTGAGGATGCTGCTGATTCCCGAGCAGGTGCAGAAGGATGACCAGGTTCTGGGGGCTTTGGCAGAGAGCTCTGCTCTTCCGAGGTGGCCTCCAGCAGCCTCTGGGAGAGGTCTCCGGCCCCGGCTGGTTGTGCTCCAGTCTGTAGCTGCGCAGCAGGCACAGAGGCAGGGTTTGCAATCTGAGTCACAAGGGAGATGCTCTCACTGCTCTCAGAGGGGCTCCCCTCTGCTGGGGCCGGCTCCGGAGGGAGGACAGCCCAGCTTTCCACTGAGGGTCCCTTGTGAGCAGTGGGGTGGCTTCCCTCCAGGGCTGCAGGGGCAGATTCTTTCTCTGCTGCTTCTGGCAATTTCACGTTTGCACAAGGCAAGGGTGACATCCCCAAGAACTCCTCTGTAGGAAGGCAGAAGAGAAGCGAGAGATGTTTCAGCAAGCGCAGCAGCAGCTGACAGTGCAGCAGGGTTGGCCGCAGCTGGGCTGGGAGCTGAATTTGTGGGAGCAAGGAGGAGCCACACCCTCTCTAACTGAGACCTGCCGAGGTCTGCACGAGCCCTCCCACGGATCCCCCACACCATCTGACGCACCTTCATCCTCTTCCCAGCCTGGCTCCTCTTGGTGAATGCTCTGTTCCGCTCGCTGCTTCAGAGCCTCCCTCCGGGCTTCATCCTGCAGGGAATTCAGCATTAGCAGCTGCTCATGTCCCCAGCCCTTTCCTCCCCAAGGCATTTCAGTGTCAGTGACAACAGGGACACAGACAAGGCAGCCCAGATCCCCACTATTCCATGAAAAGTATCTTTTGTCTCTTTGGTCTGCATTAGAGAGCTCCTTGGCTGGAGTGCCCACCCACTGGGGGAGACACCCACCTCCTGACCTACCTGCTCCAGGCGATGTACTTTATAGAAGTAGCGCTGCCAAAATTCAGAATGGGAAACAGCCACAGGGACCTGGGAGTGACACGGGAAACGTGAGTCACTTCAGAGGGAGGGCTGCAGTTTCTGCCTTGCTCCTCTCTCCTCCCAAGCCTCACAGCTACCCTCATAACCTGCGCGAGGCACCTGCATTTTCAGGTGCACAGACTTGGGGCGGAGCCCCAGGTATGCACTGGCAGATGCTCAGACACACATCAGACAGCTACAGAGAAACTTCTGTTCCAGGCCCATGACAAACAAACAGGGAAGAATACAATATGCTGCCAAATATCTATGTGCCAGTTTACCACAACCCTTTCTAACACGAACCCCAGGGCCCAAGCAGCTCGTGGCTTCCCTGCACCACATCCCAAGTCAGAACTTGCCCATGACAGGAGCCATGCAGGGCCTTACCATTTTGGTGTAGAGAGCCCGGATGGAAGGGCTGGTTGCCAGCAACTCCGCGATCTCCCCTTTCTTCTCCTCTAGATTAAACTGAGAGAGCCAGGCCTCAAGGACCTCAGCAGGACCTGTACAGGACAAGCACAGAGATAACGGTCCTTGGCACAAACAAGGCAGGAACAATTTTGTCAAGTTTTCAATTAAAAGATACTACAGAGCAGACCAGCTGGGGTGAGAAAGGGGCAAAGAAGGACAGAGACATGGGTCTCTAAGCCCACCCCATGTTGCGGGTCCTCTGCCAGCACAAGGCTGCATGGCTCCAGCTGTAGTGGCAGTTTAAGGGCACCCAGCAAACTCTCAGTCTAAGCTAGTTCCCAGTGCAACAGACAGATCTGCGCTCTATAAACAATGACCCCATCGACAGCCAAGCCAGCAGGCCCACTGGCAAAAGGCTCCAGGAAATTCAGGACAGCCCACAGACCCCACACAAGGACCCGCTTTGCTTGGCAGCACTGCCAGATGCCCCCCGTACCATCAGGTTCATTGCAGTAGGTGGCTGGGTCTGACTGGAGGCTGTAGAGGCGAGCCTGGAGAAGACACACAGGGCAGAGCCGTCAGTGGAGGGGCAGCAACAGAGCCCCAGGAAGACAGAGCTCGGGACTCCGCAGTCTGGAGAGAAGCTCCAGGAACGAGGCACTCACCTTGGCACTGTCATAAGGCTCTGTGGTACCTGTGGGTGTTGCCATCAGTGTGATGACATCGCAGTCAATGGTCTTATCTGGAGAGGGAGCAAATGTGTCCGAGATGACACCGAGGAAGTCAGAGAGCCCTTTCCTCACCTTTTCAGTTGCACCTGAGGAACCTTCTGTCCTCTTGAAGAGAAAAATTAGCGCAGCGTAAGTAACA
Organism: Vanellus vanellus; assembly: GCF_965231255.1. Lineage (NCBI taxonomy): Eukaryota > Metazoa > Chordata > Aves > Charadriiformes > Charadriidae > Vanellus > Vanellus vanellus. Next base: position 5,990,899 of record NC_138927.1, on the reverse strand, counting down.
GCGCCTGCAGCAGCAGGACAAGTCTCAGTCTCTTCTGGGTAGGCTCCTTTAAGCAAGAAGGATTTCTCTGCCTTCAAAAAAGTGCTAATGAGGCAATTGTGTGGCCAGGACTGGGCTAGAAGGGTGTGGTGGGGCAGACAGGCCTTGTAATAGCTTTGTGGGGAACCGAGCCTAAGCTTTGCTGGGGAAGGACACAGCCAGGTTCGGGAACTGGCTGGTTTGGGGGGTTGGACTGCCACAGCAGCAGCTGTGCAGGGCTAAGGCTGACAGCTTGTGCAGGGATTCGACATCATACTACAGTGACACTGACAGTATCCCACTGACATGGCACACTGGGAGAGGGAAAGCACAAGGAACTTGTTTCCACAGGTTCATCGTCACTGCAGCAAGGAAATCCCACACAGCACTTGGCACCAAACCTGTACTGGGGAGAAAGTCTGAAACCTGAAGCTCATGGTTATACATTGGGGTTTGTTCAGAGGATCAGGTCCTTGGAGGCAGGTACATCCTATTCACCCCCCACTTTGCTCTCTGCAGCAAGAATCCGAGCTCTCTCACTCCTATACTCACTGCCAGCTTGTCCTTGACCACGCTGGCCGTAGCAGCAATAGTGCAGGCTGTGTCATGCTGCACTACTTGAGTGAACTCAGCCAGGTCCCGTTTCATGAATTCCAAAGCTTCTGTGGACTGTAAGAAGATGACAGATCGATTGCATAATCTTTTTGCTCTCCAGTAAAGCTATGGTCACTCTGGGAACATGTATCACATTACAAAGATTAAAGTGCGAGAGCCTTTAACCCAGCTGAGCCCTTACCCCAACTTGTGCAATGGGTAAGACTGTAATAACCAGAATAACAATGGGAAACTGCTATGCCCAGAACATGTTACAGTGTTGTTTTTGGGTTTTTTTTTAAGAAAAAAGGCAGGCTAGGAGAAGTCTTGTTTTGAGTTTTGTGTATAATTAACATAAGCAATGCTGCCACAGGCAGGAAATTACGCATCGGAAAGCAATGCTGCAAGCACAATCCCTCCCTGCTCAGGGGGCGATCTTCACATCGAGAGAGTCCAGCACTGCTCCCCGGAGCCCCGGGCAGCTCCCCGCCTTACAACACATTATAACCAACATAACAAGTTATAACAAATACACCCGAACTCTCCCTACGCCCCCTTCCCGGCTCGGGCGGTGGCCAAGGCCAGGCTCAGGAGGCATCACAGCCGTTGCTGACAAAGCCGCTACGGCGCGGCCATGGCCGCGGCTCCCTCCGCCCGCCGCCCCCCGGGGCCGCCCCGCAGGCCCGGCCCGGCCCGGCCCGGCCCGGCCCGCCGCCTCCTACCTTCTCCTTGACGGCCTGGTAGCTCTGCTGCAGCCAGCTCCGCCACCAGCCCGCGTCCTCCCTGCCAGGGGACACACGCGTCAGGCGGGGCTGGCCCCACACACCGGCCCCGTACCCCGCGACCTGCCCCTCTCCCACCGCCCCCTCAGCGGTGCCGAACTCACCCCTCCGCCATCTTGGCGGCCTGACGTCACCAATATTTACCGACCCTTCACCCCGCCGACGTCACTTCCTCCTCCCGGGAGGGCGGCCGGGCGGGAGCGGAGGTGGGGAGCGGAGGTGAGGGGCGGGCAGGCGGCGGGGGGACGCCCCGGTTGTCCGGAAGGGAGGAGGGGGCGGCTGCCGGCTCCTCCGGCTGCCGGTCGGTGAGGAGGGGCTGGCGGGGGGCGGCCGAGGGTCCCCGGCAGGCGGCGGCGGCGGCGGGGGGGTCCCCGGGTTCCCCCCTCCCGCTGACGGTGCCTTCTCCTTGGCCCGGCAGCGAGCGGCGGCGGGAGACGATGGAGATGCAGTCGTACTACACCAAGCTGCTGGGAGAGCTGAACGAGCAGCGCAAGAGGGACTTCTTCTGCGACTGCAGCATCATCGTGGAGGGGAGGATCTTCAAAGCGCACAAAAACATTTTGTTCGCCAACAGCGGGTATTTCCGAGCCCTGCTGATTCACTACATCCAAGACAGCGGACGCCACAGCACCGCCTCTCTGGACATTGTCACCTCGGAGGCCTTCTCCATCATCTTAGATTTCCTTTATTCCGGGAAGCTAGATCTCTGCGGGGAGAATGTTATCGAGGTGATGTCTGCCGCTAGCTATTTGCAGATGACCGACGTGGTCAATTTCTGCAAAACGTACATAAGGTCGTCCTTAGATATTTGCAGGAAAATAGAGAGAGAAGCCGCTTTCTATCAGGCTGATAGCGGGAGCGCTGGCTCCGCGAGAGAGGGCACCTCGTACAGCTCCAAGAGCCAGTGCTCTGCCTCTGTCTCTTCCCTGCAGGAAAAGGAGAGGATTTCGGATTGCCAGAGAGATCCTCCCTGTGGGGAGTGCAGTAGCTGCCACCCCCTGGAGCTGGTGGTCAGAGACCCCGTGAGCAGCGACTCTCCGGACGACGTTAATTCTTCGCTGCCCAAGGGGGTGGAACCCAAAGTAGAGTTTGACTCGGATGAAGTCGAGGTAGAAGTGGGTGAGCGGCTGCCTCAGTACCCGGCTCCATTGTCCCTCGAGCAGATGGAAGAGGGGCTGCACGGCGGGCAGGCGATGGACCTGGCCTGCAATAACTATCATATGAAACAATTCCTAGAGGCTCTGTTGCGCAACAGCTCAGCTCAGAGAAAGGATGATGTGGTTCATCACTTTGTCCGGGGCTTTGAGGGTAGGCCAGAGGATGCAGGGGTAGCCATGAGTTCCATGATGGACATTCACAGCGACTGGTATGGTGAGGACACAGGTGAGAGGACTCTGGGGGGTGCAGTCTGTGTAATGGAGGAGGAAACCGCTTAGTTTTGCGACTTCTTTGTTACTCTCGTTCTTGTTCAGGAATATATTGCTGAATATTATGCCGTAGCAAAATAAACTATTGTTCTGGACTTCAAAAGAAAGCTGTACTCATTTATTCAGTGCAGCCTTTGGGAGGTAAGTATTTCTAACAGCTTTTATAGTCTCTTTGCAACAGATCCTGGAGCTTGGTGTTGGTGGTACTGCTTTAATAAACAATCATCTCATTTGGGACCTTGTTGAACAGCAGGCAAATTTTTAAAAAGAATCTTCCTCTCATAATGTTAGTGTTGGAAAGAGCAATCAAAAAGATAAGTTGAACTGCCACAAGAGGGATCTGCGGTAAAACATGATGGAGCAGAAGTAGCTTATTCCAGTGGAGCTCATCGATTGCCGGATGATAGTCTGTTTGCTGTTACTTACTTTGAACTTTAGAAGGGCAGAAATCGTTTTTATTCAATAGTGAATGATACCTAGAAATTCTTTAAGAGCGCTGAAAGCTTTAAACTCTGTGGTGTTGTGTAAAGATGAGACTTAACTTTTACATCTAGCAGCAGACTTGCTTTTCAGCTGCTGATCACCTGAGGTTCTGCTGCTTTCCCCAGCCCAGCGCCTGCTGGGGTGTCTCACTGGCGCAGGCAGGAATGTCTCCAAGCAGCAATGTCAGGGACCTGGAGAAGAAGGTCATGTCTACGCGTTTCTCCTGAAGCAGACAATAAGGATTTGGGCATTTTATCTGCTCACAGTAATATTGGCACACAACTTGCCTCGTCCAAACTGCCTTATGAAGACGGGAGGCGGCTCTGACAAGCGCTGCAAATGCCATGGCTGTTCAGGTTGTGACAAATGCGATAATGGTGTGGACAACAGATCACTGAATATTCTACTTTAGATAGCATGCTTACATTCATGTCATTTCCAGCTCAGGCATGCACGTGTGATCTTAAAGCCAATAAACCCAGTAATATCTCTCACTGCTTTAAAATGAGGAATCTGATAAAATCACAAATCCAGTCTTACAGTCACCAAAAGACAAAAGTTATCAGAACAGAGCACTGTCACCAAATCATGCTTATGGTTTTTGATGTGTAGCAAGGCAAGAGCATCTAACACACAAACTTGGCCTACTTTTTTCCCCCTGTTAAAATCTTCAGACTGTTAATGAATCATTAAAAGGGAAATGCTTCTAGAATTTGATGAGAACATCAGGTGTTATGACAACATACTAGAAATGTTAATGGTAGATATACTTTAAATAGGAGTGGGGAAAAAAAACCAAACCTTGTATTTATGTTTCTCTGCTAAAACTGAACGTCGTAAGCATTTAGTAGAATGGAAGGATCTCTCCTCAGCTTTTAGTGCTCCTGCTATCTTAGCATTTTTGCAAGACACCAGGAATGAGAAATACAAAGTCCTGATAAAAGAATGGCGTGCTCACATGTTCAGGCTGACAGATGAGATAAATGCCACTTACTTTCAACTGCCCACATCTGTTCCAGTCATCCCGGTGCCCGTCACAGCTGATGGGAGGGTAAACGGGCACCTCTAGAGAGCCTGGAAGCAAGGCAGGCCTAAGAACTGCTTTTCTTTTTTTTTAAACGGAGCTCTAAACACCCGGCAGGGTTTAAGAATACTTTGTGAACGTCCAAAATTGGGTGAGATGAATTTCACTTGATAGCCACACATTAATACCAGACACTCCTTTTTCTGAGATGGGGTTGGACAAGCCTTAGTACAAGGAAGGTTCTACAGCCCCACCTGCTTTGGTGGAACTGTTAAAGGGCTCAAAGCTTGATACACAAACACTTCCCTCAATCTGTACCTGAAACAGGGAAATCTAATCTTTTAGTATAACATCTCAGCCTTCGTGCTGGAAAGGAAGCTCGTATTTGGGCCGATCCTGAAAAACTTGGCAATACCCATGTTTATGTAAAATGTGATCTTCAAATTTAATTATCTTCTTTTGCATCTGACTTCATAAGTTATATATTACTTGTGTGCATATAGTCTGATTGTAGGAAAAGTAAAATATCATCAGCAAGTGTATTGGAGTCCTTCATCTTGTTATTTCCAATAGAAAGGGAATGCAAAACGGAATAGCAGTAGAAACAAGCATTCATATTTTTAGATAGGTTCTCCACATCTAAATTTATGCACGTTGTAAATGCATATGGGAAACACGGCACTACTTCTACCTGTAATTTGTGTTAAAGATTTTAGTTTCTAATGCTGTTGAATGCTAATGGTATCTAAAAAAAAAAAAAAGTAAGTAGGAGACTTTCTATGGCTGAGATAGTAGAGAGACCCCACTGCACTAAAAGCAAATTTTTGGCACTTAATTAAATGGCTTCTTAAAATAAAATGAATTTGTTTTTTTGTTGTGAGCCAACTCCCTTAGAGTACAGCTGCGTAAGTATAGGCAGGCTGATTTTCTAGGGACTTGATCATCTGCAGCTGCATGAATGTCTTCTGAAATTGCACACCCTACAGAAATGCCAGGTAAGCCAAATACAAAAAGAGGGGAAAGCGCACGGATCTTGACTCAGATTTGCAGCAAGGGGGCTAAAGAAGCCAACAGAGCTGACACGGGTGAACTGCCTGATCTAACGCATTGTGTTTTTTCTCCAAAAGGTGATGTGTTAGTTGTGCCAATCAAGCTTCATAAATGCCCGTTCTGTCCCTACACGGCTAAACAGAAAGGAATACTAAAGCGGCACATTCGCTCTCACACAGGTGAGAGGCCCTACCCCTGTGAGACGTGTGGGAAACGGTTCACTCGGCAGGAACACCTTCGGAGTCATGCTTTAAGTGTAAGTTTGAAAGATTACATCTCTCAGTATATTTTTAAAAGTTTTTGGCATTTCCCAATCATATTTCCTAAAAATATGTTGGACAAAATGGTTGTTGGCAACATGAGATAAACTTTTCTTGTAAGTTTAGCCACTGATATATGGTTTGTTAGAGCTTATGTAGCCCCAAATCTTTATCACTGGAAATGTGATGGGATCACCTGCCCTTTAGCTTAAGTGTAGATGTTTTTCTGTTCTAGGAATAGCTGTGAACCAGCACCCAGAAAGAACTAAAGCAAGACGGCAGATTGCCTTTTTTTTTTTTACCATAATGTTTTATTTTTAACTTCAGGTACATCGATCAAACAAGCCGATTATCTGTAAAGGCTGCAGGAGAACATTCACAAGTAGCCTGTCTCAAGGATTACGCCGCTTTGGCTTGTGCGACAGCTGCACTTGCGTGACCACTACCCATGAGGACTCGATGCCCATTAACCTCAGCCTAATGGAACCTTCCTCGGAAGGCCAAGAGAAGGGTGATGCCGATAACGACTGGCCCATATATGTGGAGTCTGGAGAGGAAAACGATCCAGCTGATGATGATGATGCCGATGGTGATGACAAGCAGGAAATCCACAGGAGTTTATCAGACCGAGAAACACTTATGTAGCAGTGAGAGGAGAGTGGGAGTGTTTAAAGTGTCTCCCTGACGGTGGTCGGTCTGCAACAGAAAACTGCGTATTTGCCCAAGTAGTGAGACTATGCTGGGTTTTATTATTCCATTTTTTAATAGAAGAGTGGGGAGAATTGGAATTTTTAATACTTTTAAGTTTTCAGTGCTGTGCACCAGAAATCTGTGAAGAATCTTCTGTCTGGGGTTCACAGAGGTTGTACTTGAGCAATTGCCAGTGGTGTCTCTGCCTCCTAGTTTTGATTTTGTGGGTGGAACATCTCTGGGTTGTTTTGATAACAGGTTTCTTCAAATAATGCTGTCATGGTCCTCAATCCCTGATCTGAGAGGGGCACCACCTTCTCTCTGAAGATTACATTAAAAGAAATGTAGTTTCCATCCATTACCTTGGACTTTTCTAAACTAAGTTGTGATTCTAATGTATTCGGACAGTATAATCTAAATTGTAAACATTAAGTTTTTGGTTAGACTGGGTGTGACCTGGAAACCAGGGCAGACAAACCAGGATAACAAAAATCGCTGCTGCTGAAAGCATAGACAGTAAGAAAAAGCCCATTTCACGTGTCCTTAATTGCAGGTATTTAGAGAACAAGCTTTTCTTTCTCAACTTTTTTTACTGCATCTCCTCTCTCAAGAGCTCGGACTACAGATCTTCAGATGTCTTTAATGTCGTTTAGACATTAGTAGTCTTGGCTTAAGAAATACTCAAGTGCAGATTTTGGTGTCTAGTGTCCTGGTCTCTCAGTGTAGACTAAGTGAACTGCCCAATTCTCTTCAGCTTTTTAGAGAAGTTAAAAGCTGGCAATCGGGTTACTTGGGAATTCCGATTCTGGTAGGTGAAATAGCCAGATTCAAAGCTGATGTAGCTGAGGAGCAGTTAAATATAAACAGCTGAACTATGCATATCAAAGAGCTCTGAATACCCTTTTTGAAGCAGTTGGGTAGGAAATCTCAGAAATTTTTACTAGCCTCTTTGTATGCGATTCCTTTTCTTTCTCTTTTAAGATATTTTCTTTTAGTCTTTGGTGATCCTTCTTATGGTTTTATGTTGTCGTGTGAATTTATCCAAGTACTGGTTTTGTTTTTTAAACTTCAGTGTGGACCTCATGTTTCTTTGCTGGGATAGATGAAGGTTGGCTTTCAAAGGAGGTGAGATTTTTTTTACCTTTCCAGTACCAAGTTGATATAAGCTATCAAAAATCAAGCTGGGAAGCGTTAGAAGAAAATGCAGCACCAACAGAAAGCCAGTTTGCTTATGGGTAACCTACTGTTTCCTAATGAAGAGACAAAACTGAAATGTACTGTGAAATAAGACTGTTAATGCTTCTTTACTGTTGTTCATAAGTGTTTCATGAAAAGGCAAATTGTGTATGAGTCTTAGCTGGAGCGAGTGCTAGATGAGAAGCCTGTAGGCAGATGCGGCTGACAGAGAACGAGCAGTTCCTCCCACTTAGTGAGACAGTGATTCTTGAGGTAAAGAAAGACTTTACACTTGGCAAACATTAGGTGGAACCTAAAAAACAAAGAGCCCCCTGATTTAACCAGGGTTGGTTTTTTTTTCATACTTCGTGCTTTTATTTTACATACTGAAAAAGACCAATTCAGCTTCTCTATCTGCTTCACCCTACAGTGCAACTGTAGTCTGTAGTGATGTCGCAATTTACGTGCGAGAGGTGATTCTGATGTCACAAAGGCAGTTAAGAATTCGTTGCCAGATCAAGTAGGATGAGGAAAGGAGAAACAAGCTGCTCCTTAAACAAGCCACTTCACTAGTGATTCATGAAAACAACAGAAGGGAAAGAGACGAGTTTTGCAATAGTCTGGTCTAAGTTCTTGATGAGTGCCACCTTGGCAAGAAGACAGTGGCATCACTTACTACTTTTATTTTCTGTAACTTAAGTTGCATAAGCTTTCAGTGGTCCCTATTCCAGGTCATCTGTAAATGTGAGTTGCCGATAGCTGAACAGTATCATAGTGACACACATCATCAGTGGGACAAGATATTTACAAACTTCAGTTTTAGTTACCTAAATTAAGACCATCAAAGAGACAACTCACGTAGATGCCAGATTTGGAGCTGAGCTCCTTTGAAAATCCTGCTGTGGTTTTGGGTCTTTTGAAAATCTGAGCAAAACGTGGGCTTGTAAATCTTGCAGGCACATTTGAGAATGCCACCTCCAGCCTACTGGGGCTAGTCCGTTGGACTATTGCTCTATTTTTGTTGAGTCCATCCAACATCAGAGGGTATTTTTTTTTTTATTTGCTTATCTTCTGCATATGAGAACAGCCAAAAAAAAGTCATGATATCGATGTCTGTTGGGAGACTAACTCACTAATGGAAGTGGGATAAGAATGTAAACAGAGATCCAAAGTGATATTTAGTGAGCAGGCATCCCGATCTCTGGTCATTCTAGCGTGAAGATGCCACCTCATTGTAAATATTGGTAGAGGCCACTAGACATGGAATATCAGCTGAGCATGATTCTGGCTAGTGCGCCTCAACTAAAATGTCAGAAGATTTAGGTTCTGACACGGCTGAGCGGTGCCGAGGTGCAGGCTAGCTAACTCTGAGACTGCAAAGCCATTCAGAGTGGGGAAAACGAACCTCTTGCAAAAGTCTGTATGTAATAAGAACTGCAGGAATGACTGCAGAGACCTTCAGCAATTATACTTCAACCTGCTTTCTTTGGTCTTAGAGATTGTTCGTGTGTGTCTTGTGCCTAGAGAATGGAGCTGTGTTAAGGTCTGTGTAACACTGGGTAAGGGGTGCGGGTGGGGGGGATGCCATTCCCATTCCACATTGAAAGTGACCACCAAAATCGATGTTTCCTGTTAAGCTGTCATATTGTGCTGCTTTGTTTTCAGTGGAGTCCTTCAACTTTTGTATTTAGAAGAGGATGTAGTTTATCCACATTCTTGTGACCCCATGTTCATGTAAATCTGTTTGCTGTGCTTTCCACTTAGTTTTTGGATGTTTTTCCTGAAATCTTCCACTGTAGATCCAGCCTCTACAAGCTTTGAGAAAATGATGTAGCTGTTTTAAAAAATTCATATGGTGCTTAATGAAGACTCAAAAATAATGTTTTTGGGAAAGTTATTTCCAATCTAATCTGTTTCTCAAAGTTTTTTAAAGGCCATGCAGACTACATATCTTAAAGTTTTAGCGCTACATAATTGACTTTGTTTAGGAGTATACGTTTTAACGTACTTTTGCACATAATTGCACTGTATTTCACTAAAGGAATACATGCTGCACTGGTATTCGTAGTGCATTTAACCTCTTGGTGCAAGACCTTGTAAATCTTCCAAATGTGGTTATTTAATTTACTGATGTTTTGTAAGGCAGTTTCATAACGGAAGTCCTTTAGTCTAGTTTAAATGACAAATTCTTATAAACTGAACCTTATTTGTACAAGTGACTTAACTATATTTGTGGATCTTGGAGCATTCTGGAGCTTTTTGATTGTCTAGAAAATAAAACTCTCTGAGAGGGTTGCTTTGATTTTTTATTTTTATTTTTTACTCTTCAGAAGTTGACTGAGTAAACCTGAGATCGTCTAGATTAAGGCTCACATTTCAGTTTCTGGGAATTAAAAATTAATATATCCATTTCCAGCAACAGACACTTTGCAAGCAAGATTCTTGGTAGGAAAGGATTAAAAGGACGCTGCCAATTTAAAACCCAGCCAGCTGGTGGGTTTTTTAGAAAATCTTTTATATTATTGACCCTGGCTTTGCTTCCTTACCAGTTTTTGTAGTTTTATAATCATCTTAAGTTTTAAAACTCTTTTTAAAGGTTTTTGTTTTTCATGCTGGGTGAGAAGAATCTGTGCAACTGGGAAGCAGTCACTGATCCTGGCTGGAAGAAAATGCTGTCAAATGCCTACAATAAAATGCATATTGGGGGTGGGGAAAGGACTCTCAAATATTCTTTCTAGATAATTTTGAATTACATTGGATATTTCACAAAAAGACTTTTTAAAACCTGCTTTTACAGACTATGATATTTAAAACTTGTATTTACCTGTTGATTTAGAATAACCTGGATCAATGAAAAATGTAATAACACCTTTCTTTTCACTGTTTTCATAGAACAGCAAAATCTGTTCACTTTTATTTTATTGGGACCTTTAGTTTTATACATGTTTATACTTGTTTCAGAAGTGCCAGGGAGTTATTCATATTTCAAAACTTGTTTATTGTGTTTTTTTTAATCATTAAAGCATTTTTGTTAGTATTTAAGATTTTTGGATCTAACTTAACAGTAGCCTTTAGCATGCACATAAAAATCACATTTCTTTTCCTAAAGGCCACTGTTAACATGTCAACCAAATAACTGAAGACAGCCTGGTTTTTGCTCTGTGTTGGATTGTTTGAAATTTAGATTTTCTAAATGTCTAGAAATATTAGTAACATATGAGAATATAAAGGGCATGAAATTGCTAAAATCTTGCCAGCAGCTCCATTTATACATGTATGTACATGCCTGCCCACACAGAGCTGCTTTCAGGTCTGGAGTTACAGCTAGGGTGTCATCATCTCTGCCAGGTAGGTCAGTGGAGCACTTTGAGTAAAACACAACCAGTGAATATAACAACTTTTGGGGGGTTTATTAAATGGTTATAGGCAAGTGTCTGAATACTAGTATATAAAAAAGAAAACAACAAACACCACTCAACCAAAAATCAAAACAAACACACACACACATATACACCAAATCCCTCTGAAAACAGTGTGCTGTACACAGCAACTTTGAATGCCATCCCCAACCATCCAAAGGCAATACACTAGACTTTAAACTTTGGACTGCCAATTGAGATGCAAAATATTTTAACTGCGAAAATATATGACTCTCTACATTCTTACATGCTTTTAGCATAACCAGCTGAGTCCTGTGAAGGCTTAGACACACACAATCGGTCCCATTGATCACGAGACCAGTTACAAAGGTAAAATTTAAACATACATCGACAGTTTTGCAGAATTAGAAACCAAGTCAGCTCTTAGAAATTCTTAAAGTTCTTCAGCAGCAAGGCTTATTTTAGCTGCTTATGTTTAGCCGCTGGCTTCTTTTTGGATTGGAGGGGAATTACATGAACCCAAATTTAATTTTGGAGCCACTGACTTGCTACTGATTTTTCAAATTCTGCCTTGTTTGGTTGTTAATAACTAAGGTAGGTGAGCTCTGACCCAAATCAGTGTGTATTACTCAAATAAAAATAGGAAGTTTGCTTTGAAATTGTTTTCTTCTTGTAGTTGTTTGTGTTTCTAATACAAGATGGACATCTTTTGTTGGTAAATAACAGCTATTGGTAGCTATAACAGCTATTTCTAGATCAGGAAAAATATTGAATATCTCAGTCTTTGGAGACTTGGAGGATTCTTTTCTCCTCCAGTATGAAACTGAAAACTAGAATACTCACAAAATGAAACAAGAGTTCACACTTTGGGGAGATGCCCTGATTTTAGAACCTACTTATTTTAGATACCATCATGCAGATGGATTTATGGGTAGGTTCAAGGACCTTCATAAATCTCCAAGCCCATTGCAGGATCTGTCCAGGTGAAATAATAGCAGTGTGTTATCAAACAAGATGCTGTATATTTGTTGAGGCAGGACAGGAAGATTTTCTTTTTCACTTTTGAAAGCCAGTGTGCCAATGTTGCCAGCATCTCCAGACAGATCAGTGGAATAGTTCAATCAAGAGTAAATAGTCCTAAAATACTAATTGGTACAATAACATTTTCATTTGTACCATCTGAATCGGAGGTATGTGAAATTCAGTTACCTTGGCTTTCTATGAACGTCCATCTTATTTTACATTTTTTACTGTTTTAACTCTTCTTTGTTGCTTACTGAGCTTTTAAACATAGCAGATTATTACTTTTTTTAAAAAGTGCTTCAGTACAAGCAAAATAAGGGTACTTAAAAAAAAAAAAAAAAACAAAAAAAAAACCCAAGAAGAAACAGTATCCAATGTTAAGGAGGTTATTTTGATGAGAAAGAGGGGTGCTAGGGAGTGAAAGAAGGGACTGATACCCCATGCTCTGCTTCCACCGGTGTTTGGGATCAATAATTCTATGTGGGAAAAAGATTGTGTAAAGTTCTGAACCATGAGTCTTCACAGTATTTTACAAAAGATAGCTTGGCAGCATTCACAGCCAGTTCAGAGTACAACCCGGGGAGCAGTGCGAACCCAGCAGACCCTTCTAGATTTAATAACTGGGCATTTTCAGCAGATCAGTAATAGAGAAGTTGCACTGATGTTTTACTGCAAGCTGCTGAATCTGCAAGCGTAGATATCGTGATGCTGAGATGTCAGTGACAGTGTGTATCAGGGTGGAAGAGAGAAAATCAAATTAAAGCAAAGTTGAGAACTAATGTGCATCACCACCATATAGGCAATTTACCCCTTTTAAGGGGCGGGGATCAAATCTTTAAGTGTTTTTTATAAGTTTTTTTTCTACAGTGGTGCTTTACTGAATTTGTCTTTACTGTATGTTAAATTGTGTATGTACTATATACATTTATATTGTTGTATGTAGTCTGGTTCTTTTATAGTTAAAGAACGGAAAACATTAAAAAAATACTAATCTCACAGTAAGTATACATTTTTTTCATTTTTTACATGAAAGATGTTGGGCACTGAAGCACTCACCCCGGCTCTTGTCTCCTTGGCTCCAAGGGCCATGGGGTTGTTATTATACTTGGTGTAAAGAATTCTCTCTGTGGGAGAAGGAAAGAAGGTGTGCAGGGCGATCATGGGAGATGAAAGGTTGTCAAAGAGCTTGCTAATGATTCGGGGACAATGAATGTTTAGATCAAGGTCCAAGTCACCAACATAGATGAGCTGTATGCAAATATGCCACAATTTTAGGTGTTAAGGGAAGCTGGGTGGAAGATAAGAATATGCTTAAGAGGTATTTAATTTAATTATATTGGTATAATTAGGAATTTGGGTTTCTAGTATAGATGAAGCTACTGACAAGTTATGCTTGTGCAGCTGCTGCCTCTGTTAACACTGCCATCAAACCTCAGCCTCTTCCCAAGCTGTAAACTCCGTTCAGAAGATGGCCTGTGCAGTTAATGTTAGGTGTACCGGAAGATGGAAGATTCCTCCCTGTACGCAACATTTTAGGACAGTGTATCAAGATTTCCTTTTCATTTTGAAAAATGACGTGATCTCCCAGTGACCTGGAGGCATTTGCATTTGTACTAGAAGATAATAAGGACGCAGCTCAGGATCTTTGTGAAGACAACTGATCTACAGAAATCGTGGGTGAGTCCACTGGCTTCATTATGCAGAAAACTGGTGACAGTAAAAATGATGCCGAGGCAAATGAGCTAAAGCCAAATAAACTGGCAGTGTATTAGATGAACTTGTAATCTCATTCTTAATTCATTTCTGGTGTCTTGCTTACGGTTCCCCTATCTCCAGGCCATGCCTGTGTAACTCAAAAAGCTCTTTCATTCTGACGGGGATATGGTCGTATCTTTTATTTTTGCATACTTTGTATTCCTCAAGGCATTAGGTCCTGTAACACTGAAAAGTTTCCTGACATGGAACGATTAGCAACTCACTTATGAACTACTGAAAATATATATATTGTTATGTCACACAAAGTTTCTCAAAAGCTTTTAAACAAACAAAATGTTCTCAGAGAATTACTTTTCTTTTAAGAGGTATAACACTTTTAAAAGCAACAATTTTTCCAAGAGCATGGATTAAAATTCCTGCTGTTCACATTTTCTCATTAAATGCATTTTTAGATCTAGTGGAAAAAAAAAAGAGCAACAAATTAATTCCCCAAGTATGGTACGTTTCTGATCCGGTGGAAAAAAATTGTAGCTATTTCTTCAATGGTAGAAAAAGGAAAGAAATTGTGTTGCTTAAGGTTATATGCAATTTTACTTATATTTTCAAAATTTAAAATAAATCTCTTGGTAAATGCATATTATTTTACTCACAGATTTGTGAAAAAACCAAAACAAAACAAAACATTGCAACTCCCAACAAGTTAATCTTGTGAACCAATGCATGTCAGTCTTTGAACTATGGTACTTTGGTTTTTCTAGTATATGCTCTTGAGTTTTCTTCGGCAAGAAATATCATTATATATTTAAGTCAGAAAATATACCGTAACTGAAGTCTGATTTCTCAGAAACATTTATTTAAAGGAAAACTGAATTCTTTTAACCGATGTTCCTGATAATTATATTTGGTTACCAAAACCCAAATAAGACAATGCAACATTTATGTTAATAATTTTTGTATCAGCACTAGCAATGTCATTTTTTTAAGTAATTTGTAAATTGTTCTTTAAAAAGGCGACTATTAGTCTTACTTTGCAGCACTCCTCCTGTGGCTGTGAGAAGCACCTCCTCTGCATAGTTGCCAAGTTTATTCCTGTTGGATAAACTCTCCAAACAATATCTCAACTTCAAGTGGAGCTTTCTTGGCTAGAAACAGTAACTCTAAAATTTAGAAATACAAAACAAAGGACTAGATTAAACAACTAAATACATTTCTAGAATCAGTGGATTGTTTGTGATGTATTATTGTTCAAAACAAGATTAAATCAGTCCCTGTGTATGAGAAAACCAAAGTCTGTTCCATGGCTGTTCCCAGCTGCACTGCACAGACTTGTGGGCAAGCTTTCTGAAGTGTTCTGAGAAAAGCACTTGCAACATCTTTAAAAATTCTAATTAAGCTATTCCAGATACCACTGCATACTTTTTTATACTTTTAAAATTCTGTTACCTGTTCCTAGCAGATGGAGAACACTTGAGGTCCTATTAATATTGATAACCTACTACCAAGTGGAGCATTCTCCAATATACAAGTGAAAGTACCAATTAACTGAGAAGTCAGCTAAGTCAACAGAACAAATACTTACAAATAGTTCTTTTCAAAAGGAAAGTTTTCAGCAGGCAAACTAATTTGGGCATGGATTGGAAAAAAAAAAAGTAGAATGTTATATAAAAAGAGGTGCTACCTAGTTAAATTGACAGGCAAAATCAAACTTGAGAGAAATGAATTCAGGCAGTATGAAAACCTGATACTGCAAATAAAATTCCTGGTTTATAATAAACAATCTAAGTGATTGGTTAATCGTTTGTCATCTTTATTGCTCAATACTGGAATCAGTAATTGAAAGTTTATGTTAGCTGTCAATAAACGAAATTCTATGAAATTCCCCAACTCGAGACTTTTGAGTCAAAATCAGTTGCTCTATGGAAAAATATGATAAGCAATATTTTGACCTGAATACTCTTCCAGTCTCCTGCAATTTGTGACTTGGGGAATTCTGAAGGCACAGGACATTTCTCTGTGTAGCTCTCAAGTCTCTCTCACGACCGTGTCTAGTACAGCCCTGTGACAAACACTTCACATCCACAACAGCCTATGGCAAGCAGTTCCAGCGCCTAACTACATTATGGATGGAACCACGTCCTCGGCTTGCGGTGACCCTGCCACCTGCCAGATTCATTCGCCTTCCTCTTATACCGGAATAAGCAGTGAACAGCCCCGATTGATCCTCTCACGATTTTATAGATTTCAATTTATCTCATCTGCTTCATTTTTTTTCCTAGTTTGGCGCGCTCTCACTCTACAGAAATTTGTACAAAGCTGTGCCAGACTTTTATCATTTCTCTGTCCCTCTCTGAACCCTTACAGGTTCCTGTATACACCCTGCAATGAGTGACCCCGGGGTGGCATAGAGCAGTCCCAATGCACTGTTAATGAATGGAGGGTACTAGGCTTGTGTTGCCTCACCCTGAAAGGAGAAAGACAAGGACAAAGATGCTAATGGTCCTCTGGCATGACTTGGGAATCAACTCTGTGAATACACTCTTTAGTCATTGATGTAAAAGCAAGATAAATTACATGAGATTTGCAGGTGACATCGATCAGAGGATGATTGTGGACTGGCAATGTGACATGGCTGGAAAAGGCTGGTCAGTTGTAGGTACATCAGAGTGAAATGTCTTCGGTTGATAATTAACGCCATCGCCTAGTGGACTGAAAAGATTCATGCAAAATACTGTGTAAATTCCAATCACTTCCACGTTCAAGAATGATTAATTTAAGCTCGTCAGGTACAGAGTGGAGTCTTACGCAAGCAGAATGGGTCTCATGAAAGATTTGAAAAGTGTGGCCTGGATTTGAAAAAAGACAGAATCTACAAAACTATGGACGTTTGTTAAAAAGGAGGAATTAAGCTGGTGAAAAATACTGTTACAATATAAATGCATATAAATTGAATATGAATAAGTGTATATGATATACTGGGAGAATGTTTCTAACTATCAGATGAAAGTCTTTAGATGTCTTTACCATTTTGCTATAGTGGGGAAAGGAACGTAAATTGTTTCAAGATGGAATGCCTTAAGTTTATGGAAGAGAAGGCTAAAAAGGACACAAAGGATAGGGCTAAGGCACAGTGGCTCCCATGGGAAAACAAATATTTATGAGAAATAACTGGGGTGTCAAGAGCACAGAAAAGACCCTGGTGGCAAGAAGAGGAAGGAGAAAGATACCAAACTTCAAGTGAGAGAAGGTGAGAGGTTCAGGTACTAGGATTTCAGGCCTGTTTTTTTCAGAACATAACAGATATGAACAGGGAAGGAAAAGAAAAAAAAATGTTACATCTCCTTTTGAGGAAGCTGCAGGCATATTAAAGAAGGATTTGGGTCATCAAGGCCCCCGCTATGCGTAAAGGTGTGGAAGGAAGCATCTAGGGCATCACATCCCCGCCCGGGCAGCGTGTGGGTGTGGGAAGAGGCGAGCAGCACGACTGCAGGGCGATCAGGCAGAGGAAGCCGCTGGGCTGCGCCTGCAATCGGTGCGTTGCCCCTTTAATTGTGTCCCCAGCCCTCGGGCGTCTCTGTCCAACGCCCACGTCAGCAAATACCTTTTGTTTCTCTCACGTTCGGGCTTCCAGGGCTCGGGGCTGCGGGACCCGCGCGTCGCCTTCAGCCACCGCCAGCCCCGACGCGGGGCCGGGGACCCCCGCATCCACCGCCCGCGCCTCTCGGCTCAGCGGCAGCCGCCCGCAGGACCTCGCCGGTGAGTGGCGGCTCTCGCACGCCGGCAGGCCAGACAGGGCGCTAGGATTTGGGGGCGGAAACGGTCCCGGAGCCAGCTTTGCTACGAGGGACAGCGAGGGACGTCCCCGGGCTCCGCAGCCTCCACGGGCGCCGGGGTCGGTGTGCGGCGGCCCCCCGGCAGCTGCCCCTCGGAGCCGATCGTTACTGGGGCTGCACAGCGTCCTACGCGGGCGCCATTTGCAGCCCCGGGCGCGGCAACAAAGGGCTGCGCGGGAGCAGGAGCGGGCGGCGGGTGCGCGGCGAGAGGGGCCGCGCAAGGGGGCGGCCGCGGCGCCGGCGGCGCGGGGAAGCGGCGGGCAGCGGGGCGGGAGCGGCTGGGGCCAAGCCGGGCGCCCGGCAGCGGGCGGCGGCAGCGTGGCGGGGAGCTCCGGCGCAGCGGCAGTCGGGGTTCGGCTAACGCGGGCGGCCCCGGGCTGTACGCCCGGCCCGGCCCGGCGGAGGAGGGGAGCGCGCAGCCGGCCGGAGCGCGGGCGGTGGCGGGTGCTGCGGTCCCCACGGCGGCAGCGGGGGCGGCTGCCCGCGGAGCCGAGAGGCGCCTCCGCGCTTTGGCGGGCGGGTCCGGCGCCGTCGGGCGTCCCGGGCTGCCGGTGCTCGAGCCACCAATTCGGCCGGGCGTGCGGGTGAGTGACGGCGGCCTCCGCCAATGCCGGGGGAGCCCGGGCCGGGAGGGCTGCGGCCGACGGGGCTCTGCCGCCGCGTCCCGCTCCTGGTCCGTTCAGCGTGGAGGGGTGTGAGCCCGGCCGGAGCGGGGCGATGCGGTAACGTCGGCTCCAGGCAGGGACCCGGCGCTCAGCCCCGGCGGCCGGAGGGTTCCTGGTCTCGTTGGAGAACGTGTGGAGGTGCCAGCGGGTTGCACACACCCTGTCCTGCATCCTCGGGAAGGAGATGCTCCTGGCTGTAGCACACACCTCTCTGCCAAATAATGTCCACCGGTTTATTTGGCTTTTTCGTCACTTTTTTTTGTTCTTGGGAAAAGAACGTGTGGTTGGACATACTGTAATTTAAATATATTTATAGATTTGAATAAATCACATTACTTGCAAATTGGGCCTGATTGGCTAAGTTGCACGACACTGAAGTCAAGAGTTGAATTATTTTCTCTATTTTTTAGAGCAACACTAATTTCATCTTTTCTGGAATGGAGATTTCTTCTCACCAGTTTCACCTCTTGCAGCAACTAAATGAGCAGCGCAGGCAGGACTTATTCTGCGACTGCAATATCCTGGTGGAGGGAAAGGTCTTTAAAGCACATCGTAATGTGCTCTTTGCCAGCAGCGGCTATTTCAAAATGCTCCTTTCGCAGAGCTCGAAGGAGACGAGTCAGCCGACGACAGCGACTTTCCAGGCATTTTCTCCTGACACGTTTACAGTTATTCTAGATTTTGTGTATTCAGGCAAACTGTCTCTCACTGGTCAGAATGTGATCGAAGTGATGTCGGCTGCTAGCTATCTGCAGATGACCGATGTTATCAGTGTGTGTAAAACGTTCATTAAGTCATCGCTGGACATCAGTGAGAAGGAGAAGGATCGCTACTTCAGTCTCTCAGACAAAGATGTCAGTTCAAACGGTGTGGAACGGTCCTGCTTGTACAGCGCAGGCTGGAGGGCAGAAAACAGCCCCCCGCATTCGCACTTAAGTCCAGATCAAGGGACATGTATGATGGGTGGAAACACTTGGAGCAATCTCAGCTACTATCCGACTTCTCAAAGAAATGCCCAGCAGCAGCTGTCCAAACACGAGCAAAGGCAGGATTCCATAAAGAAATCCCGGCACCTGGGACTGCAGCAACCTTCTGACATTCCTCACTATAAATCAAGCAAACTGGAGGAGAGGGCTGCTGAGCCCGCTGGCCACATTGCTCAGTCAGAGGAGCAAGTTCAGATTGAAACAGAAGTTGAATCTCCTCACGTGGGATACCAGTATGGCCAGGGGTCTGATGTGATACCGAGGAGTTTGGCTGTGTCGCAGCAGGAGCATGAATCACCTCGTTCTTCTAGTAAATCAAAGTCTTCAAAAGCAGACGAGCCGTACGCGAGCATGCCCTCCATCCTAGGTGTCATGGGAAGCTGGGCTGAAGGTAAGAGTTGGGTTTAGTGCTGTAGGTGCAGAGTCATCTGTGAATCCTCTGTTCTGCCCAGGAGAAAATGTACTTTACTGAACTGGTGTACCATTGCCAAAAAGACATCTGTATTGTCCAGAAATGTAAGTTTGGAAAGTTTAACTCTTTCTTTATTTTAAATTGTGAATAGCCTTTCAAAATACATAATCTTTAGCGTCTCTACAGCTTCATCTTGCAAATTGAAGTCATGATCTTTTGGCATATTTTTAAGCTCATTTTAATCTAGCTAACGGTGCACTCCTTTTCCTTTGCTCCACTCCTGTGTAATTTACTGGAAAGCACAAGATCTTTGTGCTCAAAAAGACCTACGCTAATATTTTTTTTAATAAAAGTGATTTGCTATTCTGCTCATAGAATGCCTTTTCCTAGAGCACTACATGACTAGGCATATTATGACTTAATTTTTTTTAATCACATTATTTTCTAACAGATGATCTGCCCAGGATGAGGTTCAAGTGCCCATTCTGCACTCACGTGGTGAAAAGAAAAGCAGACCTAAAGCGTCACCTTCGCTGTCATACAGGAGAGCGCCCTTACCCTTGTGAGGCATGTGGGAAAAGATTTAGCAGGCTAGATCACCTAAGTAGCCATTTTCGAACAGTATGTATTTTTAGTAACTGCATGATTTGTTTAATGTGTAAATCTGTCTCAGTATAATTAAACACAGTACAAGTGTATCTGGTTGATACATGGACTCCCGTAAAGAAGAGGTAATAGAAAATTAATCTGGTTTTGTTAAAAGTCAATTTGAAGCATAATTTATATGAAAGGGGATGAATTTATTTGTTAATTGATGGCTCGCAAAGGTATTGCTCTATGTGAGTCGTGTAATAGAGCTTAAGTGGGCAATTACAGTGCCTGTGATTGTTTCATTTTTAACATTTGATGACTGTCTCTCAAAAGGAGTTAATGCTACCATTTGATGCTACTCCAGTCCTACTTTTTGTCATCTTAAAAAACACTTCTTTGTGGATACAGTATCAAATTTATTCATTTCAATTTCCCCAGATTCATCAGGCTTGTAAGCCTATCTGCAGAAAATGTAAACGCCACGTGACTGAGCTAACAGGACAAGTGGTCCAAGAGGGGACAAGACGTTACAGACTCTGTAATGAGTGTTTGGCTGAAGCTGGCATAGACAGTATTCGCATTGACTTGGAAGCTGAAGCACCCCTTGAATTTCCACAAGACGGGGATAAGGATTCCAGGTGGCACTATGGGGAAGATAACAGATCTGATGTGGAGATTGTGGAGGATGGGTCGACCGACTTGGTCATTCAGCAAGTTGATGACAGTGAGGATGAAGCAGATGAAAAGGAAGTAAAACCAAATATTAGGTAGTTGCAAGACAAGAATTAGGAATTCCATGTAAGAGGGAGAATGTACTGTCTTGACCACGAGCCCTCCACCAGCCGTACAGAGACATACTGGTTTCTTCTGAACAGATCCAGACTTGCATGTACTTATGGACATGGCATTGAGTCCGTTCTGAGTTTTGTTATCAGAATACCCATACTTTGCTTCATTAGAAATAATCCATCCTTAAATGAAATAATGGATGAGCAAGGAAACTGAATTACTACATGGATAATTTTTTATAGTAGACAATGGGTCACTCCTCAAAACCGCTTTCAAGGGAGTGAGGTCTAAATACTTAAAAAAAAAAAAAAAAAAAAAGTTGCAGCCCTGCAAATTGCCCACTTGTTAAACTTGTAGAGATGTGGCTTTTATAAGTAGTATCATCTGGTGATAAACAAAGTATAAATACCCCACACACCAGAATATAAAGAAAAGCTCTCTTCAGTATTCAGAAATGAAGATAATCTTCCATGAAATTTCATGAAGTCTTCATATTATGGTAAGGAAAAAAGGCAGCTAATTAAGAAAAAGCATTTAAAAATGTGTTAGCACATTCGTCTCGAAAAGCACTTTGTTGTAAAATTTATTAGAATAAGGAGAATCTTTAGCAGTTCATTTATTCAACACCTATTTCTTTACAAGAAAATAAACACGAGTGCTAGTCCTAGTCAACACATCAGAGATAAAATGATTACAAATATGGATCATTAATTGATGCCAGTAGATGTTTTATTCATTCTGAAAATTGGGAACTCAGACTGGGCTATGTTTTAATAAGCACTAGTAAAATACTCTCTTTTTTTGGTGGCTATTTTTTTTTTTTTTCCAAAAAACCTCTCAGAAGTGCCAGACTGATGTGACTGGTAGCCCTACATCCACAGCATTGCCAATGGCAGCGTCAGCTTCTCCATGCCAACATGAAGGAAACAATCCTTACAAGGTTACTTCAGCTGTTGTTTTCTCTCTTTGTCCCCCGTTTTATTTGCCAATAACAGTGGCAGAACAATTTGTACAGTATATATACTATATCATTAGAAATGGAACTGATGAGATTTGCCATCTGAAACCATTGACTACTCATGTTTGTATTGACCTGTACTCAATTTAAACTCATGAGTTTTAAGATGGAGTCATTATCAATTTATATATTCCCAAAGTCATTTGGTCACCAAGAGAACATAACTAACGTTTTTCAGTCCTTAACAAGAACAAGATGTACTGGAAGTTCTAGACATCATATTTGTGTAATTTTACCTACAATTAGACAACAAGAGATGAGATGACTAATGGCGAAGAAAGTTTACTTCTACAACAAAATGAGCCACTTTTTGTTTTGTTACTTAGTGAGTTTATCTTAACCAGCACTGTAAACAGGAGAGAAGTATGCTCCTGCGGTGCTTTTACTCTGCATTTTCTTGGACAGACCTGAGTATTAATACAGTCTTCATCCTGTGATCATTGAACTCAATGGGTATAGACTTAGAAAACTTTTTTTTTTCTTTTTTACAACTTTGTAAGCATGTTTGGCTGAAACCTGGGGGTAATTGCAGAACAATCCCGTATATATACTATATAATCTCTTTCCCAGGGACAGCTAAGAAGTCACTATTTTATTTTTATTTGTGTAAAAACTGTATAGCCTTTTAGCATCGTCATTACCAGAGTGTGCAGCATTTTCATTCCGGGCTGCAGATGGCCAGCCTAAGGATCTTTTAAAGGGCAGCTCGAGTGCTTCCTACTAAGCTCACAGTGTAAGCATTAAGTGTCCTTCCCCTCAGACATGCAGAGCTGTCAAGAAGCAGCTTGCCTGTATGTTCTAAGGAGATGAGAAGTGTTATTTTATTGTTCCTACAAAAATTAATGTCCATTGGCGTAGACTTGGGGAGGGGGACGGAAGCAGGGAACTTGCAAAACTTTCTTATGACCCATATGAAAACATCTTTTCTAACCATGACTTACACTTGCCTCGATTTCATGTTACACTTTGGTCAGCAGTCCACAAAATGGACTTGATGTGAAAACAGCTGGTTAATTTCTTGAAGCTTATTACTCCCAAAATGCATATTATTAAATGGCTAAGAAATATTCCTGAGCAACCTTAACGAAATCAAATATAGAACAAAGAAATCTATAACAGAACATGGAATGACTTCAGTCAAATCTCAAGAGAATATGCTTGCTGAAATCAAATTTAATAGATTTTTCCGTTTCCCTTTACATTAAACAGTATGCGCAATAAATTCTAGGTATCAGTGCCTGCTGTCCCAGAAAACAAAGTGGCTGGGATTAGTCCGTGTGTGTCTTTGGGGACGGATTAAGGGGAGGGGAAAATAAAGTGTCACTCTAGGCCTGAAATCTTAACTGCCAACTGTAAAGGTGAGACCATTAAGTGTTTCTGTGTACTTGGGGGCATTTTTAGAAGCAAAAGGATTTTGGGATCAATGCTCAATCTAATTAGATACCATAAAACTAAGAATACTGAGGACCAGATGCTTCAGAAAAAGATGTGAAGTGGCTATAATGGGCAAATGGAACAATCTATCCATATGAAGACATTTACTCTTTAAATATAGATTAATTGTTGATTTGCCTGGCAAACAAGGGTTTTCACTGTGTTTATGCATTATTGTTATTCTCAGTAGCATAACTAGATATCTATAGTAATTTTTAAAGTATCTTATTAAGCTTGGAGTTTTAGCTCAAGACTGCGATTCCCACAGGTCAATTATGTTTTGTATTTTAAAAAGGTTACCATTTTTACATTTGTTGCCTTAATTTCAGTTGTTGTTCCCTTATTTTTGTATTGCAAGACAAGATAAATGTTAAGTGCCTTATATTTTCTACGTCCTTCATTTTACATAGCCAGTCATATATTTTACTTGTTTTTCTCTAAATGAAATCCTATTTGTTTTCTTTTCATCTCCTTGCATTGCTTCTGATGACCGTCTTCATACTCCTGTTGGAATCACACACCACTCATCAGTAGAAGTAACATTTTTGTTCTTTTCAAGGAGGAAAGCAAAGACCATATAGGCTTACTCCCACAGAATTTAATTTACTTAACAATAACTGATTTGAATATGTTGCTTTTTGAACTTTGCCAAGTCACAAGTAGGGAACTGTACTGAATTCTGCTAATATCGATCCATTCAGATTGTTTCTGTCCTGCCTCTGTACATCCAAGTCAGAGTATGAGAGGTTTAAATTGTAGTGCAGTATTGAAATGGGCTGTTCAGAAAGCAGCCTCAGAGATGGTTGTCCTTAAAAGTGTTCAAGACCTGGCTAGACAAAGCCATGGCTGATCTGATCTTGATCTGATCTTGGTGCTGGCCTTCTTCCTGTGGGAGGTGGGACTAGAGACATTCACAGCTCCCCTAGGACCAACAGTTTTATCATTCCTCCCAAATTGTTTTTTGCTACTTTTTTTTTTCCTTGTACTTCTTTCATCATCTTCATGTTGCTTTGAATGCTCCTAAATACTACTTAATGCATGTTTTGATTATTCACTGGTTTTCAATACATCATTCTCATCATTTGCTTTTCCATTCCCTGTTTCATCTGACTAACACTGCAGGGATGTCCAGTTCAAGAGACATTCCTCTTTTATACCTCTACTTTCTGTGCAACCCTAGTGTCTTTGTCCTTTTCTCTCCTCTGTCCTTTGTCACTGAAAGTCTGCCTCTTTTTGCTTGGCTTGTGTTTATCATTGTGTTCACAAAACCATGGTCAAGAGTGAAGAAATAGATTCCTCATCCACTGTTTAGTGTCTCATCTTTAACTATATTTTCTGGCCAACTACCTTGCCATCCTTTCAAAGGCTGAAACTCTGAATTAAAAAACATTTATTTCCCCCTTTTCAGACATTTCTTGCAGAATTCTACCTGCCACATAAAACTATGATTTGTGTGATACTTGATTAGTTTTGTCCTTCACATCATACCACATTTTTTTTGTTTTCCATTGAATTATCTAAACTTCTGTATTAACTATCCCCAAAAATGACAGTTGTCCTTATCTTAAAGGTTCAACTGTTGGTTGGTTGTTTTTTTTTTTTTTTCAAAATTATTTTTAAAAAAAAAGCAGCCCCCCCAACCAACCTCAGGATTAATCTCCCTTTCTGACCTTTTGATACATATTTTATTCTGGTTCTTAAGAACTGCAATGAGAAAAAAAGCAAAAATATTGATTTAGTGTGAGCTTTGAAAATATCTGTAAGCCCACAGATCCCTAGTGGAGGAATGATGCAGACTGCTGCATATATCATCATTCCTTTACTCCTGGTTCTTCAGAAGAAATACTCCATCCCCCAGGATATTGGGATCCCTCTCAATTTTTCCATGACAAAAAAATCTCTGTTGGATATAAAATTAAGGAATACTACATTTCTTCCCTGAAGCATCTGGTCACTGTTGGAGGTTATCCCATTACCTAGCCATGCCAATGTCTACCTTTCTTAGATTTTGGTTTCTTAGTCTGCAGAAATACTTGGCTTTGAACTTCAGATAGCCTATACAGGGGCTAAGAGCACTATCTTCAGCCCCATTTATTATTTAAATGGACCTTGATTTAGCTGAAAAATGCCTGACCTACCATCTGGCTACAGCTGAGTTCATGAGGTGCCTGGATCCCCCTCTGACAATCAATAGCATCTGTCAGCATAACAACAATGCTGTATTCTTGAATGTCTATGTAAAACCGTAACTGCAGAGGGTGAGCAGAGTAGAGATTTGTGTTGAGAATTACAGGTAAGCTATACTTGTTTAGTTGAAATTATCCTATAAAAAGGCTTTTAAAAGTTATATTTTAATCAAAGTCTTTGGGCTAAAGATAGCAGCAGTCAAACTGCAATAAGCACATGTGTTTAGGGTTTATTTAATGAGTTTACAAATTCATAAGTACTTCACTGAACTGCTGAGGCCATTACCTATATGATCTGGTCAAGCTGGCACTGGGGACTTCTAACCATTTGCAAAGTAGAGAAATATAAATTACAATCCAAAAATAATCCAAATAGTTAATTCTGTATTCCTTGTATTGTTTCTACATGAATAAGTACAGCAGAATTGTAAGAGTAGTTCAATATTCTGGTACAGGCATTCCAACACTTGCTGCTTGATTTTTCTGGAACATCTCAGGAAAGTCAGAAGCCAATTAGAAGGTTACTATTAGTTGGAAGGCAACATGTACGAGAATGAAATAGAAGAAAATTTATCTAATTCTGGCCAAAAGGTTGAGTTTTGAAGAAAAGTATCTTATAATCATCCAGTCCTTGTCTCCAGACTTTCAGTGTACTTTTCCCAGTACCAACAGTCTGTATGTCTGTTGAGTCACGGGTATAATTTGATAAGGTACTAAGAAAAGCTTATAAAACTATTTAGTTAAGTCTTTTCTATACTGTTTCACTTAAAAAGCCTCCCACGTTGGAGTTAGCATAACCTTTTATCATATTTAGCTCTTGAAATGCAGAGAGGCGTCTTATTTGGTGCATCAAGAATTTTAAGCAGAGTAGCAACACAGAACACAAATTTGTAAGGAAAAACTGGGAGGAGTGGCAGGAAAAAAGATTTTTGTATCTTGGCTTAGCTGTTGTACAAAATTAAACAATAATGAAGTTCTGCCACACTCGAACCTGACACTTTTTACTGTGCAAACAGGAACTGTTCTTTTAACATGTTCTAACTGAGCCAGCTTTGAGGAGGGGACTGTACCAAATGACCTGCAGAGGTTCCTTCTCAAAATCAAAACGATCTCGAGGAAAGTGTCTCGTCTTCTAACAGGCACAAGATTGAAAGCATCTTGTGTTCTAACAGGCATCCTGATTTGATTTTCTTTTTCCACACAGAAGGGAGAAAAAGGACAATCTGTTGTATTACACTCCCACTTGCAGTACTTTAAGATTATCTCCATTGTTTGAACACAAAACTTCCCTGATACAAAAATACTGCTACATTAAGTACAGAACTACAGATATTTCCCATTCAGGTGATGCCTTCCTTTCACATACAAAGATATTTGGACTGGCCTTTAACAATAGCAATGCGTTGCCTGCGGTAAGGTAGGGGGCCTCCTGGGCAGCGTGTGGGTGTGGGAAGAGGCGAGCAGCACGACTGCAGGGCGATCAGGCAGAGGAAGCCGCTGGGCTGCGCCTGCAATCGGTGCGTTGCCCCTTTAATTGTGTCCCCAGCCCTCGGGCGTCTCTGTCCAACGCCCACGTCAGCAAATACCTTTTGTTTCTCTCACGTTCGGGCTTCCAGGGCTCGGGGCTGCGGGACCCGCGCGTCGCCTTCAGCCACCGCCAGCCCCGACGCGGGGCCGGGGACCCACGCATCCACCGCCCGCTCCTCTCGGCTCAGCGGCAGCCGCCCGCAGGACCTCGCCGGTGAGTGGCGGTTGTGCTGTACACCGCTACGTTCGGACCGGGCGTCGGGGCTGGAGGCGGCTAAGAGCGGGCTGCTGCGAAGACGTCCCCGGGCTCCGCAGCCTCCGCGGGCGCCGGGGTCGGTGTGCGGCGGCCCCCCGGCAGCTGCCCCTCGGAGCCGATCGTTACTGGGGCTGCACAGCGTCCTACGCGGGCGCCATTTGCAGCCCCGGGCGCGGCAACAAAGGGCTGCGCGGGAGCAGGAGCGGGCGGCGGGTGCGCGGCGAGAGGGGCCGCGCAAGGGGGCGGCCGCGGCGCCGGCGGCGCGGGGAAGCGGCGGGCAACGGGGCGGGAGCGGCTGGGGCCAAGCCGGGCGCCCGGCAGCGGGCGGCGGCAGCGTGGCGGGGAGCTCCGGCGCAGCGGCAGTCGGGGTTCGGCTAACGCGGGCGGCCCCGGGCTGCACGCCCGGCCCGGCCCGGCGGAGGAGGGGAGCGCGCAGCCGGCCGGAGCGCGGGCGGTGGCGGGTGCTGCGGTCCCCACGGCGGCAGCGGGGGCGGCTGCCCGCGGAGCCGAGAGGCGCCTCCGCGCTTTGGCGGGCGGGTCCGGCGCCGTCGGGCGTCCCGGGCTGCCGGTGCTCGAGCCACCAATTCGGCCGGGCGTGCGGGTGAGTGACGGCGGCCTCCGCCAATGCCGCGGGAGCCCGGGCCGGGAGGGCTGCGGCCGACGGGGCTCTGCCGCCGCCTTCGTGTGCGGCCCTGAGGCGGTCGGGCCGGGGCCGTGCCGGCGGCGAACTCGTTTAAGCCGCCGACCCTCTCGTCGGCCGTAGATCCCCCCGCGGAGAAGGGCAAAGTTCGTTTTCTCTGTCCGTGAACTGCTCACGTCTTCATCGATGTAATGTTAATTCTTTTAGGATACGCGGTAATGCGGCTGAGGCATCTTTTCGCCTCTTTTTGACTTAAGTTTCTTGTGTTGTTACGCGGGGTAGGGGCTGCAGGGAGTTTGGAGATATATTGGGAATGTCATAACACGCGCGATGCTCATCTCTTTAAAATAGGATTCCATAACATTTATTTAGATTGTCATGATTATACTTGTCTTTTTACTTCAGAGCAAACCTTCCCGTTATCCCTGACTGGAATGGAGATTTCTTCCCATCAGTTTCACCTCCTGGAGCAGCTGAACGAACAGCGGAAGCAAGACTTGTTCTGCGACTGCAATATCCTGGTGGAGGGAAAGGTCTTCAAAGCACATCGCAATGTGCTTTTTGCCAGCAGCGGCTATTTCAAAATGCTCCTTTCGCAGAGCTCAAAGGAGACGAGTCAGCCAACAATAGCTACTTTTGAGGTCTTCTCTCCAGAGACATTTATGGTTATCCTGGACTTTGTGTATTCAGGCATATTGTCTTTAACCGGTCAAAATGTGATCGAAGTGATGTCGGCTGCTAGCTATCTGCAGATGACAGATATTCTTAATGTCTGTAAGACATTCATTAAGTCATCGCTGGATATTAATGAAAAGGAAAAGGATCATTACCTCAGCCTTTCGGCCAAGAGTACAGACAGTGAACCTGCCCATCCATCTCTATATCGGTCAAGAAGGAAAGCAAAGAGCAACCCCCGGCGCTCCTATTCAGTGCCGGATGAAAAGACTACTGCGGTGAATGAAAATTCCTGGAGTAGTTACAGCAGCTATCTGTCCTCACAGGTGATTCTTCAGCGGGCAGAAACACAGCTATCAAAAAGAGGCAGAAAACAGGGCTCAACGAGAAAGCGTCGAAAGCACCTCGGACTGTCGCAAACCCGTGATTTTGTGCAGTGTAAATCGAACAAAGCTGAGCGGGCTGGTGGAGGCGGCAGTGCCTCAGATTCCAGCCACATCTCTCGGGTTAGAGAGGAGGCTGAATTCGATGCTGAGAACGATGTTGATCACAATGATTACGGCTATAATCACGAATCGGAAGTGATACCGAAGAGGTGGTCTGTTGCCCAGCTAGAACAAGAACTTTCAAGAACTCCTGAGTTCATGGAGTTAAAAGCAGAGGAACTGTACACCTCAATGCCCACAATTTTAGGTGTCATGAGTAGTTGGAATGAAGGTAAAAAAATAGATATGGTTTTGAAAAGTTTGTCTTTGGAAGAATTCAGATGATCTTTTGGAGAGAATTTGTATAGCTGCATGAAGATCAAAATGATGCCCAGAGTTGCAGATTATTTTCTTGATCTATTCGATTATAGTGTCTAACAGAATGTGAGACTTTTCAGCCAGAACAGGGCATAAGAACTGGAATCAGAGAGCTTGACCCAGGTTTTGTGTAAAGTTAAAACAACACATGCCAGATTATTCGGACCCAAGTGGAGTTTATGAAGCTTGAAGAGCTGTAGTGGACTTGGGGACCTGAAGGACTGAATTTCTCTTTTAATGTCCCCAATACCTGGCAGAAATAGAGGTGTTCAACATAAATCCAACCCGAGTCCTTCACCAGAGAGGGTCCTGTTGTTGCGGGGAGGCTTTGTTTCCCTTAAGGTCCAAACCAGCCCAAGCTTCAGGACTGTTTGGCCACACCACATTAAGCATCTCAGCTCTTGATGGCCTGACACCACATGCCTCAGAGGGTAGAATGAAGTTGGCAGGTGTATTCCTATGTGCATTCCTCTGGAAACTGATGTATCTGTATTTTATTATGATTGCATAATTTCAAGACGTTGGGCATCCTAGTATATTACATAGACATTATAAAAGTCAAAGCTATGAACTTTTAGCTGATAGAAGAGGCAGGTATGATGATTGTATATGCAGCTACGTATTCAGGATCATCTGTATGTCTAAAAAATACCCCGAGTAAGAAAGAATACGCTATCAAATGCCATTTAAGTACATTCAATAAGAAATACTGGGGGGGAATTATATTTTTGGATTTTTCCTATTTAGTGACAGACCAGAGGAAAAATGAACTGCTGCTTATTTTAAGCTGAAAAATAATCAAACTACTACATAAAGAAAGACTACTGCTGTTTGACATTTTACCTGTATTTCTCTGTAACAGATGACCTACCTCGGATGCGATTCAAATGCCCCTTCTGTACGCATACGGTGAAACGACGGGCAGACCTGAAGCGACATCTTCGGTGTCACACAGGGGAGCGACCATACCCATGCGAAGCGTGTGGGAAAAGGTTCACCCGACTAGAGCATTTACGTAACCACTTCCAAACGGTACGCCATTTCAATCGAGATTCAGCCTAGACAAAAACACCACAAGATGTCATTGGTACCAGCTGTTCAGTCATTTCCAGACCTAATGCCAGAAAAGCTTCCTAGCTGCACATCAATTACTCGTTATTTAAATTGGCAAATTATATTTTTAATTTCATTTTTTTAGAACGACTTAGTGAATTTTCTTTTTCAAAAAAAAAAAAAAAAAAAGGAAATAAAAAGTAAATCTGCTTTTGGATGAACACTGACATTTTCGAATTTTAAATCTCTTTAGATACATCAAGCCGGCAAACTGATCTGCAGAAAATGCAAGCGTCACGTAACTGACCTAACAGGATGTGTTGTTCAGCAGGGAACAAGACGCTACAGACTGTGCCATAAGTGTCTAGCAGAAGCTAATTTTGACAGCATCCCTGATGATTTAGATGCAGAACATTCTCCTGTCTCCTCTGTGGGAAACAAACGTTCCAAATGGGCTTTGGAGGAGGAACAGAAATCAGATGAAGAGACGATTGAGGAGGAACCGTATAATTTGGTTGTCCGACACGTTAATGATGATGTTCCAGATGAGGTAGATGAAAAGGTGAAGCCAAATCTTAGGTAGATATATTGGTGTATTTGTTACTGTTGTATTCAAGATTAAATTACTTGTGTCCTACCAACTATTGACCGTTTATTACTTTTATTAAAATTAAATAATGCTGAAATTCTATCATGAGAAGCAAAATATGTACAAGTTGTTTTATACGTACAGACATGCAACAGTGTAACTACTTCTAAATATCGTCCCAACAGTACTTATTATCTAGAAACTATTTAGAAGAATTGGTTTGTATTGCAAAGACTTGCTCAGAGCTCCAGTTCATAATGAAAGCGTGAACCAATTTATAGTCTTACAAAGATTCTATACAATATAATTTTTAAAAAAGAAATACTGATAATTTGCTTTGAAAAAGTCTTACTAAAGTAAACAGCTAGGAAATGTAAAACATTTTTGTTGACACTGTAATTAACATGTATATACACTTCAGAAACTTCATAAGAAAGGAGAAAACAAGTAGAATTCTTCCTGCTGAAGAACCTATTTATAAGAGCTTTGTTTTCTGAGTGATCTTACTGATTCTTATATTTGAGAAAAGCATGATTAGTTTTAAGGAATGAAAGGAATTAGTTTAAGGAATACACACAGCCATACAGAATAGAATAATGAACAGAGCATCTCTAGCACATAATATGAGCATCATAGCTCATAATATGAGTTTGCCTTTTCAGATATGCAGTGGTTTTGTACTATGGATTTTAGAGAAAGAAACACTAACATGGTTCCAAGCAAATAAAGCGCAATCACTGAAAGGAGTTGTCAGGTTTTTTCCATTTTTTTTTCAGGACTGGTGCAAGATTTGCTTAAACTCCTGTCTATCTTAGGCTAAGATAATAAAGAGGGCAAGTCTCTAATTTCAGTGGGACATTTGTGACTTAGATCATGGAGCTACATTAGAAAGGCTTCCCTGCTCATATAAATTTAGGATGCTTAACAGCTGTTTGACAGTCAGCATAAAATATTGGTTTATAAGGACAATTTCCTTTAGAGTTTAAGCAACCTTTGTAATTCTGGCATCTCTTCAGCTCCTTTAGTTATCACATTTTTTTTTTCGCAGTTATTTGGGTCAGAGAACCACTGCACTAAAGAAACTGAAAATGCTCAGTACTAAAATGATAAAATATCTCAGAACATATAGAAGAAACATTCAGACTGAGAGCAGAGAATGGCATTCCCAGTAGGTACTCTTGATAAAGAGCCACTGTTTGGTTTCATGTCTCATGTTATGTTTCCTTTCCTGTTAGCAGAATCTGTAGCTTGAGGTTACTGCCAAGCAAGCAAAAATTCCCTGTAGAGAACTGAGAACAGCTATTTTGATTCACATCAAGGTTCTCTCCATCTCCAATAGTTGCCATTAAGAGATACCTAGGGAAAAGCGGGAACAGGGCAAGCCTACAGAGCTTGCTCAACTAACAGCAAAAGAAGGGTTTGCAGTTTAAGCATGTTTTTGAATTAACCATTTTCAGGCATTGATTGTCTGAGAGACTACAACCAGCCACGGGGCTCCTCTCATGCACTGGGAGAACTGGACTTCCAGTAAACATGCTGCTGGCTGAAACCTGTCACTCCCACAGCTGTGGAAATGGAACAAGGTGAATTCAAAGCCTGTTTTATACTAAGTACTTAATAAATATTGAAAAAATAAAAAAGATGACCAACACTTACTTAGTTAATTCCAAATGTTTTTCTAGCAAGTTCCTGTCACCATTTCTAAAAGCAGAGCACTTTGCTGCGTTACTACATCCTGTGACTGACGGCATACACAGGGCACCTCGGCACTTCTACAAAGTTGATTTTCTCTTGTCCCATTTTAAAGGTCTGGGCAAAAGGCCAGGACCACCTCACCCCCCGCCCCTCAGCGCCGGCGCTCACGTCCCCAACAGCGCCGCCGTCTCCTCAGACTCTGAGGAGAACAAAGCCACCTCAACTCGACGCCTGATTGGCTAATCCCAGTCACCTGACCTAGACAGCCAATGAGGTGTCGAAGACGCTCTGAGGGGCGGGAGCCGCGCTCTGCCTGCCTGAGGGGCCGCGGCGGAGATGGCGCCGTCCCTTCCACCCCGGTTCTCACCTGCGGGGGCTGCGGCGGTTCGCCGTGCTGAGAGGACGCCCGGAGCCGTTCACATCACCCAGGCCTCGCTCTTCCTCCACAGCACCGCCGTGTCCGGCCTGTCACCACAGTGGGCATGTGCTGGAGCCCTGGGGCTCCTCCTGAGGAGGGGAGAAAACCCAATGTGTAAAATCATCCTTTCTTTTGTCCCATCGAATAGGCGTATCGTCATTCTTACAAAAAAAGTCTCCTCACCTTAGCAGAGAACAAAGCACACATGTAATTTATTCGTGTTAAAAAGCCATTGGCCAAAATTATTCACACCCAAATCTGTTAAATCTTTCAGTCCAAGTTTTATTTCAGTGTGGAAGCACTCTCAAAAAAAAAAAAATAATCAAAGGGATTTCATCCCTCAAATAGTCACAAGGTGGAAATAAAAACAGATCTATTTAAGATGACTTTACAACAAAATCAAGATGAGACAGCACCTCCAGAGGTGAGGCGCTTGCAGCATTTACACTAAAAAAAAAAAAAGCACATCAGGCCATTGCCGCCATCGCTGACGCACTGTGCCCCTCACGGTCAACGGCAGGTAACGCGCACTCACTGTCAGCTAAAAACACACTTCTGATCATTTTTTTGATTAATTTTGATTCGGTGAACTGAAGTCTATAATCCTTTGACATTAATGGATTGTCTGCGTTGTCCTTTCTAAAGGAAGAAATGGAAGCGGATTCAAATCTGCTTTTTAAACGAGAATCAGCTTTGGCAAGATACAGTTGGGAGCGAACCCGCAGAGAGTCTGGAGCATCCCTTTCTCCGGCACAGCAAAGCTGCTTCTTAGAGTGGTACTCGGTGCTATTAGGATTCCATGTACATGACCACATGCTTTAGGATTTCACATGGAAGTTTATTTACAGCAATTCAGCACCACCTGCTGGCATGACTTTCTTTTGTTTTTTTACAGTAGTCCAGAAGGTGTAGTGGTTTGTTTGTTTGTTTGTTTTTTTTTTAATTGGTATACTTTTTTAGGTGTTCTTTGAACAGTCAGACATTTTTCAACATTAAATCCAACCCACTGCAGATATTTTGGACCTTTTATATGATATGGAGGAGGGAGGTCACCTCAGAATTAGAACATTTAAATCTGCAAATGATAACATGTAGATGAACATTACCTCCTGCCACCCTATGGAAAGATAGTATTTTAGCTGGCAGCCCTGCTAGTTTCTCTATTTAGTTCATACAGCACCTAACACACGTATCAGCCTTAAAAACAGACTACCAGCATTCCTGAGAGACTTTCAACCCCTACAACTCTCTTCTTCTCAACACCCCCCAAACCCCAACTAGTTCTTTGTTTCCTGCCATGCAGGTATTTCTCTGTCTCACCATCTTGAAGTCAAAACACAGGCCGACACTCCCCGCAATCCCTCCCTTCAATTTTTGACATGAATTGGCCAATTCCTTAGTTACTTCCATGGGGATTACAGTTTTCAAGGGACTTTTGCAAGCCAATGACAAGTATCTGCTCAACCACACTTTTCTTGCTTTAAATATCAATGATGACAAAGACTTCTGGCTTTTCGTCTTCACAGATCTGCATCGCGGAGTAAGTTATGGCTTTGACCTCTGTACCCTAGACAGAAAAAGACACAAAAGCATGTATTTGCTAAATGACACCCCTTCTAGCAGTTCATAATACACAGCATTTACCACCCTCTACAAATGCTATCCCGTTTAACAGTTTTTCTCCCAAAAAAGCTGTGACTGCATTTGTTCTGATGAATAAGAAAGTTGGCATACTAATGGCAAGGACATGGCCAGGCCAAATAGCAAATAAGTAACTCTTCCTTTATTTTATTGCCTCTTGAATACTACAAATTCCTCCTCTTACCTCTGACAGAACACCAACGTTTGCTATGCTAATACTGACACAGCTGAAGAGCTGGCACAGAGATAATGATTTGCTTCTTGTGATTCCTTGGGGGGGGGGAGAAGCAAAAACTGACCAAGCAAAAAGTCTTCCTAATAGTGTGAAGACCAAACCCATGCACGCATTCTGAATATAGATTGGATTACTGTGTTATCAGCATCACAAAAAAGGAAGCCAACTGTTGAGTTTTGCTAGTGCTGAGGAAGCATCACATGCTCAACAGTTTCAGGAATGCATTCACAAAAAACAGCCAGAAAGCAAGATCTTGGGTTTAGTGCCTGTGATATCATGCAAACGTGTTTATAGTCAGATCTCTCGAGAACTTAGAGGTCTGATTTAAAAGACACCACCCCTCCCCATCTCACCCCTGAAAAGTAAAAGATGTACAGATGATCCACTGCCTACCTGAGGGTGTTTGGGTAGAGAGAACTCTTCTCCCCACCTTTAAAGGCAAAAATAAGAGAGGTGGTTGGACTTCTGCTAGTATTTATCAAATGTTATAACTTGTTTCAATG
The DNA here is from genome assembly GCF_965231255.1 of Vanellus vanellus. Classification (NCBI taxonomy): domain Eukaryota; kingdom Metazoa; phylum Chordata; class Aves; order Charadriiformes; family Charadriidae; genus Vanellus; species Vanellus vanellus. Next base: position 5,955,330 of record NC_138927.1, on the reverse strand, counting down.
ATGAGCACAGGACAGCAAGAGTTTCATTTAAAGCCTCAAAGGAAGAAAAAGCAGCCCACAATCCACTTCTTAGAAAACCATCAGTGAAGTCCAGCATGTCAACGGTATTTCAGAGTGGTGACTCTGAAGGCAACATGTGCCATTTTCAGTAAAGATATTCATTATTCAACCGACTGTTTAAGCTCACCCAATTGATCTTATTTTGAATTGCATTCGGTCAATGTAAAGCACTTTCACCTCCTGCAGATAAAGCGAGAGGAGAAATATGTCAGCAACATCCACCTTCAGGCAGAAATTCTCAGTAAATCCCATTTACAAGGGTTATATTTCACTGTTTAGACAGCAGCTGAAATCACAGAATCTGAGCAGCCTCAAAGAGATATGCTGCTACTTGGAACGTGAAGGCAGCTGAGCTACCCCGACCATGTAATAGCATCTAATAATTGATTTTTGTGGTAACAAAGCTTAACAATTTGTTTCTCAAGTCTTTCTGCCCTGGTATTTTCAATTCTCCGTGTGTTGTGCTTAAGTGATCTGTTGTGTCCCTTTTTTTTTCCCCTAAAGTAACATTGCATTCGGAGCTGGTGCTATCAGAGAACAGCCTTGACCTACAAATGGAAAAAGATCAAAACAGAACACTTACCCTGGGTATAAAGAACTCATTAGCACTGAATTTATACAACCACTCATCCAAGAAGTGGAAAAGAAGAGACAACATGTCGTGTCCTGCATGGTTGAAGCAGAGAAGATAGTCAGTTTATTGTCTCAGAAAGAACACCCAAACATTTTTAAAGAGTATGTCAAATGTGCTGCTTCTGCACTGTTAGAAGATTGAGATTAGTCATGCTTAATTAGTTTTTAATTAACTGCAAGAAAACTACATCTAAAGATTCAAAATTTTGGTACCCTTCTCCCTTAGGGTTCATGTAGTCCCAATATAAAAAGTCCACACAGCCTTACCTTCTGCCTCTACCTCTACTGTATCCACAGGTTCCACGGTCTCTGTATCCGTCATGTAGCCAAACATGGCCATGACGCACTGCTCAAATGCTTCTTCCAAAGTGTCACCCCAAGCATGTAGCCTAGAAAGGCATGGGATAATTTACCAGAACAACAACAACAAAAAAATCCCAAAGTAATATTCAGGTGAGAAATCAGAACACAAGAATTAATACAGAGGAAGTGAATGAAAAATATACTCGCTTTTCTATACCTATCACCTACGCATTTGGGCAGATTACAAGAGATTTTCCTTCTTGCAGTTTGTGAGAAGAGTTTCTTGGGAAAATATGGAAAATAAATGTTTTACCAGACAAGAAAGCTCTTTCCTAATATGGCTAATTGATGTCTATAAAAGTGAACTACTCAGAAGAAATTTGGTTTAAAAGGAAGAGATTAAAAGGAGATTTCAGAAGACATTTCCAAATAACAGAGCCTTAATCCGAAGCCCCATGGGAATATTACCATAGAAAAGAAACGAAACGTGATTCTGTGCTCTCCCAAGAGCAGAAATAAAATTGGCCATCAAAAAACCCAGTGTGTGACATTTCATAGTTCCCTAAGGTGTACACCTGCAACCAGTCTTCGACAGGTATTCCAGATTTATAGCAGCGTAAGAAATAATCAATTTGTCATATTGAGAAATCCCAGCTGCCCATACTTACTGCACATCTGCTGTGTGATCCAAATCTGAGGGGGAAGGAAAAAGAAAAGGCATGACATCACCAAACACACTTTAAAAATGAGGGTTAAAAAAAAGGAAAACGGATATTGTTGTTATAACAAGAACTTTCTGCTTTCATTTTCAGATGTGAAACAGTGATAATCTATTTTCCAGTTTATTAGAAAAAGTTAGTACGGGTGGAATCTTGGATTATTTCTGCCAAGCAGAAAACCACTGTTTCATATAATTATGTCAGTGCCCTACATGTACAGCACTGTGCGCAAGGTATGGCTGTTGTAACGCAACAGGCTTCTACAAGTTAACTGCAATAAAAAGAAACTTTAACCAGGAGTGAAGAGTTTTTGCTGAAGTCTGCAGGACTGAAAATTATTCATGCAGAGGATGAGATTTGCAAATATTTCCAGCTCTGTGAACAAATATACCTGTCCACACCCAAAAACACTCATTAGGCAAAAAGGAGAACTTTAAAAAAAAAGTACGTAATACAAAATAGAAGGCAATCTTCACTAATAAGGTAGGGTTAACATCCCAAGCATTTATCAAGTTTTACATGATCATCATTTGTATTCATTTACAAGAGCGAGAGAAATGCAAGATTATACCAGGTTGGCAGAAACAGAGCTAACTTGGGATGTAAAATAAATACCACGCCATGATCGCTCTAACTGAAAGATTGTTCTGATGCTGTTTAGATCGTTCACACACTATTAATGGATTCTCAACAACGGTCTCTAAAGCAAACAAATTCCAGTGGATGTAAAAGAAGAATAAAACCTCTTCCAGTTATGGAAACAGCGTGACTATTGCAATATGTCACCATATTTCTGCACTGCAGAAATCTGAATGCATCCTAAAATACATATATTCTAACAGAGCAACAGACACTGTCCCTCCAGACACCTCTGAAATAGAAGACAGTCAGACACTGAATGGTCTCCTGTGCGTGCCTTAAGCTAGCCCTTGGGCTGCCACCCACTTGCTTGACATGTTCTTAGAAGACATTCCAGGGGTGGGGAAAGGGAGCGATAATGATCTTTAAGTAGTGCGTGTAGGAGAAAAAAAAAAAAGCAGAAGACCAACACACTCTTGAATATCAATTCCTGTATAAGAGAGGTGGAAAAACATACTGCCTTCCTAAGAAATAGCTTGAAAGGGGAAAGTTTTCAAGGTGAGACTTAACTAATTTATTTCTATCATGATTTCTTTAGAATCCATAACAAAAGAGGCATTTATCTGTGATAAAGAAAATTCTAGACACATCTCTATTAATTCAACTACATATGCCTCCCACAGTCTAAACACACCCAATACTGGCATATTAAGAAACCCCACATGTGCTTAAAAAGCATATCCTGCCATCTTCCTTCCCCTTCCTCCCCCTCCCGATTGCACTGTCACACATATGCTGCGTCAGGAGAGCGTTAAAAATACTCACATTCGTATTTCTTATTGAGCGGTGGGTATTTGGCTTTGATAGCCTTCTGCTCCTCCGTCAGGTTGTAGTCCCTCTCATCGGCTGCCATCGCTGCTGGGCTTGAGCAACACTCACTCACTTCCTGGTGGTGGGAAACATGGCCACGTCCGCCAGCGCGTCAATCCTGCCGGGCATCCCGTGAGATGCTGTGCTGGAAAAGGGAGAATTGACTCAGGTCAGTTTTTTCACTTGACAGCAGTTTGGTAGCAGTTGTAGACAGACTCAGGTATTTAAAACATGATATTAAATGCACATTATTTAAGTTGTTTGTTATCAAAACTATCACCGGGAGATGGGGGAAGTTCAGAGTTCAGTCCTATGCCGTTTGCCTCATTAACTGATACAAGTTATGTTCAGCCAGCAAAGCTGAAAAAGTGTGGAATTTGGCCTTTTTTGGGAGGAACCACGTTTTTTCTTCATTGTTGTGTACACAAAGCATTTGATTCATCCTCAAATAATAAAATACTGTAATAATGAAAAATATAGTACATTACACAGCAAGCTGAAATGTGCATTGCTTCCAAACCCCAAGACGTAACAGGAAGGAAAATCTGTAACCTTAAATGCATTTTTTTCTTTAGGGAAAAAAAAAAAAAGTCTCCTTTTCTCTTAGGATACAGACTACATTTAAGGCATCCTAGAAACACATGCATGGCAAGTTTGACCTGTCACACAAGTGCAGAGGTTTTCCTATGTTTCTTTTCTTGCAGAATGTCTTTTTTTTTTTTTTTTTTCAAGCAAGAACTGTATCAAATCCCTATTTAAAAGTCTAATTCTCAGACCGGATCTCAGTAGTTGCTCAGATTCATACAAGCTTTCATTTGTGAATCTGACAGATACAAATTGGAGAACCTGATTAACTCCTGGCTAATTAATTTTCCTCAGACTCCCCAAATTTCCAGATATAATAACCATTCTCACTCTTTCTTTTTTTGTGCATTAAAAGATATATGCACCACCGAGCCTAAGAATTCCATAAACAAATGACAGATTTATAGATGGCATGTAACATCATCAAGACTACTTTTAAACAGGAATGGTTCTTACTCCGAGGCTTAGACACAGACTACATGGGATTTCCAGTTTCTATTTTCAGGTAAGCATCTAGGGACATTGCAAAGAGAAGTCTGGAATTGAGAAGCCACTGCTCCTGAGGGAATGCACCCAGATGAACACACATGTTGATTTTACACCTGTTAAGCCCTGACCGTGGATGGTCAGATCCGCGGCTGATCGCACCAGGTTACTCACAGTAGGCCCATCAGAACCAGCTACATACCAAGCAGGGCTCACCGCTGCACTGAATGAGGGAAAAAGGGAAGTTATTAGTGATTATAAACAATTAATAACCCAAGAGCAAGCTGAGGATACTCCGAAGGTTTCTGGGCAGCCCTGTGAGGAGGGAGGGCCACGAGGGCCAGGCCTCGGCCCCACACACGCACCAGTCTGGTCCCGACACGGCCTGCCCACGGCTGTGGGTACCGGACGAAACGGCGGCCGTAGCCACGGGCCTTCCCGCTCCCAAGCTGGTACCTCGCCCCAGAACCGCCTCCGCCGCCGAGCCGCCCCTCAGCGCGGTGCGCTGCCGCTTTAAGAACGAGCGAGGGGCGCGGGCCGCCCTCCCTTTCCCCTCCGGAAAATGGCGGCTCCCAAGGGAGCTTCAGCAGCCCCCTCCTCCTGCCCACGTGACCGCCGAGCGCGCTCGCCTGCCCCGTGTCCCCGCCCCTCGCCTCTCACGGATTGGCTGCCGCTGCCCGGCGGCGGGCAGCGATTGGCCGGCGTTGGCGCGCGAAGGGGTGCGCGGCGCCGGAGCGGCAGGCGGCGGGGGCAGGAAACAATAGAGCCGCGGCCGGAGGGGTCCGAGCAGGGAGCGGAGGAGCCGCCCGCTCGCCTCGCCCAGCCCAGCCCGCCCCGCCTCGCCTCCCGCAACAGCCCCGCTCCCCCCGCCCCGCCATGGCGGACAAGGAAGGTAGGGACCGCGGCGCCGTGTGGGTTCCGCGGCGCGGCCTCCTCATCTCAGGCCTACCGTGAGGCGCGGGGGCGGCCGGTCTGAGGGGAGCGGGGGGCGGCTCCGCCAGGGGGCGCGCGGGGGCGGGGCCCGCCGGTCCTCGCTAGTCCCCGCTGGCATGGTCCGCCGCGCCGCCGCCTCCCCTTGCCGCCGGGCCCCGCCGGGGAGGCCTAAGGCCCGACTCGTCGAGGTGGCGACGCCGCCCGGGGCGGGACGTGGGGGTCCTGCACCTGGGCCTGGTCCCTATCCCCACCCCCTTTTGATCCGTCTGTCTCCGTGCCCGGAGGGGAGGGGGGTTGGATCCTCCGAGGAACCGGGTGGGCCGGTGTAAGGGGGCGGGGGGTGCCCCGGGAGGGGGGGTGGGCAGCTGCCGGCCTGGTGCAGACAAAGAGATGTCACCGGCCGCGCTGCCACGTTCCGGGGGTGCGCTCCCAAAGGCCCCTCTGCGCTCGGGTGCCGTTTCCAGCGGAGGTTGGTAGCAGATGGTGCGAGAAAGTGTGTGAGAGAAACGGACGGAGCCTTGGAAAAACTGGATTTTGGGAACTGGTAGTTCAAGGCTGCGCCTAGCCTGCTCCGTTTAACAGCAGTTGCTGCACGCGCTCGCGTTTAAACACCTTTACAATTCTGGATTTTGCCTCCGCGATATCCTGTGGCAGCAAGTTTCAGAATTTTATTGTGCTGCTTCTGTTGAGATGATGAAGTTTTGCATACTTTAATATTAATTCCCAGCCTTATATCCAGAAACAAGGATTAGCGTGTGCGACAGAGGATTTTTAGTTGTCTAGCAACTACTCAAATAGTCTAACAGCAAGCCAGGGTGTGATGTAGTTGGGTCTATTCAATTGCCTGCTCAGTGTTGTGCATATGTTGTAAATGTATTCAGAAAGGCTAATCGTATGTTTTTGTTTTTGTTTTTGTTTTTTTTTAATTTAGCAGCCTTTGATGATGCGGTGGAAGAACGTGTGATCAATGAAGAGTATAAAATATGGAAAAAGAATACTCCCTTCTTATATGATTTGGTAATGACCCATGCTCTGGAATGGCCCAGCTTGACTGCTCAGTGGCTTCCTGATGTAACAAGGTAAACTGATCCTTTTGTGTTGGTTTGGGTTTTTTAAAGCAGAATAAATAGTAAATTTAGGATCACTTTTTGTGAAAGTAAGACAGTACGTGATTCCTTTGTGTATTAATCCCTTTTTATACCCTTGCCTTGCCAACAGCAAGTTGAGGACTAGGAACACTACGGAGATAATCAGTACAGACATTTTTAGTTTAGGAAAATGTCTTCTGTTACTGAGAAGATATTTTCACACATTTGTTTTCAATATTTTTCTTTTTCCAGCTTCGCTCTCCCCTTTAATGAACAAAAAACTACTGAAAAATAGAACTAGATATAATTTCTGTATAACCACCATTTTGTCCTAAGCTTCCAAAACAATGTTCTCCTTGCAGTGAATATTCATGACCCTCAGAGATGTGCTGGGGAGGAGCTGCTAAGGTCCCTTAAAGGAAGGCACAGGAACAGTGGTCTGTCAGAGTGTTGTGCTGCAAGAAGTTTAGGTTGAGATCTGGAGTTATGATACGTGATTTCCTCTGGAGGAAGTGAGTTTGTTGTTGGAGCAGGAGAGCAACGATAACTTTAAAGAGTGTTATTAGTGTTAGAAGCTGTCATGAAAAAACGTTGTGATCAGCTCAGTATTTGTGTAAACCCCTTCTTTTGTTTGTCATGTAACTCTTTTCCCTTGCAGACCTGAAGGCAAAGATTTCAGTATTCACCGGTTAGTCCTGGGGACCCATACTTCAGATGAACAAAATCATCTTGTGATAGCTAGTGTGCAGTTGCCTAACGATGATGCACAGTTTGATGCTTCTCACTATGATAGTGAGAAAGGAGGTAAGGGACCAAAGATGTTTTAACCATTTTTAACCATTTTTTCCTTCCCTTCTGAATAGAATATTTGTCTTTCCTTGAAGTTCAGATCTTACATCTAATCTAATCAATTTATTTCTAAGTGGTACCCTTACTTAACAGTAGACAAATACTATATTTTTGAATGTATGTTATGTCTTAATGATAAAAAAGCAGATGGCAGGCTTATTGCAACAGTATGCATGTGTGGGAAAACCTCACCCCTCCCTATTTCTCATCAGGAATTGACATTGAATTTCATGGAATACTGTTTATTGGTATTTTTATTATCACTTTTGCATTATATAAACTCTTCCAGTGAGAAAGTCACTCCTGTAAAAGAATATTTTCATTTCAGAGGAGTGTAACATTTCAAATGTTCTTCTCTTGTCTGAATCCTGCTGCCTGATAGTTGTGCCAGCCCCTCATGGATAAAAAGATTATTGTATTTTGTTCAGTATATCAGACTTGAATTCGATGCTCTCTATAATCTTTGTTGGCTGTCAGCATTGCTCCAAGTTAGACATTTCTCATTTTTGCTTGCTTGAATCAGTCTTTCTACCTGGTGAAAGTCCTTAATGATCCAATGTTTGCTCTTCTTTTTGCCGGAAGCCTGGATTGTGCAATGAGTATTTTGATCTTTGGGCTTCTGAGAGTTATTCATGAACACAATGTTGTCTAATAAATACTTTGTTTCTATTATATTTCAGTATTTCTCAAAAGTATAGTACCTCAATTTAAAACTAAAACAAACAGAAACCCCCTCTTTTTGCCAGAACGGTGTTGTGCAATTTTATGAAATACTAAGTTACTGTGACTTTAACGATAAAGATAAGGCAGCTTTAGCGAGTTGTATTACAGTCCCATATCTTAAATATGGTGCAGCAATATTTTTATTTGCAGAACTTTGTCCGTTCTGCAATGCTGAATTTTGTTGTATTTGAAAGTACAGTTACAGTACATCTGTTTCAAATGTACAACACATCTTCCTTACAGATAAGAGTTTTAGGTATGATAAATTTGGGGCTTGTGTTGTTGAATTTGAAATAGTAAAAAATTTTTGGGAAGAAATGATCTTTAACTTAGTCAAAATCCTGATGTTTTGATGTTACAAATACAGATGTTTAAAATAACATAGCATTTGATAACTGGATTCTTTCAGTTTTATAGTTGTTCTTGTGACTGTTCTTTCAAAACAAGTATTTGGTAGTATCAGTCATTTGAGTCTTTGTGTCTTGATCTGTAATGGGCTTATTATTGACAACTACTGAATTCTTATTTGCAGAGTTTGGAGGCTTTGGGTCAGTTAGTGGAAAAATTGAAATTGAAATCAAGATAAATCACGAGGGAGAAGTGAACAGAGCACGTTACATGCCACAGAACCCATGTATCATCGCCACGAAGACGCCATCCAGTGATGTCCTTGTCTTTGATTACACCAAACACCCTTCTAAACCAGGTGTCTGCTTCTTTGTTATGCGTGTGCTTCAGAAATCAGCCAGCCCTTACTTAAGAAAAGCTTGATGTAGTGAAAAAGAGGTTAAAAACTTTTGTGGGTTGCATATCACTTGTGATTTTAGGGGAAAGTGGGTAAAAGGTTATTTTATATGAAGCTTAAATGTATGTATCCTATATGTATCGATAGAAAGGTATGCTTTTTTCCTTTTGCTATTTTATTGCCAGTTTTGTCATGTCACCATATGTGGTGATATTTGGAGTGGTGGAAGGTGGCTTTTTGGAAACTATATGATTTGCTGAGTAGCTGAGCTGTTGTCCTGATATCCTGTAAGGATATTAACAGTCATTCACTGATAAACTCGTCAAGATCATACAGAGTAACTATTTCTGCGACTGGCAATAAGGGTCAGAAGTGCATTTCTCACTTTCAAAGTGCAGTTGGAGATGTTGAGAGAAAGAAAAATATTGCACCAGCAGAGTGTTTAGGAAGAGGTTTTTGAGCAGGAACTGAGATGAGCTGCTGTTCCTCCATCCAGCTGGACCAGGTGACTCATGCCAAAGCATGGAGATGGCTACTGGGCTTCTTTGACTCTTCAGCAAGGCCTATAGTGGTAATTTAGAATGGACCACTGCTAGGCCATCCAGCCAAAAAAAACCCCTAAGCTAAGAGGACAAACTGCTCTGTGTTGTGTCAGTGCATTCTGTTTTAATGAGGTGATTCTTCAGTTGGGGGAAATGCTCAAAAGGATAGAGGGGAATCCTGTTGAAAACGTCAAAGCAAAGTTTGGTAAAGCACAGTAAAACTTAATGCCAGCTATTCCAGGATGTGCTGGAAGTGATGCTAGGCACTGAAGTTCTTACGCTGCCATTTTACAGACCCTTCTGGAGAGTGTAACCCCGATCTGCGTCTTCGTGGACACCAAAAGGAAGGTTATGGGCTGTCATGGAACCCAAACCTGAGTGGGCATTTGCTTAGTGCTTCTGATGATCATGTGAGTACTTTAAATATAGCTGGGGTACAGTCTGCATTTTTTGACCCTTGGCATGGTCAACAAATGTCTTGTTTTTGAGGGGCAGGAGGTAGGGGAGTTAAATAGAATGTCTGTCTAAAGATGCAATTTAAAAAAAATTTCTTTTTTTAAAGACCATTTGCTTGTGGGATATTAGTGCTGTTCCAAAAGAAGGCAAAGTGGTGGATGCGAAGACCATCTTCACAGGCCATACAGCAGTAGTGGAAGATGTATCTTGGCACCTGCTCCACGAATCTCTTTTTGGATCTGTTGCTGATGATCAGAAGCTCATGATGTAAGTGGGGTAACCTCTTCAGAAACAGTGCATCTGTTGCTCCTGCTTTCCCTTCTGCTCCTTAGTCCCTCAGTGAAATGGGATCTAAACCTTTGTTTCAATTCCGTGTTTTCCCCTTACAGCTGGGATACTCGGTCAAACAACACCTCCAAACCTAGTCATTCAGTGGATGCTCACACAGCTGAAGTCAACTGCCTCTCTTTCAATCCCTATAGTGAGTTTATCCTGGCTACAGGATCAGCTGATAAGGTACGTCTACCTTGAACTTGGGTCGTACTTGCTGAGTTTCTGATGTGTAAGTGTGGATGTATATATGAGTGGCTTCAACAAAAAATGTTTTATATTTTTTTCCTAGACTGTTGCTCTATGGGACTTGAGGAACCTTAAACTGAAGTTGCACTCCTTTGAATCACATAAAGATGAAATATTTCAGGTATATCAAAATGTCTTTAATACACATAGACTTGGTTCTACTTAGCTGTCTGGAAAAAATGAAAAACATTCTTTTCCAGTCTATGTGTTTTATGAAATGTGCTTGCACTTAAAAACGCACGTGTTCTTTTTTCTCATCTTATAATTTTCTGGCTTATTGTTGCGGAGCTGTACAGCTCTGCGTGGGGTAGAGCTGCAGTATAGATAAGAGTGTCCAGAAAGCCAGGGGCAGAACGTAACGAGGAAATGATCGAGAGCTTTAACCACAACAGAAGGGTGAAATGCTAGCAGTACAGAGTAAATGTAAATTATTCATGGCGGCAGATTGAAGTGGGGAGGTGCACTGAAATGGCTGCAGTGTTTTCATCTTCTCAGCTTGGTCCTGTAGGAAGGCTTTAGCCAGTACCCATTAAAGGAGATCACCGGAACATCCTGTGACAATGAACAATTGCTAATTTTGGTAGTGTAAATATAGAATTTAACATCACGGGTAGCATGTGCTTAGCAGATAAAATATTTCCATCTCCAACTCATGCCCTACTCAGAAGAAAAATATGTAGAGATTTTTTTGTAGAAGGATTACTCGTTAAGACTGTAGTTACCTCTAAATAAAATTACACATGGAATCTTGAAATGTCAGGTTAGTGTGCAGAATTATGTGTTCTTTTCTAATCCTGTGATCCTATTAAGTGGTATGTTTTGGAGAGATTTATCTCCAGCAGAAGTAGTAAATGTGAGCTTTTGGGCAGTTAAGCTTAATTACAGTGATTTCTTTTCATGTATAAACCGTACCTACTACTTAAGCAATCCGTAGTTTATATTTGTGCAATCCTTATTAAGGTAAAGAGCAGCTAATACCCTTGAGAGCTGCTTTGCACTTCATAACACGTGGTCTTTGTTAGAGGAAAGGTTATGTGTGGTACCTTTTTGGTGCTGAAATGCCTTGTTAGTATACGAATGTTCACAAATCGAACTCCTGTGTTAGTTTGTTATTATTGGGCATATTCATATTTCAAGGTAATATCAATTTAAATTCTCGTAGAGCTTTCAGGGATACAAAGTACAGTGGTGTTCGTTGTGAATGTCTATTGTGTTACAGCTTCTTAAAACTAACTCCCTTTCTAAATTCATCCTTGTCTGTAGGTTCAGTGGTCTCCCCATAATGAAACCATATTGGCCTCCAGTGGCACTGACCGCAGGCTAAATGTTTGGGACTTGAGGTAAATCCCAAATTAGTCACATTGTCCTGACAAAATATTAGTGATGAATGGCATCACACTTTGACAAACAAACAAATGCCCACCTTTTCCTTTTTCCTCTCTTTTTTTTACAGTAAAATTGGAGAAGAACAGTCCCCTGAAGATGCTGAGGATGGTCCCCCAGAGCTGTTGGTAAGTCTTTGGAATCTCATCGACTCTTCTGATCTGTTATTCATTTTTGCGATTTGAAAACATTCCCCCCCCTTTTTTTTTTCCCCTCAATACTAGTTTATTCATGGTGGTCATACTGCGAAGATATCCGATTTCTCCTGGAATCCAAATGAACCCTGGGTAATTTGTTCTGTATCAGAAGACAATATCATGCAAGTCTGGCAAATGGTAAGTTGTTGGAGAAGGTGCAGGAAGTGGCAGATGAGAGATGGTGTTGAACTGCCTTGGATTTCAGCATTCCTGGTTTTATTTACAGCTCTCAGCATGACTTGCTTTGTAGCACTGCTGAAATCTCAAAGGGATAGTGAAATCCACTTCAGGTCTGGTCAGAACAATGGTTTACAAATACTCAGAAGCTGTTTTGTGTTTCTCATGATTTAAAAAAAAAAAAAAGAAAGTACAGGTGTAGAAGCAATATTTTTCACTTCTATGTTTGAATGAAAACAGCGTGTGTGAGGACCAAAGGTGATATTGAGGTTTCTGTTAGTTACTGTTTTAAAGAATGAAATATTTGCAAATGACATAAATGCTCTGCTGAAGGTGGAGGTGAATAGGAAAGATTTGCTGACCCTGAATTACCAGCTGTTGAAGGTTTCGGAAAACAAACTTTTAGAGTTTGAATAACCTTTGACTAGAGCATTCTCCTAATTTTTGTTTATCTATGAATTGGTTCACAGGGGATTTGTTCTTACAAGCCTTCTGTATAGTTCTTTTGGAAGGCACTGCTGCTGAGTAGAGGATCTACTAAATGTATATAAAATAGTCTGTTAATTGAAGTAAGTCTTGCAGTGGTGTCTACTTTAAGAATGCAAATTTCCATAAGTTACAGTAACTTGCAGGGTATTTATGCAATGTTTTGGAGACACGGCTGTTACGAAAAAAAGGTTGTTTGTATTGCTTCTTTAATTGAAATGGCCTTGAGGGATGTCGTGGTTCAGAAACCAGGACAACGGATCAGGGATGGGTGATGCATTTCTACAGATGAAACTGCCACAACTTTTTGAAGTGTTCTAGCAGACGGAATCCTGTTTAATGTGGTGGCAAAATGCTTCTTCAGTTCCTCCATCTCTGTCTTGCAGGCGGAGAACATATATAATGATGAAGACCCTGAAGGAAGTGTGGATCCAGAAGGTCAAGGATCCTAGATGATGACCTTTTCCTGTTTTTAGTCTTTTTCCTTCTCTTCCCTCTCAACCCCGATATTGACTTAACACTGGTTTTGAGACACACGTAGACTTTGTGTTCAGCCATCTCTCTGTAGATACCATCAACAGGCTTTTTAACCCAGACAGTGAATACTCCCGAAGAAAAGGGCTTCGCCCCACTCAGCTGGTACTGTGCTGTAGCTCCTCGGTCAGGTTTCCTACAGCAACCTCTTGCCTCTAGGGCTGGCTGTCTCATCATTTTAGCTGCCTTCATCACATAGAGCAAACTTGGTTTTGTTGTGTTTTTTTTTTTTTTTTTTTTTTTCTTCTGTCTTTAGCTTGCTACAGCTGCGGGCTTTTGCCTAATTTAAGTAAAAGTTAAACTGGTAGAGCTGCCAAAGTATGCGTGAGCCAGCGGAGATGATACAAGTGTTAATCCACTGGCAGTTCAGAAATGGAGTGTGGAAGGTCTTGTCCTCTCAGTACAACTCCAAAATCTTGAGATTCCTTTAGTTAATCTGTACCTTGTGGATTTTTCTGCCTCTGCAGATACAAAACAGACTTGCGGATTCTAACTTAAACTGAAATTAAAATTCCTTTCTATATTTTTTGTCTCTACTGGTAATTCTGGGTTTTTTCATTCCTTCCTTCCTTGCCCCTTTTTTCCCATCTGCTGGGCAACAGCGGTTTGGATTTGTTAGCTATTCTTGCAGAACATTGTTCACCTTTCATGTTTTTTGCTCTATTGTGTGTTTCTTGAGCTGTGTTTTCACATATATTTCTTTCCTTTCTGTGAAATGGTTTTTAAAACTTGGGGCCACCAAGTTGTAAAGGTGTATGTTTTTACCAACTGATGTACCCCAGATGGCATGCCCGGTAACCTACAACAGCGTTGGTAGCTGGTATCTGTAAAGCAAATTAAATGTGGATGAACTACTTTTTTTAGGAGTTAGTCCTTGACCACTAGTTCCTGCACATCTTCCACTAGGGTGTCCCGTTCCACCAGCAACCTGTTACTCTCCGTGCTCCTCATGACTTAATTGCGTGTAAGTGCTTCAGATGGAATAAATTTTTTCTACGTAAATGCTGGGTAGCTCTGTGATTTTTGTGCTGATGTTTTCCTTCTGCATTAACCACTTTCTCGAGGGTGAACCGTACCTCTTCAGAAAGCGGAGTAAGCAAGGGCATAGTCTCTACCTGTATGTGTCCTGAGAGACTGGGTGCTGGTATAGATACTCCTTATGTTTGTAACATGGGGATGCTTTCTTTGCGAGATGAGTAAATGAGTACTTAATATCCCCAAGCAGTCAAGAATGCACTGAGGTGTACTGCTGTCTGGATTTTTGGATCTGCTTTAGCGCTATTTTTTTCTTGTTAGTCTACGGAATAAATAGTCTGATACCTTAGGAGTACCTTGGTTTGACACACAGGCCTCTTATTTTCTCTTTGAGATGCAGCTTTGAGAATGACAAGGATCCTTAAACTCCAACCTTTATTTTCAGTGTGAGACTTTATATAATAAAGTGGAAACCTATTATCCACAAACTAGTTTCTGTGGCCCGCAGTGGAGCATGTCACAATACAGCAGAGACCCTTGAAATACAAAAGAAAATCCTGTTAAAAGGATAAAGCTTCTCTTGCATGTAAACTTTTAAAATCAACCCCCCCCACAACGCTGGCTTCCAGAACAATCCTTTCTGTGCAGGCTCATACAACCCACCTAGGGAACGAGACAAGATACATTTTCCAAACACGGCAAAACATACATCAAAACATTCTTTGCAGATGTCCATTGTTCAGTGCAAGTATTATTTTCTCTGCTCCTCTGTGGAAAAGCAGTTTTACTACACGATCGATGACGGCACCTTGAGAAATACGCACAAGCAAACGCTTGGTATTCCTGACTTCAGGCAGCTGCTGCGCAGCGGGTAGGATGAGCAGCAAGAGGAGATGTCCTCTGCAGGTGCCTCTGTCCTTTACTTTTGCTACAAAGAGGAAAAGTCCATCGTTCTTAACAGTCCTCGTCTGCTTTTTCTTCGGGTTTGCAAAGGTGGCCGTAGATTTCTAAGCAGCCCCTGTATGGGTAGAAAGTAAATTTAGGTGACTGAATATTTACATAAAGTACTCTGGCTGGAGGAAACGGGGAAGGAGGACAGATGCTATTTCTGAAAAGTATTTCTTTAAAAAGGATGGAAGAAAAATAATTAGGAAACACTTAAACTGGCTCGGTACGTGGTCTTGTGAGCGCGTGGACCTAGCCCAGCCCGTCCAGAGCCCTTGGCAAACAAACCAGCTTTAACAGAAGGGAATGTAATTTTTGGTGTGAGCTGTGGGAGACGGCAGCTCAGAGCCATACTTAACTCTGAGGTCCCCGGTGCGAATGTGAAACTTAACGAGGTGTCCTGATACACGAGAAGCATTGACGCTGTCGCTTCCCGGGAAAGCAATTTGTAGATTGCCAGGAGTTAAGAGACTGCGCTGTGCCGCACCCAGGCTTAAACCTGTGATTTAGACCCGTGACTTAGAAGGACCCTGAGCAGCAAAGACGGGGTTGTCGGGATTTGGTCTGAATTGTGAATGCAGTTACTCTTGTTAATAAATGGCCGGTGACACGACAGGCTGAAACAGAGATCTCTTCCCCTGTGCTTACCGTGCTAAAGTCTTACCTGGATAAAAGAAAACTGTACCTATTTGTGGTAGGGAATATCCTCCCATGGTGTGCTTGCATGAGGAGGTTTGAGTGGAGAAGGGGGAAAAAGTACTAAAGTAACAGTGAAGATACAGAAAATGGCTGAGTGTGTACAGCTGAGATTGGACTATCACATGACAGTGCCAAGTTTGGTGAGTAAAATCATCCACAAACTTACGGACATTTTCTGGAGCTTTAAAAAATCCTGTGTATCAAAGAAGACCTGAGTGAAACCAGCAGTAGGGAGTGATAGGCAGAAGGCAGTTCTCTCTCACTGAAGAGCACCCACAATGGTGTTTCCCAAACCTAAACCTCAGCTCCTTTCCACATATTCCTAAGGAAACCGTTGCCATGCCTGCTTCTTGGGAAGCGACCTCCCCTCCTTTGCGTCCAGGGATTTCCAGCAAATCCCTATTTGCTGGATGGCAAAGGGTCTGGAGTTCCCACTGTGCCGCCCCACCAGATCCCTTGCTCCCACACTGGCCGCATGCCCAGGAACCAGGAGCAAAAAGATCATGGTGTCCCATAGCTGTGTGACCATCAGCCTCTTCTCCACCATCCTCCTCCTCCCAGCCCCTCCCCAGCCCCTCCGCACCGCAGGGATGAGACACCAACGGACTTGTAGATGGAGAGTTCCCGGTGGAGGCTGGTCCTCAGCTCCTCCAGTTCCTGATTCTTGCGCTGCTGGAGCTGCACCCCGTTCTTCAGCTCCTTCAGCCTGTCTTCCAGCTCCTCAACCTGTTCCTGGGGAGGGAGAAGATGAGAGCGGATTAGCAGGGGAAGGAAGGCTGTCCCAGTGCCTGTGCTCAGCTGCTGCCCACGATCTCCTGGGGGAATCTGCCTGTTGATGGTGTTGGTCTGGACAAAGCCCAGCCGGGCTGATGGCTGTCCAACCACCACCTTAAAAATCCTCTGAAAAAAAATCTTTGTTTCATGACAAAGGTGGGAGCTTGGGCTGGGATGTGATGTGTTGGGTCCTTAAGCTTCACTTGGGTGTTTGGTTTTGTCCCGTAGACTACTTTGTGTGTGTTTGGAGAAGCTGTCAGGGCTGTATAAACCTATGAGTCAGGAGAAGATAAAAAAAAGGAATTTGGAAAAAAGAAAATATGGAGGCGCCTCAGGGATGCCCCGAAGTCCTGTCCTCCAAGGGACAGAGCACCCTGAAATCCAAGACGAGCAGTGTTGCGGGCGCTGGTGACCTGGTGCCCAGCTCAGCAGAGAGGAGAAGCGATGCAAGGGACACGCCAGCTTCGAGAAGCTGCTCAGAGCCAGGCTGGGAGGAGGCGGCGATTACGAGCCGAGAACAGAGAGTGTTGAAATGGGGGAGATTAATTGCGGAGCCTCTTTGCCAAATGTGCTCTTGTAGATATTGAATTGCCGTGTCCCTCAGGAGGAGGTGGCGGAGGGGGGGCGATGCCTGGCGCAGCCAGAAATAACCCTCTCGGGAGGCAGCCGGGGCTGCGGGCGCAGGGGGTTGAGACCCTCCTGGCAGTGGGAAGGGCAGGATCTGCCCCAGCAGGGCTGGGCGTCAAAAGAAAAGCCACCTTTCTTTAAAAGCCACTTTTCCAAGTGCCTTAGCCCAGCAAAGTGCACCTCAGTGCCAAGCTGTGCTCCGCGGCATCGCTCAGCTCTGCCACCGACCCGCTCTGGGAAGGAACCCCCCTGTCCCCTCTGCCTTGTCCCTGCTCGCTGCGGCCATTTCTGAGGGGCAGGTCAAACCCAAGTGAGAATATAATTAGGAGAAAGCTTTTTTTTTTTTTTTTTCCCAGCAGCTAATCGGGTGAAGCCCCAGCCCTTTCCCACCGCATCCCTGTAACCTCGGGTTTGCCCTTCGTCCAGGGGCCGCTGCTTCGCCTGGCCCGTGCCGGGGCGGGGGATGCTTTTGACTTCAACCACCAGGAGATATTCCACCTCCTGACCCTCCTCATCCACGCCGCTCCTCCCCTTGGCCCTACGAGTGAGACCTTCAGCATCCACATTCCCCCAGCTGCCAAGAACGACTCCCACTCTCCAAATGAGAGGGTGCGAAGGGTGCCCAGCCGGGGCACGTACCCGGTACTGCCCGACCTCTTCATCCCGCTTCTGTTTGACGAGGACGATCTGCTCCTCCAGGCTCCGGTTCTGCAGCCGCAGCCGGCTGACCTCCCCCTGCAAGGGCCGCAGGGCTTCCTTCATCCCCTGGATCTCCCCCTGCATCTCCTGCAGCGCCTTCGCCCCCGCCTCCCGTCTCTCCAGCAGCCGCAGCAGTTGGGGTTCGTAGTGCTCCTCCAGACCCCGCCGGCTCTCCGCCACGAAGCTCTCGAACTCCATGGAGAGCCGGCGGCTCTCCTGCAGGTACAGGTTATCCTGCCGACATGGCGGAGTCTCCAGCCGCTGCCTCAAAACCTCCTTTTCCTTCTCGCAGGTCTCCTTCAGCTGGGACAGTTCACCGGAGAGTTGCCCAGCCTGGGTCTCCAGCTCGCCCCGGTAAGCAGCGTGCTGGGAGAGGTCGTGCCGCCGGCTCTCCAGCTGGTATTGGCACGCCACGCACTCCTTTGTCACCTTGAACAGCTTCTGCTTGATCTGCCGGATCTCATCCTTCAGGTTGTCCCTCTCCAGCTCCACCTTGGCCAGCAGCCGGCAAGCTGCCTGGATCTCCTCGTGGGCATGGCGGATCTCCTGCAGCGCCGGCTCTCGGAGCTGGCCGAGCTCCGCGATCAGGCTGTCTCTCTCTTTCTCCAGCTGCTCGACGGCTTCGATGCATTCTTGGAAGTAGTCCCCCAGCTCTTGGAGGGTCAGGCACTGACGCTCCGCACCGTCCGCGTCCAGGGGGCTGCCTGCCCCCTCTGCATCCATATCCAGCAGGATCCCTGCCCCGTTTGCATCCGCGTCGGCTGGGATCCCTGCCCCGTCTGTGTCCATGTACAGAGGGATCCCTGCTCCATCTGCATCCATGTCCAGCGGGATCCCCGTCCCACCTGCATCCGTGTCCAGCAGGATCCCTGCCCCATCCCCCTCCAGTGGGATCCCTACTCCATCTGCATCCACGTCCAGCGGGATTCCTGCCACGTCCACGTCCAGCGGGATCACAGCCCTGGCTGCGTCCTCATCCAGCTGGGGCCCTGGCATGTTTAGCTCCAAGGAAGCGTCCCCGCCGTCTGCCTGCAGCTCCCGGCAGGCATCCGGGCTGCCCCCGTGCAGGGGTGTCACCCCCACACCCACCGCTGGGTCTAATGGGCTGCGTGAAAGGTCCGGGTGCGGAGCAGCGCCTGCAGCCGCTCCCTGCGGGATGGAGGATGCTCTGGCTTCATCCAGCTGCATCTCTGGAGGGGGCTCAGGCTCTGCCATCAGGTCCCTGGAAAGGAGAGGAGATGTGAAACAGAGCAATGAGTGTAACAGGTCTCAGCCCTTCCTCTCCGCCCTGCAGCAGGCTGAGCCGGGGGATGCTCTCGCCGCGGCCCCGCTGCTGTGACCGTCCCCGTGTCACCCAAGGGCTGTGCAGAACAGGGCAGGGCTGCGCTTGCACGGTCTGATGACAACTTGGACTAAAACTGTCGGGTTTGGCATGGGCCAAAACGAGGGAAGAAAACCCTCTTAAAGTGACTGCCCACAGAGGAAGAGCGAGGGATGCAAACCTGGACCCCAAAACCAAGAGCTATCCCAGTGCCAATGGGAACTGCCCACCGCATCACAGACAATCTCCCCCAGTGGCACTGGTGTGACCGGAGAGACGGGAGCAGAGCTGCTGTGCCCGTGCCAAAAGCTCACACCCGGCGTGTCACACACCCAGCGCACCGCCGGCACAGGCACTTCCACTATGACTTGTGAGGATTTTAGCAATGTGGCGTAACCTCACGGCAAGGGAATGTGCTGCTAAAGCGCAGGCGGGCTCTGGCATGGCTGGGATGGAGGAAAGCACCGCACGCACAGCACCCGAGCGAGCGGCAGCTTCTGCAGCAGGAGCCCGCCGAGCTCCGCTTTGCAGAGTCATCCGATCCCGTCATTATCCCCAGCCCCGGTACCTGCAGCTGCCACCAGCAAATACTCGCGTCTCACATTCTCCCGGGTGCTATTTGGGGTAGGATGGAGAGGACAACCCTTGAGGACGAACCGGGGCTTTTCCTACCGCTTCCAGGAGCTGAAGCCGGTGGGATCGGTGGGAGGATGCTCTCACCTCCCGGCCACGCCGCTGAGCTCATGTCTCGTCATCCCCCAAGGAATGAGCGCAGGCTGGCACTCGCAGGCAGCCCTCGGCTCGCGGCAGCGGCTTTAGGGAAAGAACTGATTTTCACTGATACTTTCTCTCCTAATAAGGTAGTTTTCGGCAGCGATGACACATCGCAGCCTCGGACCCAACGGCCGGTCGGCTGGAGAGGGGGCAGCGCCTGGAAAGGTGGGGAAAGGGCTCCTCTTCATTTTTCCTCGCTCTCCTCCGGTGCCAGCGCTTATTTTTCAAAGTTCTTGGCTCTGCTTTGCATCGGCAGGGCGGGAGGGGAGGACCGCCATCCCACCCTGGCAGCGGGGCGCGGGGGCTCGCTCCCACACACCACCCCTCATCCCAGGGCCCCCCCCAGCACTCCGGGGTACCCCGGAGGGGCCGTTCCTCCCCTCCCCCCCAGGTCACTCCGGAGGGTCCAGGGATGCTCCCCGGGTGCTTAACCCTGGATCCCCCCACCCCATCCCTGCACCCCAGGCTTTGGCAGCCCCCCCGCCTGCCCCACACCCCCCACCTCGCCAAGGCTCCCGCACCCATGGGACCCCTTTGGCGGACACCAGCCCCTTCTCCTCTTCCCTCCCCCCCCCAGCTCACCCGGGGTGGGCTCTTACCTTCCTCCCCTGGAGCCCAATGCCTCCGGCTCTGCACTGCACATGGGCTTAGCATGGGGTGAGGGGGGGTTATTAATAAACAGGGCTGGAAATTAGACTCCGCGGAGCAGCCGCTTTGCCCGGCCACCGCCTGCAGTGCCAGCTGTGGGCGGCTGCCTTCCTCCGCCCTGGGGAGGAGGAGGAGGAGGAGGAAGAGGAGGAGGAGGAGGAGGGCGGGGAAGGCCAAGCCGCCTGCATCCCTAGCAGAAGCAGCCGCAGGGGTTGGCTGCAGCCAACCCGCATCCCTGGGGAGCATCCCCCGCCGCCCCCCATCCCGCTCCGGCTGTCCCCACTCGTGATTTACGGTGGAGATTGGCTTTGTGCAGCCTCAAACCCTCCCGCGATGCTCTGGGCTCTTTCACGGGATTTGGGGGTCCCATCCAGCCGGGGTCCCTGGCAGGGCACGGGGGGGATGGGGACAGCGGAGGGCCCCGGGCGGTGCCCCCTGGGGCTGTGCGGGGTTCGCCTCCGACGTGGGCGGCTGGAAGGGGAAACACCGGAGGATGCAGTGCATGGCCGCCAAACGCCGCGGCCTCGTCCCATGCACGGGGTGGGGCGGCACGGTGATGCACTCCCCGTGGTGTTTATTAAAGCATATTAATTAATGTATTAAATACCAGTAAGTCAGGGGTCTTTAGGTGACGCAGGTTGGCCCTGCAAACACCCCAGTAATGGCAGAGCGCGGCCTCCGCTTCCCCTTCCACCCCTAGCCCCATCACCGCCTCCCCTCTCCCCTCTCTTTCGGGGATGGAGATGACGGTGTTTCTCTCTGCAGAGCCCAGTGGTGGCCGTGGCCGCGGTCCCGGGCACCCGGCAGTGACGCTGCCCTCGCTGCTGTCCTCACTGCCCACCGTCCCCGCGGTGGCTGTCCCCATCCTCCCCACCCCACGGCACCCTAAACCGCCCCTTTGGCGGTTATATTACCAGCATATATTTATATAAAATGCATATTTTAGGTATATTGCCGCCTTGGCACGGGTGCAACAGCCCAGCCTGGGCTGGCGGGATGGCCAGTGGCCTCTTGGCCCGGCTGCCCCCCTTTGGTATTAGAGCCAAATGAGCCTACCTCTGCCAGGGCCCGATCCTGCCCGCTGCCACCGCCGCCGCGGCTCAGGAAGTTGGCACTCGCCGCTCAGGAAGTCGCCAGCTTACGTGCCCCAAAATCGCCCAGCAACGCACGCACCACAGCTTGCGACATCGCCCAGTGCCACCCCGTCCCCACGTCACCCTCACCGTCACCTTGCCCATGCCTCGCTCGCCGCCGGGCTGCTGAAATCAGGTTTAAAATAACTGCGCTTGTCCGTCTCCCAGGAACAGTGCTTTAAAAGGAAAAGGGAGATTTGGGTGGGTTTTTTTTTCTTTTTTTTTTTGATCCTGTTGCTTTTTTCAGCACGACCCACCTTTTTTTTTTTTTTCCCCTCTCTTTTTTTTTTTTCCCCCATGAAGCGCCTCTATTTGTGCCGAGACTTTTGACTCAATGGGAGAGGAATGCTGTTAATTCGCACAAGTTGCGTGTATAAATATATATCTCGAGCTGAAACTGCCAAGGGGAGAAACCAACCTGCGGCTCGTGCGGGCTGGGTCCAACAAACCCTTGTAGGGGATGGAGGGGACGATGGCAGCGGCGCTGCCGAGCCCCGGCCGGGGTTTATCTGATGAGCTGCCAAGGGCAGGGTGGGGATTGAAGAGGCTCAGCTGTTCTCTGCTCCGTAAGCGGATACCCCGGCCCCGGCCCCGGCGCGGGGCTGTTTTGTGGATATAACCAGGCAACGGCTGGCTCGGGTGTCAGCAGCCGGACCCCGACGCGCTCGGCAGAGCCCGGCCGCCCACGGCACGCGCTGGGTCCTGCTGGTGTGGAGAGACGCCGTCGCCTGCAAACCGGCGTGGACTTTGCTCCAGTAAACAGAGCTGGCGGAGAGTTATCGGCGGTGCTGCCGGAGGGGAAAGCAAAAGGCAGGAGAGTATTTGTGAGGCGAAATGTTCCGGCTGTTAGAATAAATGGTGGTGGCTCCGGTTGCTGCCATGCCTTGCCGCTGCGGTGTCCCCGGCACAGACCTGGCGAGCGGCTGAAGGGGTTGTGGGTCACTTTACCTCCCCTCTGGTGACCTGGTGCTGCTGTCCCCCTTTCCGCTGGATTTTTCCTTGCCGTCACACATGGCGGATCTGCCCCGGGGGCAGGGACGGAGCCGGCACCGCAGCCTTGCCACCCTGGCACCACCATCTTGGCACTACCATGGCCGTGTGAGGGCTCCATCCCCCCACAATCTTTAGGGACAGGCTCGGGGTACCAGGGATGCTCTCCCAACTTTGGAGCCTCCTTGGCCAGAGGCTCTGGCAACGCTGGTGGCACCGCGGAGCACCCAGCCCGCCCAAACACCAGCACCGATGGAATTTAGCCGCGGCGAATGTGGGCGACGCTGCCAGCCCCGTGCCCTCCGCACGTGTGTCACCGCGGCTCTGTTTGCCGCAGGTACAGGGGGTCCGGCTGCGGCAGGGCAAGCGGTGCCGGATTCGGTCCCCCGTGCTCAGGAGCTGCAATCTGATCTCAGGGGGAAAGCGTGATTCATCGCTGGAGCCGGGAGCGCTTCCAGGGACGGATGCTGGCTCAGAGGCTGGTGGCACCATGTGCCAGTTCCTGACCTGCCTGCACAAGGTGGCTCCTTTGCCCCGGGAGCATAGGGGGTCCCCAGATGAAGCCGAAGCGGCTATGGCTGCACAGGGAGGGCACATGGGGGCATCCGCCTGAGCCTGGGGGGTTGAATGCCACTGGCCATTTGGGAATAACTTGGCTCACTTTCCCTCCTGCCTCAGTTTCCCCAGCTGAGAGCCGGGGGGGTCCCCTTGGTGCCCCCCGCCGGCAGTGATGCAGGGCTGCCATGGGGATGCCGCTGCAGGAGCCGGCACAGGGTGAGCACTGCAGCCGAGTCCCAGGGCCCAGCACCTGGGGGGGCTCGTCACGCACCCACCACAGAGGTGCTGGACCCATCACAAAACTCCCCGTGCACCGGCCTGGGCAGAGAAGGTCGGGGCAAATCCTGCGAGAGGCAGGCAAGGTCACCCAGGACGACCAGAGGAGAAGGAGGAGGAAGAGGAGGAAAAAGAGGAGGAGGAGGAAGGAGAGTGCAGCATGGGCATGTGCCCAGCTGGGGCAGAGACAAAAGGGGAGCCCAAAGGCTCTGTCTGTCCCGCAGGGACCTTGAGAGCTCCATGGGAATGGGGCCAAACCCTTCCCCCAGGCCACAGGCGCCGGCGGCTCCCGCTTATCTGGGTGCTGGGTCCCGCTCTGCCCCGCAAGAACGGGGGACGAGGAAAGCGCTGTTCCTGCCGTAGCTGCTCCCGAGGGAGACGTCAGCCCGGCCAGGGGAGCGAAACGGGGACGGCTGGGGGGTCCGGCTGCAGGGATGGAGCAGCGGAGCCCCCCTCAGTGTGCCTGTGTCGGGCTCCTTCGGCTTTATCTCCGCTCAGCCCAGACACCGGGCTTTAAACATTTGCGTCAAGGCTGCCTGTCCCGGCAGCTCCCACAGCAGCCCCTGTGTGCGTGTCACCCGGTGCCATGGGCTTACCGGTGCCCCAAGCAGCGCTCGGCCACGCTCCTGCAATGCCCACCACGGTGCGCGTGTGTGTGCACAGCTCAGTGTGCACGAACAGCCCCGTAACAAGCAGCCGTGACCCCGTTATTAGCAGCCCTGTGCGCTTGTGCGACGGAGCTGGCAGGGGCCGATGTGACGGGGTCGGACACCTTTGGAGCAGCAGTGATGGACACCCAGTTTTGGTGATGTCCTCCTCTTGCCCCAGCTCCCTCCCGGAGCTGCCGGCCAGGCTCAGGCCGTGCTGGGGGATTTCACACCCCAGGTCCAGGGCTGCCATGTACCACCACCCCCATGGAGTGTCTGCCACCGGCCTGTGGGGCAAAATCATCCGATGTGTCCATGACGTCCCACACGGCACCCTGTGCCCATCGGGCACCGAGGCTGGGCCGACCTTCCCGCAGGCTTTCCCTTTGCATTGGATCCCGACGCTCACACAGGAGCCGGAGCTGCCTCTCGTGGCCACCTGGCTGGGACACTGCAGGCATGGGCGATGCTCCGGGGAGGCCGTGACGGAGCCGTCCCTTCCCAGCACGGGGGATCTGGGCAGGGAGCAACTGCTGCTATTTATTCATCACCGACTCCACGTACAACGCACCCAAGCAAGGAGCCCTTTGCCTTCGCCCTTCCGATGACATCTACGACCCAGGGACCCTTTTCCAAAACCCATTTTTCAAACAGCGAGCGCAGCGCTGGTTTTAAGCATCGCAGTGACCAGTCCCCGTGTCCCAACGATCGCTGGCAGGGTCACTGCTGCCCGAGCGCTGGCGGAGAGGGCTCGTTGCTGGGTTTTTCCATATCCTGGGGCGAGCGATGGGGAGCAGCGGCTCCGTCTCCCGTCCCTGTCCCCGCGGAGGGGGGATTTGGAGTGAGCGGCTCCTGCTTGGGGATGCAGCGGGGTGGGAAGCGGCACCCCCGGGGCTCAGCGGGGCTGGGCCGGCCGCGCGAGGACCTTGTCCCGGCCGCCTGCGAGTGTCGGAGGCGTTAATGAGTAATGAGGGAGCAGCCATCCCTCCCGCTGCCCTGATGAGGGGAAGGAAACGGGGGCAGAGGATGGGCTGAGCACACCCCAACGCCGCCGGTTGCACCGAGCCGGTGCCATCCCGGCGTGAGGGGCAGCAGTTTTGGTGGCTGCTGAAGCGCGTGATGCCGCAGCCGGTGTCCAATGTGTTTTGACACCCTTAGGTGCCATTTAGGCTGTCACCTCCCAGGGGTCAGGCAATGGGGGCCTCTCCGTCTCTCTGCCTCCCCTCCCGTGTGCCTCTGCCGTGGCCTCGCTGAGCTCCAGCCGGCTGCTCTCCCCGCGAGGCGCCCGGCATCCTTGTGACCATCTTGGCCGTGCAAGCGGAAAATGAGTTATCCAGCTGGGTACCCCGGCACGCTGCCGGCGCTGGGGCTCTCTGGGGAGAGGGTAAAGCTTTCTGGGGCTCTGCATGAAGGGCCAGTGCTTTAGGGAGCCCCTGGACCTTCCTTCTCTGCCAGGACTGGGACTGTAACGGAGGGAAAGCTGAGGATGACCTTCCTCTTCACTTTCCTCCTCTACTTTCCTCACCCGTCATGATGAGAGCTTTCCCCAGAGGGTAAGAGATACTCTCCCTCTCGCTCTGAATATTTGGACAATGCCCCATAACTGTGCAAATATACTTTTCAAACTGGTTCTGCTGCCACCTGAGGAGGGGCAAGATGGGAAAACCAGGATCTTTTTTTGGAGGTTAATGACTCGGAAGTTGGAGCCGGCAGCGGAAAGTCAACACAAACGCCCTAATTGGGGATTAGCTTTTCCCCAGCGCAGTTCACCTCGACGTGGGTCAGCAAAGCCCTGGAGAGCAGTGGCGTGCTCAGCCCTCGCCCTGGGAAGGAGCCGCTCCCCTGGGATCATGGGGGGCTGGGGGGTGCCAGGAAATCGTTGCCTGACTGTTTCAGCTCTCATTTAGGTCTCGAGTCCGGGTTCAGGGGGATGAAGGGGGGAAACGAGAGGCAGAGACACAAAAGCACAGCGAACCCCAAGCCCTTCTGCGGGCATCGCCCGGGATTTGGCATCACATCCCCGTCCCTCATCGCTGGTACCACTGAACAGCCACGGGATGCTTGGGTTCGCACAGCCCGCGAGAGACACAGTGCCGGCCCCTGGATCCCACAGGAGACAGCAACGTGCCGGGAAGCCCATGGGATGGACAGGCTTCTTGCTTTATAAATGCTTCTAGGCATTTCCAGCGGTTGGCAACCTCCCCCGGGCACATGGCCAGGCTCTCGCCAGCCTCCGGGAAGGATGCGGCTGAAATGCAACGATGCGGCTTTTCACATCAGGAAACGCATCCGCGCAGGGACCCAAACCCGCCTGAGCCGAGAGCGTGGAAATGCGGCAGAAACCACCTGTTTTCTTGCCGGGGGCTCACGGCCTCCGGCTTTGCCGCCTGTCCTGCCACCGACCTGCTCACTGCCGGGATGCGTCACCGCTCCGGCCCAGGCTCTCGCGCATCCTGTTGTCCCCTCGCAGCCGAATCTGCATGGTCATGCTCCTGAGCAACGCAGGCTTGTAGCAAGCGGAGAAATCTTTTCTGAGAGCCGCTGCCATTCCCGGGCAAGCTCCCAGGCGCGCTCCCGGCTGCAGGCAGAGGCTCATAGAGCCACGTCAGGCGGCTGAACTCCCCCTCCCCGTGTCATTTCATTTTCAGGAGCTGATTTTTTATTAGCAACAAGAAGCAGCGTGGCGCAGGGTGTTTCACGGGAGTGTGTCGGTGGCCTCAGGTACACCCAGGTCGGCCACTCTCAGGGAGCACTGTGTCCCCCCGGGCGCTGCCATCGGCGGTGACATGGCAAGCGTCACCCTCAGGCCCATCAGGTGAGGAACCGGTGGTGGCTGCGGGGTGAGGGCAAGGGCAGGACACAGCCGCCGGGCCCTGGCTCCTCTCCTGGGGACAGGGACAGCCACCCCTGCGGCTCTGCAGGACACCGCTCGGTGTTGGGGGGGTGACGATGCTGGAATTACTTGTTGTGGTCCCTCACGGGTTATTCCACTCCGGTTCTCTCCCGCTGATGCTCAGCACCACAGGGGGGGCAGATGGAGTGTCCCGGGGGGTGAGAGCACCCCCGGGCTGTCCCTCCCCCCCCCCCCTCCCCCCCGCAGAGTGCGTGTCCCGAGGGGACAAAGCCGGGGCTCACCGGGGGGGGGACACACACGCATTGCGGGGGGGGTGACTCTCCCTTACTGCGGGGACACCCCGGTGGCATCAAGAGGAGGGTGTCCCCCCCCCACTCCGCCACCGGGGCCACCTGCGGGCGGGGGGGGGGGAGGGGGCGGGGCCGGTGGGGGCGGGGCTTCCCCGCAGCCCGGCCCCGCCCCGCAGAAACTTTCCGTCGGCGCCGGGCGCTCGGCGGGAGCCCGGAGCAGGGACCGGAGCCGGGGCTGTAGCCGAAGCCGGGCGGGCCCGGTCCTATGGGCAGCGGCTGCCGGCGGTGCGGGGCGGTGCGGGGCGCTGCCCGCCGCGGCCATGTCCGCCGGGGCTGCACCTGCGGCGGGCGGAGAGCGGGAGCCGGAGCGGGGCGGCGGCGGCGGCGGCGGCGGCTCGGAGACGGCGGCGGTGACGGTGGAGGGTCCCCCCCGGCGGAGGAAGGCCCGGGCGGGCTCGCTGCGCCGGGCTCTCAGCTGGCTCCGCGGCCGGCGGCGGCGGCGCAAGAGCGGCAGCCCCTCGGCGGGGACGGAGGGACGAGGTGAGCGGCGAGGGGGCGGCGGGGGAGGGGGGCGAGGAGGGGTCGGGGTGGTCATGGAGGTAGGCAAGGAGAGGTTGAGTTAGTGGGCAAGGAGTGGTCGGGGTGGTGGCCATGGAGGTGGGCAAGGAGGGGTCAGGGTGGCTGTGGAGGTAGGCAAGGAGAGGTTGAGTTAGTGGGCAAGGAGTGGTCGGGGTGGTGGCCATGGAGGTGGGCAAGGAGGGGTCAGGGTGGCCGTGGAGGTAGGCAAGGAGAGGTTGAGTTAGTGGGCAAGGAGACATCAGGGTGGTGGCCATGGAAGTTTGCAAGGAGGGGTCAGGGTGGCCGTGGAGGTAGGCAAGGAGGGGTTGGAGTGGCTGTGGAGGTGACCAAGGAGGGGTGGAATTGGGTGGCAAGGAGGGGTCAGGGTGGCCATGGTGGTAGGCAAGGAGAGGTTAAGTTGGTGGGCAAGGAGAGGTCAGGGTGGTGGCTGAGGAGGGGTCATGGCAGTGGCCGAGGAGGAGTCACAATGGAGGCTGTGGAGGTGGCCAAGGAGAGCTCAAGGTGGTGGCCATGGAGGTGGACGAGGAGGGGTCACAGTGGAAGCCAGGGAGGGTCAGGGCGTTGGCCATAGAGGTGGCCAAAGAGGGGACTCGGTAGTGGCCAAAGAGAGGTGGAGGTACTGGTCAAGGACATGGCCAAAGACAGGTCCCAGTGGTGGCTGAGAAGGAGCCACAGTGGTGGCCGTGGAGGTGGACAAAGAGGTGTCATGGTGGTGGCCGAGGAGGGGTGGAGGTGGTGGCCCAAGAGGGGTCATGGTGGTGGCCGAGGAGGGGCGGAGGCTGGCCGTGGTGCTGGCCAGAAGGGGTGCAGGCGCTGGCAGTGGCGGCAGCAGAGGTGGCTAAAGGGGGGTGAAGGAGGTGGTGGTCGTGGTGGTGGTAGTCATGGGGTCTGTGGTGGCCATGGTGGTGCCGCTGTGGCAGCCGCAGCAGCAGGCCGGATCCAGCAGTCCCCAGTGCAATCTCGCCCCTGCCCCGAGGGCTGGTGCCGGTTCACTGGGTAGGTTCTCTCTCCGCTGAGTCAGAAGGTCACTGGGGCTGAGGGAAACTGGGAGGGACGCCAGCCACTGCCTCCTCCTCCTCCTCCTCCTTCTCCTCCTCCTCCTGGGCAGGGTGTTTGCGTGCTCCAGGTGTGGCCCTTCCTGTCCTAGATATGGCCCTCGCCCCGGCCAGTTTGCGAGGTGCTGCCTCCATAATCCAGCCGCGTCCTTGCCACCTTGACCGGGACAGTCCTGCAGTGGAAGGTGCTGCGGGTGCCTTCTCTTCGCTGCCCCGGGGTCGTGTTATGGGGGTCCGTGGGCTCAGCCCGGCCTCCCGTGGGCCGGGACCTTCAGCAGAGCGATGGGTGGTGGCGTGTCTGGTCACGCTCCTCTCCTCGGCACAGTTGTTTTGCAGTAGTAGGTGTCCCGGCGAGGCGGCAGTCGCTGGAGGTATCGCCCCGTGCTGCAGAGAAGTGCTCAGCCTCTCCCGCCCCGTGCTATCGGGGACGTCGTCTGCGTCACACCGCTGCCCTCCCTGCAGGGCACCTCCGGCAGGGACGTCACCGCGCTCTTGCCAAGGGAGAGGCCGCTTCTGCGGCACCCAAACGCAGCCGGATGCTGTCGCCTGGGACTTTCTTCCTCAATTTGCCCGGGGGGGTGATTTTCCAGGCATCCAAGACTGCATGCGGGCACATTTACCTCTTGGAGAAGTGCACGGAGATTGGTGATAGGAGAGGAGTGGCTGTGGACAGGCAAAAGGGTCTTGGGAAGAGGCTGAGCTCTCTGCGTAGCCGGTCCATCGGATGCCGCCGGTGCCTCCCTCCTGGCCCGCCGTGTGTGGACGCCGCTGCCACGGCCCGACGCTGAAACCTGAGCAGAAAAAATGAGATGTGCTGGAGCATGTGATGTTCCTCTTTGCGGCGCAGAAACGCCCCCAGCAGCTCTGCCAGCCCTTTTTTTTTTTTTTTTTTTTTTCTTTCCCCCCCCCCTAAACTTAACACATTCCCCAGGTAATCCTCAAAAAGCAAAGTCACTGCCCATCAGGGTCGCAGCTCGGGGACCCCCAGCGTGCTCGCCGTGCTGTCCCTTGTGAGCACACCCTGCTGAAGCGGCGTGCCGCTCGTGCCCACCGGGGCTCCATCACCACGCTGCCGCTGCGCCGTTTGGTTAGATATCCCCGTGTCCGGGAGAGCTGCCCGGAGTGCCTGCCTGCCTGCAGTCCATTCCGGTGATGGAGGGGCTGCGCGGTGCCACGGCCGGCCCCGGGGCTGCAGGACCCTTCCCCTCCTGGCCGTGCTTGCGGCGGTGCCGGCAGCCCGCAGCATCCCACCATGGCGTGCGCCGAGCCCGGAGGTGCCAACGTTCCATTGCGTCGCCGCTTGCTCGGTGGCGTGCAGCGGGGAAGCAGTGCGGATGCGCAATGGTTGCAGCTTGCGTGCATGATTGAATCACCCTCCCCGCGCGCTTCCAGCGTGCAGAGCGCGCCAGGAACCCCACCCTGCTTAACCGCCTCCGGCCCGGCTGCGGCCACGAGCATCCTCAGGACACCGCCGGGGTTAACAGCATCCTTCCCCGCGAGGTGGGGGATAACGCTTCCCTGTATGAAGGGGGTCGGGATGCCTCGAGCGGCAGTTTGGGCTGAGCTGTGGAAATAGGAGTGATGGCTCCGGCAGCGCCGAGTGCCGGCTGCTTTCCGAGGGCGGCTGCGGCGGCAGAGCTGTGTGCTGGAGCTGGTGGTGTCGGCCGCCGCGGCGTGAAGCTCTGACCTGCCCGGAGGCTGCGTCAGCCTTGCTGCCGACACCACGAGCCCTCGTGCAGCGGGAGCCGGCCGGGCTCTGCCCCAGCCTGGGCGTTTTTCCAAGCATCAGCTGGGAGCTGTGGGAGGGGAGAGCTTCCGTAGCTCCTCGTAGGCTTGGGGTGCCCTCGGCATCCCGCCGTTCCCACAGGTGGCTTTGGTCATGGAGGGGGGACGGGGCATGTCCCACCATCCCTGGTGCATCCCGGCTGCAGGGGATACAGGGAGGGGCTGCGCAGGGTCTTGGGGTGGCTCGGGGGGGAGGGCGGGAGGAACGCCGTCCCGGGGAGATGCGGGTCAGGACTAGTTCCTCAGCCTGGGCATCTGCCCGTTCACGGCCTGGGTGTCGGCGAGGTGGGAATTGCTCAGCGCGGAATGCACAGGAGCAGGAGGATGAAAGCACTTCCACTTTGGGTCCAACCCCTGGGGCCACCTAATCGGAGATCCCGTCTCTGGCCGCTCAAACTGCTGCGCCGTGTAGAGGAAAGACGCGGTAATCCTGCTCATGGGCAAGTTTCGGGCCACCTCTCGGGGGCAGGGGAACACCAGCGGCTTTACGCTGAGCGGGGACGGCTCCATCCCAGCTGGAAGCCGAGTCCCCTCCCATTTCCCAGCTGGATGCTCTGCCCTGTTTGGGTCTATGGGTCCCACTGGCTGCACTGTCCCCTTTTTATGCTGGTGCAACTCTTGCCACAGGATAATTCCTGCTGGGAGCTGTAACGCCCCATCCCGGGATGTGCGGTGGCTGCCAAGCTGCCGCCAGCCTGGGGCTGTTTTACCTGTACACAGCCCCTCCGCTCTAAGTGCCTCTGTGGCCCCGTCCCCCCGTGGTATCCGAGCACCTCGTGATGCCCAACGTGTTTATTTCCACAATAACCTTTGGAGGCTGAGGAGTGATTACCCCCCCGGGGATGGGAACCAAGGGGGGGAGAGCGGGTGGGCTGTCCCGAGGGTCTAATGTGGAGCAAGGAATTGGGGTGCTCGGCCGGCTCCGGTTTGCTCCGTGTGGCTGCTTTTTCCTGGTGGAAGCTGGGAGTGAGACAGCCGAAAGCTTTTCCTCCTCTCCCTGCAGCCCCCCAGTGAAGGCAGCGTGTTAACCCCCAGCGGCGCAGCAGCAGTGAGCGCTCCCGCTCCCCGAGCAGGGTTTTAGTCTGTTTTTTTGGCTACTGCTTTATCCGGGTTTCGCAATATTCTTCTTAATTCCCTGATGAAGTGAAGGAATCGATGTTCCAGAAATATTAAATTAGGGTTGGCTTTTTTTTTTTTTTCCCCTCCCCCCTTTGATGCCAGCTTAGCCCGGCAGCAACAGATTTCCTGACTGGGGAAGGGGGTGGGGGGGGGGTCACCGTGATGTTAAAAATAAAGCTTTAAATGCGCGCAGCTGGTTCATAACGTTAGCGAGGGCTCGTTGAAAACCGTGTGGGGCAGCATGGCTGTGTGCGGGGAGAGCGGCAGGGGCTGAGCTGCGGCGGGGACCGTGCCGGCGGCACCGGGCTCGACGCCGTGGGGTGGTGGGGGTGCGCCTGAGTCCTCGAGGCAATTTGGGGCTGGGCTGTGTCCCCCCCGTCCCCCCCCCCCCCGTGTGTTGATCTGATAGTGACCGAGATGTGACATCTCCCTGGACATCTGATTTCCTCCGTCCTCTGCTGCTGCGTGGCGCGTGGTTTGGTGTAAACACCGGCTTTGTGTTTGAGTGCCGAACTTCTCAACTCAAAGGAGGGAGGAGAGGGGTGGGCACGGCTGCCCCCGCGCCTCCCGCTCCCCGGGATTGTTCCTGCGTGTGTGTGGGAATGGATCTGTTCGTCTGCAAAAGGCAAAGAGTGACACTTCAGAAAATGTGAGCAGCAGGAATCCCCTGGCTGGCCCGAACTGGCAGCGGCGAGCGGCTCGGCGAACAAAGAGAGGTGTGTCTGCAACCGCAGCTATTCCACCTGGAGACAACTGGAAGAATTACTCTTGCAAATAACGTTCCATAAGATCCGATAAAACTATTTCGCCGGAGTCATATTTCTCTTTAGAAGGAAGGTCTTATTTCATAAGACAATATCATCATTGACTTTGACTCCGGCAGCGATGGGAACATAAGCCGTTGGGAGGCGAAGAGCTGGGCGACGACGAAGCGAAAAAGCATTTCCCTGCCAAGCGGGAACCGGGGCCCTGGGCTGGTCCCCACGGCTCCCTCCCCGCACGGATAAAAAAACACCTTACCCGGAGCAGGGAGCCGAGCTCCCTCTGCTTCGGCGGGCTGGAGCTGGAGCTGGAGCTGGAGCTGTCATCGGCAGAGCCCGCCTGGGCTCCGGCTTGAGCAGGAAATCATTTGAAACCGTTCTGGTTATGTATTTCTGTTAATGATTGGGGATCTCAAGTGGGGTTTTTGTGTTACCTTTGCCTCGCTGGGCTTTGCTTCCCCGTGAAGGGAACACGGGCTGAATTCCTTTCTCGTTCGGGCAGCTCAGCTCCCGCTCCGTGTTTGCTCGGCGAAGGGCTCAGGTTTAGAAAACACTGTGTGGGACGAATGGGACACCGAGAGGGACAGATCCTTCGCCGGCGCCAGCGCAGAGGGGTCCCCGCCGCCCCACGCTTGGGCTGGCCGGGCTGACGGGGGGAGCGTGTGACTTGGGGCAGATCAGATGCGCTCGAAGCAGTCACGCCGTGGTGACAAGATCCGTATCTCATGAGCAGCTTCACCCCCCCGCCCGCCTCCTCGCTCCTTGCTGTTATCAGAGTCCTCTCAATGGGTAAAACACGGGGTTTTCTGGCCCGGAGAGTACTGGAGTCACCATCTCTTGCCCCCAGTTCCCCATTCGCGCTGGCTGCTCTGCAGCTGGGTTTCGGAGCGTGCCCCGCTGTGCTGGGAATCGCATGCCGGGGAAGCTGCAAATGCTCCCCCTCCCCTGCCACGCTTCCCAAGAGCTTTAAACCTAAATCTGGGATGAAGGATGAGAGCAGCCGGCTGGCAGTGCAGCTTCTCGGCGGGTTTCGGAGGGGTTTGTGTCCCGAGGCAGCGATGGGGCAGCGATGGCGGTCAGTGGGGTCTGCGGGGATGCTGGAGCTGCCCGTGCCTCTCTCAGCCCCCTCCCCAGCTACGGCAGGGACTGAAACGAGGGACGCAGGAGGAGATGGAGCTGAGTTGCCACATGGCTGCGAGATACCCCGTTAGCCCTTTGATATTTATGGCACTTTGCTGAGTTCCTGGGGCTCAGCTCCCTCTCGGAGCCCCCTCAGCACCTCCGAGGCCGTGGGTTGCCGCGGCCGGGGGCGGCGAAGCTTCGGTGCCGGCAGTGGCCGCGTTCGCAAGGCAGGTGCTGGCACGGAGGGCGTCTGTTTTGGGAGCGGAGGGGGGGAAGTGTCTCGCTGTATCTGGGGCAGTCGCAGGCTCCAGCCTCTCCTTTTCTTGCAGGGGGGAAACATAAAAGCTCTTCGCCCGGAAAGCTGTCGTGTGTGGCTGCGGAGGAGTCCCCTGCGTCACTGGGGAAGGGGACTGAGCGGCACGGGGGTGTCCGTCCCTGCACCCTGTTTTGGAGCGGCTGAGAGGGGATATGCGTCCCAGGGAGGCCTTGGGGGGTGCTGGGCAGCGGGAGGAAGCCTCGTCCCGGGCTGGAAGTGCCCCCGGCCGACCAAACTCCTGCAGCCGGGGGGGAAAAATCATCTCCCCCAGTCACTGGGCAGAGACCTTTGACTCTATTGCACTTGTGACCATCTCCGTGTTTAATCTCATCTGCCCTGAGACGGAAAGGCTGCGCCTTGGACTGGGTACAGCCAGTAATGGGAAACAGGGAAGAGTTTCCCACTGGATCCCCCGTTCCCTTCACAGCTCCCGCAGCAGACAGGGTGGCAAATGCATGGGGACATGGGGACAGCCACCCTGGTGCCAGGCTCCGTCTGTGGCACAGGGCAGTCTCTGCCCCACGCAGCGTGCCTTTTGGGCAGCAGATCAAGCTGGTGAGAAACTGAGCCATCACCAAAGATTAATTTATTCCTGGTCACCCTGGGGGGTCAGGACACTGCTGCCGGTTGATTTTTGATTTATTTTTATTTTTTGCATCATCTCCCCCGTTTTGTGCCTTTCCCACCAAACCCTCCTTCCTATTTATCCCAGTCTTTGATGAATCACCTAAAGGAGCCGTAAACATTGCCAGCAGGAATTGCCAACCCCCCGGGCCGGCTGACCCCTCCCTGCCCTCCCAGCATTTAATGTTCTAATTACAAATCAGGAGGGCAAGCTGGGCTCCGGAGGGGGGGGGAAGGGGGGGGGCAGGCTGGCGGACAGAACGGGCAGTGCCGGGGCGATTCCATGCAGCGTGGGCAGCTCTTGGAGCACTGAGCTGCCCTTCCCCTGCCAACCCCAGCCTGCTCCGTGCTCGCAAAACCCCATTGCAGCCGGAGCGGGGAGAAGCCGGGGTGCACCGGGGGAGGGCACGGGAAGGGGGTACCGGCGGCGTGAGCCGACATGGATGAAGATGTCGTCTTGGCTCACCCAGCTGTGACTTGCCCACAGAGAGGGTGGCAGGGGGTTAACATCCACCTACGGGCGTGCGGGTGCTCGCCCTGAGGTTGGGCAACAGTCAGGCTTGGCCAGCTGTGCTCCAGCCTTGGAGGTCCTCTTCCAGCCTTGGCCACCCCGTGCCAGGCTTGGCTGGGGTGTCCCCGTGGGGCTGGGACCCCCAAGACCTGGGGTGGGGGGTGTGTGTCGTAGCCTGGGTTGTCGGAGCTGTGCTCAGGGACAGGCAGAAATGGTGGCGGCTCGGTGGAGCGCGGCAAACTCCCGGGGAGGTGGGAGCGGGGGCTGCAGGCAAGCGCTGTCCCCATGTTTGGGGATGTTTGGGGACGTTTGGGGATGTTTGGGGACGGGGGGGGTCTCCCTTTGCCCGCTCGGCGTAGCTGCGGCACCCACGCCGGAGGGATGGGGTTGGGAGGGTGCTGTGGGATCCGACGGGTGATCCCGGCAGGCCCCTCCTCTCTGCCTGTACCATTGGCTCCGGCACAGCCGCCTGCGAGCGCTGAGCTCCGCCGGAGCCGGAGGGATGGGAGCCGGTGGCTGAGAGCCATCGTCTCCCACGGCCGCCGGGGCTACGCCGGAGCTCGCTCGGCTCCGCCATGTAGCGCCCCGGCTTCCTCCACCCGGTCGCGGTGGAGGGCGAGAGCGGCCTCATGGGCAACGTGCACCGCAAGAGGAGCCCAGCGGGCGTCAAGGCCGGCTCCTCCTGGCCCTTCGGCCGCGGCGGCAAGCCAAGGGCAGGTAGGAGCGATGGGGCTACCCAGGGAGGGGCTGCGGGGGGTCCCGGCTCGGTGCCTTTTGGCGAGGAGGGGGTTGCGTGCTGGGAAAGTTTGCTGCCTCTGCTCTGCCCACCCCGGCGCGGGGCTGCGCAGGACCTGAGCCACCCCGGGTGGTGGCTTCGCTCTCCCTGCCCTCCCGGTGCTGGGGAGGGGGTGGGGGGGCAGGAGCGGGTCCTCTGATCCCGGGTGCCGGAGCGGGGGAAGAGCCTCCTGCTGCGTGCAGGGGCTGCGCCAACATGCCGGGGACCCGCCGTCGGCTCGCCTGCGTTATCAGGACAGGGATCATCCGCTGAATTAGTTACCAGTTTGTTTTTCTAAGCGGTGTCCCAGCGGTTAGAGCGGGGACCCGGGGCTGCCGGTGTCACCTCCCATCCCGTGCCTCGGTTTCCCTCGCTGCGCCCCGGAGATCTGGGAGTGTTTGCAGAGAGCAACGGGCTGCTCCCCCCCGCATCCATCCTGCACTGCTTGCCCTCCTCGCTCTGCGTCTGTCTGTCTGTCTGTCCGTGCACTGATTGCTCTGCTTCTTTATGCTCCGGCTCCAGGGATGCAGCTGAAAAGCCCAGGAGGAGGCAGGGGGCAGGGGGAGCTCAGTTCTGTAGGGAAGAGGAGCAGGGAAAAGGGTCCCACGCCAGCCTGGAGCCGTGTAGTGAACTATCAGCCCCGCAGGTTGCCCGGTCCGGTGAGCTCCCTCCGCGGTTCCTCTGTCGGAGCGGGGCGGCGAGAGCAGGGAAGGTCTCTTGCAGCAACGTCGTCCCCATCCCGGGGCTGCCGATTTCCTCGCTGATGTCGTTAAACTGTCCCTGTGTCCCCAGCCCGGCCTGAGTCGGGGAGGGGACTTGACGGGTGCGTGGGCAGGGGTCCGGGGTCGGCAGGAGTGGGGATGGCAGGTCCGGGGTGGTGCGAATCAGGCGGTTTTCTCTGTCCAGCCCCACGGGATCCCCAGCCCCACCGTCCCTCCTGCCCGTGGCTGCCCCCTTTCCCTCGGTCTTTACAGTCAGCGGCTGCCCGGGTGCGGTGAGCCGAGCCGCCCGCAGGGTAAACAGGGTCTGGAGTCAACCCCTCGCAGGCTCGGGGAGCCACCATGCCAAGCGAAACTGCGGGGGCCGGGATGGGGAGACCCTGTGGGTGCACGGGGAGAGGGTGCCGAAATGCTCCAGCCGGCAGCATCCGCTTGGCGCCTGGGGAAACTGAGGCAGGAGCGGTTACACCAATCGCCCATGGCCGTGCAGGGATGGCGTCTCCTTCACCGCTGGCTCTCTGCTGTCCGTCTCTCCTCACCGGCTGGCTGCGGTCTCCTCTCTGCCAAAGTTATCCTCTCATCGTGGTCTCCATGCAGGAACGGCTCGGTGCCACCGGCCAGGCTGTGTCGTAGCCGGGCTCCTGCTCTTCTCTGGCTCTGCCAGACACCGTCCCTTTGCCTCTGCCCTGAACCGCAGCGGTGCAGGTGATGGGGTGAGCCACCTCCCTGGGAGAGGCGGTTTGGGGGCTCATGTGAGCATCCCTGGTGCATTCCTCGCCCTTTCCTTGTGCCATCCCCATCCAGACCTCCGTCTCCTCTCCATCCCCCTGCCAGGCGTGGGTGCCCCTTGCCAGTCCCCCGAACCAGGACCATGGGGCTGACGGGGGTTGCGTGCCACCGCTGCTGCCCTTCCCCAGGGCTGGCGGGGAGAAGCCTGGCTCTGTTTCGGATGCCCTGAGACGGATGCAGTGTGGGACCGTGCGACACAGCTGGGGCAGATCCTGCGCGGCGAGGGCCGGCGCTGGGGCCGAAGGCCGTGGGGTGGAAGGTGCTGAGAAAACATGAGGCGAGTTGTGTTTGTTCTCTGCGGCGGCTCCATGGCAACGGCGCGGCGGCCACAAAGCGAAAGAATTTGCATTGTGTCGCTTCAGCATTTCGTAGGGCGCAGCCGGGATCACCGGCTGGGGGCAGGGTGCGCCGGCACCCACCCCACGGGCCCCCGCGGTCGCTCTCGTCTGCCCCCTGCCCCTCGCCGAGACCCTGGGTGCTTCTGGATTTTGGGTCAGGGGCGAATTGCACCTCGTGGGCAACTGGACCAACATCCCCCAGTTCCCATCTCTCCATCGCCGGCTGCTCCGGTTTGGCCGTGCCATGCCCACTGCCGGCAGGTCAGGCCCAGGCAGGCACCGGCAGCTGCCTTTGTGCTTCCGCCATGCGCGGGGCGGCGTGGGCACCCACTGCCTTTAGATCCTGAAGGGTCAGAGCAGTGATCCCCAGGGACAGGGTTGGCCGGGCAGGAGCCCCGGGAGCTCGGCTGAGGGCTGCCGGCATCGCTCGTCGCCGTGCTGCAGGCAGCTGCCTGCAACCTGCTGCCTGCCGCCTTCCTCCGCACGTGGGGCTCCCCACGCTGCTTCCCCGGTGCCAAACCCCCCCGTCCCCATCCCTGTGCTGGAGCAGGGCCCAACTTTGCTCTCCTCCCCGGGGCTCATCTCCAGCGGGAGCAGCCGGGGAAGGTCCTTGAGCACCAGGGAGACCGAAAGCCTCTTATCGCCCCCTTATCGGGACGCCCTGCTGAGTCAGGGTGGAGGAACGTGGCGGCCGGCCAGGCTGCGCCCCGCGGAGCGGGCCGGGATGCGGCTGCAGCTGGTGCGGGGTCCCCTGGCCCCCACCTCCCCGTCGGTGGGTGCTGGGGCAGGTTGCAGGGGCGAATCCCCGGGGGGAGGCAGGTTTGGGGCGAGGGGTGACCCGTGGCTGGGAGGCTCCCCGGCAGCGAGCACCGGTGCCTGCTCTTGCCGTGCAGCTCCGGGGTGGGCTGAGCAGCTCAGGGCGTCTTTTCTCCTTCGCAGCCGCTCTTCGTGCCAGACCCACGCTGGGCCGGCTCCGCAAACAGCCGGGGGAGCAGATAAGGGCAGGGGCCCGCCCTGGCGGGGGACACGCTGAGATTTACACAGGCACTTTCTCCCGGCACCGCCAGCCCGGCACACCGGCATGCCGGACTCGCCTGCCGGCATCCTGCTGCCGGCTGGGGGGGGCTGAGCTCCCTCCCGCTCCTGGAGCAGAGCCGGAGCAGGGGAGGAGGTGATCTGCGGGTGTCCCGGGCAGGCAGCTGCCTCCGGCGCTGGGCTCCGACATGCCACGCCGTGCCCGCTTGGCAGGCACCCCGTCACCAAGAGGCAGGGACGGGACCGGCCGTTCCGCTGCCGGTTATCCCCCCAGCCCGTTTCGGTGGCAGCCCCGGCCCCGTCTGACAGCTCCTCTCCCATCTTCTCCCCTGATCCCGCATCGCCGGGTCCGTCTCCATCCCCGGCGGAGCATCGGCGGCTCCTCGGCGCTGCCGAGCGAGAGCTCCACGGGCAGGAGCGGGGTTGGGTGCTGCCTGCAGGACGGTGGATGCGTGCACGGAAAAACCTGCAAAGTCTTGTCCCTAATCCGTCTCCTGGATTTGCTCCTGCGTGGAGCCGGGTACCTGCTGTGACAGGCACGCCTGCCGTTTACGGAGCACCCTCGGTACCCTGCAAACACGCCGGGCATGACGGCACGCGCCGCGGGGATGCCGCCAGCTCCGAGCACCGCGGCGGGGAACCGCGCAGGCGCCGCGGCGGCAGTGTGCATGGGAGGAGAGGACACCGAGGGCAGGTGAAGCAGGGCTGTAATAAAGCTGTGGACTTTGGCAGCGCTCCGCCGAGGGAGGAGGTGCCGGTGGCTCATCCCCGGCCATGCATGCCGTCGGCGTTGCCTTCGCGGCCCCACGTTGCTCTCGAGGCTCTGCCCACCGCCCTCTCCCGCCTCGCGCTCCCCATCTGGGCCGTTCCCGCCTGGATCCGGCTCCTGGCCGTGGAAGGCTGTTATTTACCTTCAAACCTGTTTGGTGGCTTCTCGGGGAGGGGACGGGTGTGGGGTGGGGATGTGGTGGGACGGAGGCTCACAGGGCTGGAACGGGGGCCAGGAATGGGAGTGGGGCACAGTCGGGGTGGTCCTGCCTTGCTCTGCGGTGCCGGGACCCCCGCCACGGGCTGCGGCCTGACCATTGCCCGGCGTCCGTGATAACGCATGGTTGGGACTGGCAGACGTCACACGTCACCACGCGGGCATGCGTGGGGCAGCAGCGAGGTCAGGGCCAAGCCGGCTGCGGTGCAGCCCCGTTGCAGAGCCGGGTGTGCTCCCGCCGTGACAGCAGCCGTGGCTGGAGGTGGCTGGCCACACCACGGCTCTCCTCCAAGCAGGGTTTCACCCCACACCGCTCCTTTGCCGTGGCCCGTTGGCTCGCCGGGGCGACGCAGGGCAGTTTACCGCACTATGGTTTAGAGGAAGAGACCAACTCAAGTTTGTTTTCCCGTTCGAAATGAATTTTATTCCATCCTCTGTGTGGGATCACGTTTGAGAGTCGAGCCAGCAGTGCAGATCGGGCCGTGTTTATTTGCCTTGCGGAGATGTTTTCCTGGCCGAAGCAGCAGCCCCCGAGTGCGGCCAAGGGCGGGCTGCAGCCCCTGGGCTGGCAGCGGGGGGCTGCGCGGCCGGAGCCACGGTAAATATTATTGTGCTCTTATCTTGCCTGGAGAGAGCACGGCCCCGCAGCGTGTCCCATGGCACAGATCCTGTGCAGAGAGAAGGGCTTGAGGAGTGAGGGTGGCCGGGCTGGTTGCCTCCAGCAGGGTCCCTGGCCCCCCAGTCTCCCTCGCCAGCTGAGGACTGGGGAGCAGAGGCAGGGCAGGGTGGCAGAGGTGGGTGCCAAGTCCCACCCGGGGCCGTGGAGCTGCCCGAGCGGAGGTGATGGGCCCAAAGGAAAGATGGACGGGTTCGTAAGGAGGAGGCGTTGCTCCCAATGGGGAGATGCCAACAGGGCTGCCTGTGCCATGCTGCCAGCCAGAGAACTGGCTGTCCGTGCTGCAATGGGAGAAGCCGATTCGGAGGGAGCAGAGGGGCTGGATGCCGGAGCAGGGCATGGGGGCTCTTGTGGCCATGGTGGACTCCATGTTCTGGCTGCTCCCTGGGGCTCTCGGGGCTGGGGTTCATGGTGCACCCCATTGGCGTTATCTGCGCTTATGGCATCTGCAGGGAGGTGCTGCTTCGTCCCTGCTCCAGCACGGGGAGCCGAGTGGTCCCCCAGCCTGGGTGCATGCCTGGACGGTGCTGGCCAATGCCTGGGAGCAGCGTGGTGGGAAGGAACCCCAAAGTGGTGGGAAAGCATCGAACCCCATGGGGCAGGGGGTCTTCTCGCTGCCTTCGGGCTTTGAGCAACCTGGTCTAGTGGGAGGTGTCCCTGCCCATGGC
This sequence comes from Vanellus vanellus, assembly GCF_965231255.1. Taxonomy (NCBI): domain Eukaryota; kingdom Metazoa; phylum Chordata; class Aves; order Charadriiformes; family Charadriidae; genus Vanellus; species Vanellus vanellus. The sequence goes on along the minus strand of NC_138927.1, from coordinate 5,914,336 downwards.
ATGGGGGTTGGAACTAGGTGAGCTTTAAGGTCCCTTCCAACCTAAACCATTGTATGATCCTATGGTTCTCGCTGCCTTCTGCCACCGGCCTGGCTGCTGGGAGAAGGGAGGCGAGGTCTCCATCCCACTGAGCAGGAGGACCCAGGCAGGCAGGTTCTCCTCCCCTTCCTCCCCTGGGGACCTCGAAGCCCCTTCCCTCCCCTTCCCTCCCGCCTGCCAGCTCCCCCCTCCTCCCCATTTTTCTCGGGTGAGTCAGTGGTGGTGGAAGGGGCGGGCAGGAGCTGTGCTGCCTGTTCCCTGCCTGTTCCCTGCCGCAGGACCCGCCGCCGCGCGGGGAGAAGGCAAGTCGGGGCAGTGCCGTGCAAGCAGAGATGGATGGTTGCAGCTGAGTCCGGCCAAACCTGCTGCTTGCAGGAGGCACAGGCCTGGCGAGGAGGGGGACGGGAGCCAGGATTTCCTCCTCCGGCTCTCCCCGTGGGATGAGCAGCATCGTGGCTAAGCCAGCTCCAGGAGGGAGCTGGGCCGGTGCTGTATCCTGCTTGTAGCATCGCTGGTCCAGGGCTGTATGGCCCCGTCCGTGTTCCTTTGGGGTCTCAGCTCCGGTCTCTCCCTTGTGCAGCCCTTCCCATTCCCACCCCGCTGCCCTCCAGCCCCTCTCTGCCGGAGCAGGCAGAGCTGAAGGCATGGTGCCCGGGGTTCCCTGCCCTTCCCTATCGCTTCGCCTTGCTGTGGGGATGCTTTGCTCCCCCCGTACCATCCCTGGCACCGGTAGTGGTTAGATAGCAGCTCCGAGGCAGGGAGACCATCCTTGAGAGAGCGCCCGGCCCCAAGAGGGCTCTGGCTCCTTCTCCGGGAGGATCCCGCTGCCACGTGCAGACGGGGCACGTGTGTCAGATCAACGCCGCTGAGCCTGGAGGGGACGGGGCGATCCAGGGCGCGTCGCAAGGAATGCACGAGGGACGGGACGCCAGCTCCCACCGGGCGTGTTGCTACCGGCATCAGCTGCAGCTGCGGCCGCTTCTTTGGCCCACCAAGATCTGCAGCCTCTGCCGCAGGATCAGGCTTCTCTCCCTCCTGGCTTCTCCCCTTTCCCAGTCCCTTTCGCAGCAGGTTTTAGCCGCGTGTTGACAGAGCTGGGGCGAGGCCGTCCGGGCGAGGAGGACGCGGTAGCGAAGGTCGCAGGGAGTGGGAGGAGAAGCGGAGGCTGCTCTTCGCACGCTGCCGTGCACCCCAGTGTCAGCCCTCGGCACAAGGCTCCTCCGTGGCCGGGCTCCGCTCTGGCTGGGCGGTGGCCGTGGCGTCCTGCACGGATTATCCTGTGGGTGATTGCAGCCAGTGATGCTCAGCTCCTCCCGCCCCAAACCGCAGGGGTGTCACGCTCAGGAGAGGGACACGTGTCTCCATCAGCAAGGGACAGTCTTGAGGCACCTTGGCATCCTCACGGGCGATGAGCCACGTACGGGGAGGAGGAGCAGGGACGGGCTGTGTGGTGGCACCTGGGAACGTCCTCACAGCTCCGGGCAGCAGCTTCCACATGTGCTGCCCTCAGCAGCCCCGCAGGGCTGCAGCTCAGCTGTGCCAGAGCCATGGACCGGCAGCACAGGGGGGACAGTCCCCCTTTGCCCGGCTCGCAGGGTGCGGTGCCAGGGGGTCCCAGATGCAGCCCCGTCCGTGCGGGCAGAGCTGGATGTGCCATCCCAGAGATCCGTACCCGGCGTCTCTCTCAGCTGCATTTGCCCGCCGTCGCTGGGGCTCGTGACGAGCTGCCCGGAGAGGAGAGGGGCAGCGTTCAGCACAGCACGTGGCTGCCCGCTTTGTGCATCCTCAGCCCTTTAATTATGTCCCTTTTCCACTTGCGCTGTGAAAAGAGCTGGGGAGCGTCTGCCTGCAGCCGCCGGCACCTTCTGGGTGAGCGCGTGGGCAGCGGGGCCGATCCTGCCCGCGCTGGAGGCAGGGTGCTGGGTTGTGCGTAGCAGGGGCTGCAGGGCGCTGCTTGCATTTGCTGTTGCGGGCACGTAGGAGATGCAGGGGAAGAAATCCTCCCCAAGCCCGCAGCTGCCCGGCCAGGGATGCAGAGGTGCCCTTCGCAAGGTCAAATGGTCCCTCGGGCTGCGCGTTTGGTGCCCGGGGTCTGGTGGGACCCTCGCTCTCTGCTTTGGGTAACGCTGCTCTGTCTGCGGCCAAACCTCTCTCCTGCCTCAATTAAACCTGTGGGCAGCCCGTGGGGAGCTGGCAGGGCAGGGGAAGGAGGGTTTGACACGTTGGCTCCTGGCTGGCATGAGGATGGCCCTGCCTGCTGGGTAAATACTGGGAGCTCTTCACCTTTTGGGGCAAAACGCCTGGAGATGGGAGGGACAGAGCTCCCCGTGGTGGTGGGGACCCGGGGCTGAAGGTCGGAGCAAATTCCCCTTCTGCGTGGGGCACCGCAGCTGCCGGCAGCCTGCCTGCTGCCTGCCCGATGGCACGGGGCTCCCCGGCACCCACCGCCCCGGCAGCACGCAGCACCTCGTGCGGTGGGGACGGGTGGCCGTCAGTGCCACGGTCCGTGCTGGTGCCTGACCACCCGGCATTTCCGCCCCTGCCTTCACGTGCCCCCGTGCCAGCAGCTGGAGCTACTGGTTAGACTGGTCCGAGACCTCATTCTCCCCCAGTGCCACCAGCTCTCGTGACCGTGACGTAGCCGTGCTGGATGCCCGGTCCCTAAGGACAAACACCCTTTGCCCCGTGATGGCTTGTGTCCTCCCGCTGCGGGCTGAGCCGTGCCAGGGGTAGGGCTCTCCCTGGCAGGGCTGCGGGGACCACGGTGGGCGCTGGGTCCTGGGGGGCACCAGGGACGGACAAGGAAGGGGAATACCAGAACATCCCAAGGGCCGGTACTTGCCGGAGGAAAAGCCTCCCAGCTCCTCCCAGCTGGATGCACTGTTGTGAAATTGAGCAACTGGTTTGCAGGGAGCTGTGCCCAGTGGGGAGCAACGAGGAGGGTCCTGGGGGGGGGGGGGTCCCAGGGGTGTAAGATGGGGGGGTTGTGGAAATCCCGGTCCTGAGCCCGACAGGACGGATCCCTGCCGGCCATGCTGTGTGTGGGAGGAGGCGAGAGTGCGGTGGGCAAGCGGGGAGGACAGAGGAGGGCTCCCCCCCCTCTCCTCCTCCTGTGACTGAGGAGTGCGGTGGGCGCAGCTGGGGCTGTCCCCTCCTGCCACCGCGCAGCCGTCCCCAGGGTCAGGCAGCTGCGCTGGAGCCTCTTTGCCCAGCCGAGCATCCTCCCGCCGTGCGGATGAGGACGGAGAGAGGCAGCTGGGGGCTGCCGGCATCCGCCTCGCCGGCACACGGCTGGGCGAGAGCCACCCCGGCACAATAGGCAGAGCCTCCGTCGGGGGTGGCGGAGCCCCCGTGGGGACCGGTGGAGTCCCCGTGGGGACCAGACCCGCTCTCTGGCCACCATGGTGGTTTTCATGGGCAGGAACCTCTCCTCGCTTCTGGCTTTCTTCAAGAAGAAGGGTGAGTGAGCGGGAGGGAGGGAGCAGCGCCTTGTCCTTACACAACCCCTGCCCGCCAGGACCCCCACCAGCCCGGCACTGGGCTCTCGCCCACCCGCAGTGGGCAGGGGGGGCTGCCACCCCAGGGGGAGGGCAGGGAAGGTCACCCCAGCCCCGGCCTCGTCCGCCGGGAAGTTAACAGAATAAATCATTGCGGTCCTCTCACTGAAAGGCAGCGGTGAGTGTTCTGGGGTGGGGGGGTGGTGGTGGGGGGATGCTGGGCGAGGGGCTGCCCAAATTGAGGGAGAAAAGGGCTTAGGGGAAGGGTAACATGATGGGGGGGGGGGGGGGGCTGTGGGTGTCTTGTGTCCCCTGCAGGGACCCTGCGCCAGCACAGGGGTCCCCTGTGCCATGACCCATTCCCCCCCGGCCTGGCCATGCCCCCGGTGCCCGCTCGCTGTGCCGGCGGAGGCAGAGGCCGGTGTGGCGGCATGGCGTGGCGGCATGGCGCGGCAGGGCGGGCCGGCTCCATTGTTCGGGGCCTGCTCCTTTGTGCGGTGGAGCTGGAGCGCGGCCGCCTCGCTGGCTGGCCGGGCTGGCCAGGAGGGGATGGGGGACACGGGGGACAGAAGATGGGTTCGTGGCGCCAGTGATGCTAAGCAGCGGGTACTGGTGTCCCCGGGGTGCTGTCGGCAGCCCCACCGGTTTCCTGATCTCGCCCTTCCCTTCCTCAGCCTGAAGTTGTTTTTTTCCGGGCAGGAAGAGTTTGAGGCTTGGCAGCAGGCAGCGGCGTGCGGGCAGGAGCAGGCAGGGCTGTGCCGGCGGTGCCCTGGCCGGGTGATGCCATGCACAGCCCCCAGCAAACACCCGGAGCTGGTGGTGGGCACCCCAGGGTGCTGGTGATGGTTTGCGGGGAGGGGGCTGCGAGACGGGGAATGGAGGTCCCTGTGCTGGCCCTGGCGTGGCATATGGGTTCTCCAGCCCCTGGCGGGGCTAGAGAGGGGATTTGGGTCCTCTGGGGTCGCTGCACCAGGCTGTGCCTCAGTTTCCCTCTGTGCAGTTCCCAGCTGGCCTGGGCACGGGGGGAGTCCCTGCTCTCGGGGTCCTTTGCAAGGATGATGCAACCCTCCAAAGGGAAAGTCATCATCTTTCTATCCTCATTGAATACCCCTGTGCTGCCCTTTCTCCGCTCGGCTGCCCCCGGCCCCGCACAGCTCGCTGCCTCGTTTGCTCCTAACGAAGGCGCTGGGGAGAAGGGCGGTGCTGTGCCCCAGCTCCGCTCCAGCCGGTGGGGAGAAAACCCTGCAGCTTCGCGGCAGAGACAGCGCGACTCCGGCGTATCGACCGGCCGGGCAGAGCTGCGGGAGAAGATCTCTCACAGTGTTTCCAGCACCCAGTTCAGAGATGAGCGGGATAATGTCATCCCGGGCCGGCTGTCATCACCCGGCGCATCTCCCGGCTCCCTGGGGGTGCGTCCTGTGGGTGCGGGTGCATCGGTGGGAGCGTGGCTGTGTCCCCCCGTCTTCATCAATGACATGGACAGTGGGATCCAGTGCACCCTCAGCAAGTTTGCCGATGACACCAAGCTGAGTGGTGCTGTTGACATGCTGGAGGGAAGGGATGGCATCCAGAGGGACCTGGACAGGCTGGAGAGGTGGGCCTCTGAGAACCGCATAAGGTTCGACAGGGCTAAATGCAGGGTCCTGCATCTGCGCTGGGGCAACCCCCAGTATCCATACGGGCTGGGGGATGAAGGGATGGAAAGCAGTTCCGCTAAGAAGGACTTGTGGGTACTGGTGGACGAAAACCTGGCCATGAGCTGGCAATGTGTGCTCACAGCCCAGGAAGCCCCCGCATCCCGGGCTGCATCCCCTGCAGCGTGGCCAGCAGGGTGAGGGGGGGGATTCTGCCCCTCTGCTCCACTCTGGGGAGACCCCCCCGCAGCGCTGCCTCCAGCTCGGGGGGTCCCCACAGCAGAAGGACACGGAGCTGTTGGAGTGGGGCCAGAGGAGGCCCCGGAGATGCTGCAAGGGCTGGAGCCCCTCTGCTGGGAGCACAGGCTGGGAGAGGTGGGGGGGTCAGCCTGGAGAAGAGAAGGCTCCGGGGAGACCTTATTGTGGCCTTTCAGTATCTAAAGAGGACTTACAAGAAAGATGGAGACAAACCTTTTAGCAGGGCCTGTTGCAATGGGACAAGGGGTAATGGTTTTAAACTAAAAGAGAGAAGATTTAGACTAGATATAAGGCAGAAATGTTTTACGCTGAGGGTGCTGAGCCCCTGGCCCAGGTTGCCCAGAGAGGTGGTGGCTGCCCCATCCCTGGAACCATTCCAGGTCAGGTTGGACGGGGCTCTGAGCAGCCTGGTCTAGTTGCAGATGTCCCTGCTCATGGCAGGGGGGGTTGGAGGAGGTGACCTTTAAAGGTCCCTTCCAACCCAAACTACGCTATGATTCTACGACTCTGTGATCCTAAGCTGAGCCCTCTGTCTCCGCAGGCGCTGCCAAGGGCGAGGCCGAGAAGCGGCTGAGTGTGCAGTACACACCGGGCGAGGAATGCCCCGACAACGTCTTCTTCCCCAGCACGCGGCCCCCGCACCTGGAGGAGCTGCACAACCAGGCCCAGCAGGGACTGAAGTCCCTGCAGCACCAGGGTAGGTGTCCCCAGCCCCGGGGTGGCCCAGTGACACGGTGGAGGGCTCAGCTGGCCGGCCCCAGCTCCTGGCTGGCCGGGCTGCGTGGGCGGCGCGATGGGGCTGACCAGAGTCCAGCCGGGGCCGGCCAACGGCGGTCGGGGTGTGCGGGCAGCACTGCCGGAATCGGCAGCCGTTTCGTTGGCTGCCGGCTCCCCCGGAGGGATTTACCCCCTGCCTTCCCTCCGCAGAGAAGCAGAAGCAGACCAAAAGTGCCTGGGACCACGGGGACACCAGCAGCCTCCAGGTGAGCCCTGCCGGGGAGCCGACTCTGCCCCACAGCGCTCTCAGGGTGCCCTGGGGGTAAAGGGACACAGGGTGGCCCCTCTGTCCCCCCTTGGGTGCTGTTTGGGGGCTGGGAGCAGGTGGGGAACCGGCTGAGGCTGGGGCTGCAGGATCTGTGGGGGGTTTGTGGGGTGGGAAGGGACCGTTCGCCCCTCAGTGTTATCCCCTTTGCCCCTGTCCTCGTTCCCGTCCTCAGCCTTGGCTTGTGGGGCTCTGCCCGGGGACCCCCACCATGCTCACATTCCTCTGTCCCCCCCGCCTCCTGCTCCACTGGGGTCCCCCGGCAGCCCCGAGCGAGGTGGGGTGACGGGGCGGTGTGACGGGGACCCGCCGGCCATGTCTAGCCCTGTGGCCGGGCCCCTCCCTGGCTGCTGACGAGGAGAAACTCCCACTCTCTTGGCCGAACTGGGCTTTGCCGCTTCCCCGGGCTCTGACCCCGCTGCCAGCACCTCACCCGCCCGTGTTTGCTCAAGCCACTGCCTCCCGCTGGCTCTCGGCCCCCTTAACCCCTCGGAAGTGGGGGGCCGGGAGCCCCCTGGGGGGGCAGAGCCGTGGGCGGGAGCAGGGCTGGCTGGGGGCGGCATGGTGGAGGGGTTGGGTGGTGGTTCACGCTGATGTGTCTCATCCCGACCTCCGCCTGTGCCGAGAGATGCTTTGGAAGGATGGGGGGAGGGCACGGAAAGCCGTGCTTGTTGGAGGGCTGTGCCGCTGGCTGTGCCCGGGGGGGCATGTGCGTGCTGCGGGCCCCCGGCGCGGCTGCATCGCTGCCTGCCTGTCCCCATCCCACCCCCCTGCGCCAGCCCTGCATCCCTCTCCCAGCCATGGCAGCCCTCCAGTCCCGGGCTCCGGGGCACAGCAGGGCTGGGCGCAACCACGGGGCCATTTTTGGCTTGGCATGGTGGCCAGGCTGGTGGTTCCCTCCGGTGCTCCTCCGGCAGGCCCGACCCCGGCTCGCCTGCTCTCCGGGGGGCTGCGAGGCCACACGGGGTCCCTGGGGCTGCTCCCAGCTCCGCTCCTGGTGGGAGGACTCTGGATGCCGGCGTGGCTGACTCAGCCTTTGGCCCTCGGAGAAGCTTTTGTCTCGGCAGCGCTGGGCTGCGGAGTCAGTTTGCGGCGGAGAAGGGGCCTGGCGGGGGCCGGGGCAGCTCCTTTCCCGCAGCCCGGGGTCTGTCTGAGCCCACTCTCTGCCCAACACAGTCCTGCACATCCTCGGAGGATGACAGTGTGTCCTTCCGGAGCCGGGCAACCTCCTGTGCCACGGACAGCACCTCCGAGGACGCCCTCTCCATCCGCTCCGAGATGATCCAGCGGAAAGGTACCCGGCTGGGGGGCTGCGGGGCCGGGGCACATGAGCCGAGGGGGTGCGAGGGGGACCGGGGGGCATGGCAGGAAAGCTGGGCTCTGTGTTGGCATGGCCACGAGCCAGTGCGGGGATTTGGGGGCCCTTGGAGAGAAGAGAGCAACTCTGGCTGAGTCAGAGCGTTGGGGCTGGGCGAGGGGGGACAGACGGACAGACACCGTCTCCTCCCTGCTCAGACTGCGCAGCTCTTTGGCAGCTGCTGGTGCCTCTCTGGGCTGTGCCGAGCGCTTGAGCCTGACTTGTCCTGGAGCATCTATGGCAGTGGTGGGGTGCTGGGGACACTGGGGACACCCTGGCCAGGGCCACCCTCACGCCAGCTCATGCCTCTTGCAGGTTCCACCTTCCGACCACATGACTCCTTTCCCAAATCCTCGGAGAGAGCTGGCAAGAAGAGGAAGGAGAGGAGGACAACAGTGTTGGGCATCCCCCAGCATGTCCAGAAGGAGCTGGGTAAGCCTCAGGGACAAGGGGGGATTTTTAGGGTCTGGACTTGTTGCCCAGGCTCTGCTTGCCTTGGCTCAGTGCGTCTGCCTTGGGATCATGCTGGGTTCGTCTCTCCCTGCTCCCAGGTCTCAGGAACAGCCGGGAAGCCAAGGGACGCCCTGATGCTGATGGGCGAGGGCAGGCAGGGCGCGGGGGCAGCCAGGCACCGCAGCTCTTGCTGAATGGCGGGCAGGTCTCCGGCGACGCCATCCGCATCCCCACCATCGACGGGAAGCTGCAGCCACTGGCTGTCCCCGGGGGCGCCCGCGTCTGCCTGGGAGCCTTGGAAGAGGAGGATGCGGCCCTGCAGAAGCACATCAACCGGGTTTACTATGATGACATGTTGCTGGGGAGGAAGACGATGGCCAAGCTGTCACCCATGGCAAGGCCAAAGTCACTGGCCGTGCCGGGCATGACCACCAACACCACCCCTCTGGAGCTGCTGAGCCCCGTCATGTCCATCTCACCCCAGGGTACCTACATGTCCAAGATCATCCCCAACGCCATCCTGCCGCCCACGGTAGACGTGGTGGCCCTGACACGGAGCAGCGTGCGGACACTGAGCCGCTGCAGCTTGGTGTCATCCAGCCCGGCCTCAGTGCGTTCCCTCGCCCGCTTCTCGGAGCGCAGCACCCGCAGCCGTGAGCCCTCCTCCTCCAGCGACAACTGGAGCCACTCGCAGTCCACAGAGACCATCGTCTCCAACAGCTCCACCATCTCCTCCCATGGTGGCTCTGGGCGGCCCGAGGCAGGGCCGTGCGGGGAGGCGGACGTGGCGGCTCGCTCCGACACCGACCAAGTCAGCGTCTACAGCTCTGCCAGCTTCGCCAGCTCCTGCTCCAAGCCCACCGCTGGCCCTGTGCCCGCAGCCCCCGGGCTGCTGGCCGTGGGGGGCAGCAGCGGCCGGGCGTCCCCTGCCTACAGCACGAGCAGCCAGGCAGAGGGCTCGGACACGGGCAGCCTGGCCAGCGAGCGCTCCTCCGCCCGCAGCGTCTCCCTCAGGAAGATGAAGAAGCCCCCGGCCCCCCCTCGCAGGACCTACTCGCTGTACCAGAAGGCCGAGGGGGAGCCCAAGGTGCTGGGGCTGCCCCCAAAACCCGACCGGAGGTCCCAAAGGGAGAGCAGCACACCCTGGTCCCCACGCCCCGAGCCCTTCAGCCCCACGGCTGAGGATGAGGTTTTCTCCCCGTCGTCGCTGAGCGAGACCAGCAGCCTCCGCTCTGAGAGCCTGGCCGGCACCAGCTCCCCCGAGGCCTCGCGGGGCAGCCCTGGGGTGACGGTGGTGCTGAGGGAGCCCCAGGCTCAGCCCAAGTGGAGCTGCCCGGATGGGTCTGACCGCACCATGTCCCCCTCCAGTGGCTACTCCAGCCAGAGTGGGACACCCACGCTGCCCACCAAGGGGCTGGGACCCCCATCCGTGTCCCCAGGCAGGGTTCAGCCCCAGAAGTCGGACCGGGTCTGCTCCCTGCAGTCGCCTGCGCTCTCTGTGTCCTCCTCCCTCACCTCCATCTCCTCCTCGGCCTCAGACCCGGCCCCCCCTGAGACGCTGCCGTGCCGCTCGGACCGGTTCATCATCCCGCCGCACCCCAAGGTGCCCGCTCCCTTCTCCCCGCCACCCACCAAGCCCCAGCAGCCCGCAGCCCCCGCAGCCCCCGCCGGTCCCCTCCTCCCCTCTTCAGACCCGCCAGCACCCAGCACTGCCAGCCAGGAGCCCTCGGCCAAACCCAGCGGCAAGTCTCCACCGCCATCGCCGCCGCCTGCCTACCACCCGCCTCCACCGCCGGCAAAGAAGGCAGAGGGGAGTCCCCAGGCCACCGGGGAGGCCCCCGCTGATGCCACATGGCCCCCGCCGCCTCCGCCGGCTCCTGAGGAGCACGACCTGTCCATGGCGGACTTCCCCCCTCCCGATGAAGCCTGTTTCTCCAGCCTGCCCGATGCCACACCGGCTCCGGTAGCCGGGCAGAAAGCATCACCAAGCTCGGGGGCCACATCTTCCTCATTCTTGGCCACTGTCTCCTCACGCAGCCAGCAGCAAGGGCCACCGGCTGGGGCACCACAGCCACCTTCCTCCACAGAGCCCCCTCCTGAGACCACCGTGCCGCCGCCACCGCCTCTCCCCCCGCCCTCGGCTCTGGCTCTGCCGCCCCAAACCGGCCTTAAGAAGGCGGCCAACGGCCCCCGGGCAGACGCCAAGAAGGAGCCGGTGTCACGGAGCAAGAGCGGCCCCGTGCCCAAGGAGGACGCCAGCCTGCCCATCGTCACGCCCTCGCTGCTGCAGATGGTGCGGCTGCGCTCCGTGAGCGTGGAGCCGCCTGCCGGTGCCAGTGCTGGTGCCGGTGCCGGTGCCGAGGAGCGGCCGGTGCCCCAGAAGCCCATCCGCCGGTCCCTGTCCACGCGGCAGTCCCCTCCTGCCAAAGATGCGGTGCCTTCCAACCCGCTCCACCATGCCGTACACCTCAAGGCAGCCGCCTTGTCCTCCGGCGAGGCTGCGGAGAAGCCGCCGGGCAGCAGAGCGGCTCTGCCCGGTCCCGAGGGCCCCCCCGGGGACGGCCAGCTCTCCCCGAGGCAGAAGTCACCGGCCTCCACCGCCAGCTTCATCTTTGCCAAGAGCTCCAGGAAGCTGGTGATAGAGACGGCCTCGTCCCCCGAGGCACAGGCTGACCTGAAGAGGAACTTGGTGGCTGAGCTGATGAATTTCTCGGAGCAGCGCTCGGCAGCCCCGGCTGCCGCCCAGCAGGGTCCCGGCAAGGCACAAGCCCACCGAAAACCTGGCAAGATTCCCCCTCCGGTAGCCAAGAAGCCTTCTCTTGGCCCGGGGCCGGCTCCTCCTCCCCTGAGCCCAAAGGTGCCGGGGATGGAGGCGCTGAGCTCCCCCGTGCCGGATGGGAAAGCCAAGGCAGCGCCGGCGGATGAGAGCAGGACTAAGAGCAAGCCGGCAGGGACGTCGGCCTCGGGGACGGAAGGCAGGAGCGCCGCAGAGCCGCCGGCTCAGAGCCTCCCTGCACAAGGTATGTGGGACAGGGGCCTGGTTCAGCCCCGCCATGGGATGATGCCGCTGTAGGTGCTCGGGCTCCTGAGCTATATGCTCCTGCAGCTATAGACTCCCAACGCAGCACACGGGCAGTGTTGGGGCTGGGGTGGCACTGGGACGGCTGGGAAAGCCCAGCCATGGGACAGGGCTGTGGGAAGCTGGGGCTCAGGGTAGCTGATGGGCTCTTCCCTCCTGCCTTGCAGACGGACGGGGAGAGACGGCCTGAAGCCTGAAGGACGGAACTGTAGGACTGGTGCCCCGCAGACAGGAATCCAAATCTCTCAGGGACCTGGGCAGGTCAACGGACGAGTGTGGAACTGGCAACTAACTTAATACAGGAAGCAAACAGCCTTAGCCTCCACGGCCTTGATGATATTTATGCAAAAATGGTGTTGGTTTCACTTTCCTAAGTACTACAGCTTTATTTTGCTTTTTTTTTTTTTTTTTTTTTTAATAACTGGACTCGAGGCCCGTGCCCAGAGCCAGCACCTCCTCCCTGCCAGGCTGTGGCTTGGTTTGCGTGTGCAGAGCAGAGCAGCGGGGCAGAGAGGAGTGCAGGGGGCGAAGAGGCTGGAGCTGGAGCCGCTCTGCTCCCAGCCAGCCGAGCCCACAAGGAATCGAAGCACTTTGGACAAGGGAAGGGGAAGGCTTCGGCCACGGCAGCGTCTGGGGAACGCGGGCAGGAGCAGCAGGACGGGACAGAGGTGCTGGTTGGGAGGGACCAGGACCTTGGCCCTCGATGGAGAGGCACAAGGGGGCTTTTGGCCAGGACCGATCTCTGCCCGCTGACCACAGGGTGGAGGGGAAGCCCGGCTGCCCCCCGAGCTGGTCTTCAGGCCCTGGGCTCTGGGGCAGAGCCTCGATTTCTGTTTCTGTAAACTCGGGTCACATTTTGATTTCTTTGATTGTATAAAAAAACGACCAAACCAAACCAAAAGCAACCAACCCTCTGCCGCCGAGTAGCTGCTCAGAGCTCTGTACCTGGCTGGTAAAAATGATGCCTGAAGCTTGCTGCCTCCTGTGCTTCCTGGCGTATGGCCACGGCCTTGCCACGTGTGGCAGCTGCCCTTCCTGGGGGAGTCGAGCTCTGGGGCAGTCACAGACCCCCAAGTGGGCTGACTCCCGGCACCGCTGCCCGCACAGGGTGGGCAGAGGGCTGGGGCAACACTAAAACACAGGAGCGGGGCTGGCTGCCAGCTCAGCCACCTCCCCCCACACAGATGGGCACACCGGGGAGCAGTCAGCTTCACGTTTTATTTGGGTTTATGACAGACACATGGTTCCCGAGTCAGTGTTTGAGGCCCGCGCCCCTCCACGGCCTCCCACGGGCTCAGGACAGACCCACCGGGGCTGCCTGGGCTCCTGGCCGAAGAGCAGCACCAGCAGCGGCCCCAGCCCCAGGGGGGCTGAGCGCGGAGCAGGAGGTGCCCAGGCAGAGCAGGGGATGGGGTCTGCCTGGCTGCCAGGCAGCTGCCCCCAGCTCTGTTAGCAGCAACACAGGTTTGAGCAAGCAGCCTTCCCTTTCTGCCTTCACCTCAGCACCCGCACATGCTGTCCCAATCAGGACAAGCGGGCAGGGCGTCCAGTCCATGGCACAACTGGGAGTGAGCCGATGGCCCCAGCATAGAGCCTGAGACCACGGGCACAAGTCACACAGGTCCCCTAAGTGCGGTGCCACCACCAGTCCACAGGGCTGACCCACAGCCGAGGCACGGACACTGGCTGAGCAGGCCCAGGGCGAGGGAGATGTCGGAGGCAGCTCTCCAGGTGGGAGGCTGCAAATTCAGTCCCAGATCCCCCAGGTCCCGCAGGGCTGAGCCCCCAGCTCGGGGCACTGGGGAGGAGATGGCAGAGACCGGGGAGGAGAGCCTGGCTGGAGTGATGGAGGGGACCAGGCAGGAGGCGCGAGCAGCAGCTCTGGCGCTTGTTAGCTGATGCTGCCACCCTTCAGGCTTTTACAGGAGACTCTCCCCAGCTTTGTCAGGAAGTTTTTCTGCTTCCACTGGGCGACACAGTCCTCAGAGATGCGGAAGTCGGCCTGGGGAGAAAAGCAGGGGAGGCAGGGTCAGGTCTGGGCTGCGAGGGGCGCCTTGCTGAGCTGGTGGGGAGGTTTGTCTCCTCCACACCTTTGCTGTAGCAAACATGGGCACTGAGCAGCAAATAGCTCATTTGGGGTCACCCAGAGGTGGGGACAGTGACATCTATGTGGCCCTAAGCACTGCCCCACTCAATGCGGGGAGCCCCAGCTACTCAGAGCTGTGGCCCAAGCCCCCAGCGCAGCCCCTTACCTGCAGCTTCTCAAAGACCTTCTTCTTTGGCTTGAGCTCATCGTCGGGCTCCCCACCCTCGTAACCCTCCACATAGACGCGCTCCCCAGCACAGCATCCGGCTGGCGGGTCCAGGGGCTCGACCTGCCGCGGCTCCCCGATGCTGCAGAAGGGCATAGAGGAAGCAGAGTCACCCCAAGGCAGCACCCAGCTGCCCCCAGCACCGCTGGGCTCTGGGGCAGGAGAGGGGGGTCTGGACTGCACGCCTGGAGGGGTATAGCCCCAGTGTCCCCTCCCTCACCTGGAGGCACACAGCACCATGCCCTGTGATTCCACACCCCTCATCTTCTGCGGCTTGAGGTTGCAGAGCAGCACCACCAGCCTGTCCTGCAACTGCTCCTTGGGGACAAACTGCACCAGGCCACTGACCACGGTGCGGGGTTCAGGCTCACCCACATCAATCTTCTCCACATACAGGCTGTCAGCGTCTGGGTGCTAACAAGCAGAAGCAAGGTGAGGAGCAAGGGAGGTTACTGGGGTGGCAGAGAAGGGGGCAGAGTCTCCCCACATGCACCCAGTGCCCATGTCACCATGTGGGAAGGTTACTCCCCTTTCCCTGTTGTGCCCGTACCTTTTCCACACTGATCACTTTGCCAACTCTGATGTCCAGCCGGGATGGGACCACATTCTCTGGCTCCGAGTTTTTGGTGCCCTTCTCTGCAGGCTCTGCAGTGCAAAGGGAACAGTTGTGCCGCTCAGCATAAACCCAGGGAGCTGGCCCCGGCCTGGGGAGCACACAATGACCCTCAAGTGCAGGCCCTGGGGCCCGCTGAATTCCCTGTTTGTCTCTATACCAGAGCACAGTCCCTCCTCCGCATTACTGGCCTCTCAAGCACCAGAGAAGCGTGCTGGCATCTGTCTTCTCCAGGACAGGCAAACAGCCCTGGTGTTGGCCTCTCCTCACCCCTCCTAATGCTCTCCAGGGCTGCTACTGAGACTGAAATTTCAGAACTTCTCTCTAACCTCAGCCTCTGGAGGGACTTTCTCCCACCCAGCCGTGCGTGGCCACGGCCCCACTTCCCTGAGCTCCCAGCACCTCCTTACTGGCTTTGGATGGGTTGGGATACGCCGCGTTGGTCAGCTTCTTCAGTTCTGGGCTGTTGAATTTCTCTCTGATGGGGTCAAGCAGTTTGTTCAGGGCCACTTCCACTGAGTTTTTCAAGTCTCCGGGATGCACGACCTGTATCGCGATAGACGGGTTCCTGCACAGTTTCCTCCCAGGCAGGGGGAGCAGCAGAATTCAAGTCACTGACCCGAGGCCAGAGAGGCAGGAACTGGAGACCATGCAGGGCCGGGAGGTGAACACTTAAACTGATTCCCCCTCAGAAAACAAAGCCCCTCTTCTGGACACTTTTGCTTGCAAAAGCTGGGAACAGCTGAAAACACATAAACTGCTGCTCTGTTCCAGGATGTGGCTGACATGGTCCTGTCCTGCACCAGGACAGATGGTGCCCCCACATCCTTCACCCATCCTCTCACCTTTGGGTTCTCATGGCTAGGAGCACCCTGCCACGCTACAGCCACTGGGCCATGCTCTGCTCCACACTTTCCCCCGGTGCAGACTTCCACCTCCCACTGCTGCTCAGAGCTCTCCCACAGTGCTCTTAGGAGCCTCAGGGACAGGGAGAGGGTTGAGTCCTTCCTGGCACTCACCTGCTCAGCAAAGTCCTTCTCCAGGGCTTCATAGGCTGTGTAGGTTTTGTTTCCTCCCCATTTTTCTTCTCGCAGAATCACAAACTCTGCAACACACAGATTTTAAGGCTCAAATTAACCCAAGCGGAGACTCGCCCCCTGCTCAGCCAGATAAACTACCCACCTGGCTTAGCCCAAGAGCTGAGGGGAACCACAGCAGGGGCTGAGGAGGGGGCACTCGGGGGCAGCCAACCTCAGGGGACACACGCTTCCATCCCCTCCTCTTACCCATAGGAAAAACTAGCCCCAGTGCCCGAGCATGGTGAGCTCCTCACCTGACTTGAGGGGAAAGAGGACATGCTTGATGAAGGAGAGGACACCATTGTTCTCCACGTTCCCTGGCTCGCAGAAAGCCTTCTTCAACTTCTTCTTCACATCCTCCTTGCGGTCCAGAAGGTCAATCTTTGATTCCTGCAGGAAAAGATTTCCGCAGCCCTTTACCCAATCTGTTGCCCAAAAGAGACAAGTCATGCTGGAGTTGCTGCAACTTCTTCTTAGACCCCAGTATGAGTGGAGAAAGAAGTCACCTTCTCTTGGGGTGCAGCCTCTCCACCCCAGACATTAACCCATCCCCCTGCAGAACCCTGACCACAGCCACCATTCAGGGACCAACCTCTTCTGATGAGCTCATTTTGCTGCCTGTCAGCCCAGGAACCATCGGGTTCATCAAATGGACGCGCTTGGCATAGCCCAGGGAAGGAAGGTACTGGGAAAAAGCAAAGAGGCAAGTCATGGACAATCCGCTTCTGAAGACCAGCTTTAACTCACCATCCCTGTTTTGCTCCTGGCTCCAAGTAACTTGGGGACACAGAATAACGGGACCCAGAAAGCTATTGCGAATTCACAGGGCACAGACAGCAACAGCCAGGGATGCATGGCAGCACATCAAAGCCCTGCAGACCACGGCAGCAGGAGCTGTGAAGGGTGTTGTGGTGCCAACCGAAATCCCAGACACGCTTCTCCCAATGGATTAGAGAATGTTCAAGCCTTGAGCCAGGCGTCAGTATTGCACAGGACTCAAAAACACCCCCATTCCTCACCTTCTCTGCAAAGGTGAATATCTTCCTCTGATCAACTCCTCCAAACTGTGCATCGACCTTCAGGTACTCTTCATCCAGGGCCTGCAGAAAGACAAACACAGCCTTGAGACTGGACCCGACTCCACACTCCCACTGCGCTCAGCCTTTGGAGGTCCCGTCTGTCCCCCAGGACCTGCTCAGCCTCTGCCGGGGTGCTCCTGACCTGGGAAGGACGGGAGCTCTCCAGACTGCCTGCTGTCCTGCAGCTGGCCAGAGCCACTGTAAAAGCAGCTCTGTGCTCGGGTTATGCTTTGTGCTACTGCCAGGTGTAATACTGGGGTGGAGTATAATGACCTTGGCATTCAGCCTCACGCGTCCCCGCAGTCCTGGCTTTGCCCAGCACCTCCCCAGCCAAGCAGCTCTGCTGACCTGCCTCGCCACAACACACCTGCAGGCCTGGGTAGAGCAAACCACTCAGTAAGGGGTGCTCCACCTGCTTCACCACCTCCGCGCCCGCCTTCTTTGCATCATGCTGCGTCACCACAGATGAGAGGCGATACACGTCCAGCGTGTACTCCCTGTGGGAAGTGACAGCACTGTTAGCAGGGGGGAGGGGGACACTTTTTACAGCTGCTTCATATCAACACTGGTTCTGGCCACATCAAGAGGAGCCCACACCTGAATGCACCTTCACTTTGTTCCCTGAATAACAGCGCCTGGGATGAGGCTCAGGAACAGAATGCCCCAGGTCGGAAAGGGAGGACCAGGTGCCCCAGGACTCACTTGCTGAGCTGATAGTCAGTGCCCCGGACAAACTTCAGCTTCTCCAGGGGCACCCCAATGCTCTCCAACATGGCTTTGATCACGTTTTCGTAGTAGCGGGTGCGCAACTCCAGCAGCTCCCAGGGGGCTTTCATGTTGTCTAGGTAAGCATGGAGGTCAGCAAAGAGTATTGTCACCTAGTATGGAGGAAGACAGAGTCAGTGCTGCGCTGCTCAGGGGAAATACACATTCCCACCCACCATCGCAGTGACAAAGCGCCACTGGGTCTGAGCTCCCAGCCTGGCCACCTACCTCACACCCCGCCTTCAGGAAGTCTGCGATCTTGGACATGGGCACAAAGTAGGCCACGTGCGGCTTGCCCGTAGTGGCGGTTCCCCAGTAGATCTTCAACTCTCGCTCCTTCAGGATGGCCATGAGCTTATCCTCCCCCAACACCTCCTGTGGGGGGCCAAGACACATCCGGCATGGCTGAGCCTCCCCGGGAAGACGCAGGGGGCGGATGTGGGCAGGACAACGTCCTGCTGAACGGCCAAGCCCCCAGCCGTGCCCAGGCTCCGGCCCACCCCGCCTGCAGCATGTCTCCGGGGCTCCTCCCGGCTCCAGAGGCTAATTCAGGCCCCCCTCTTCTGCGCCCAGGGCCTGCCCCGGCCCCGATCCGACCTCCCCGGCCTGCCCCGGTCCCGATCCACCCTCCTCGGCCTGCCCCGGCCTGGATGTCCCCACCCGGCCTACCCCAGCCCCGATCCCCCCTCCCCCCCAGTACCTGCAGGTTCCGGGTGATGAGGTGATACTTCTCCTGCGGGCCGGGTGCAGGCTCCATGGCGGCGGCTGTAGGGAAGGAGACAGCGTTACCAGAGACACGAGCCCCCCGATGTCCCTGCCCGTTCCCGCGGCCGCCCCTCTCCCCTCAGCTCAGCCCCACAAACCTTCCCCGCGTTGCATCAGCTCCGCTCGGCGCTCGGCTACCGCGCCTAGACGTCACTTCCCTCGCCCGAGCGCCGAGCTGCCGATGAGGAGGGGGCGGGGCCGCGCTCCGCCAATGAGGCGGCGTCTCGCGCGCGGGTTGAGTTGGGGTGGGGTGTTAAGATGGCGGCGGGTGAGCGAGGCGCGGCCCGTTCTGCCGTCAGGCCCGATCCAGGCCCCGGCGGTTACATTGGTCTTCGTGTAGCTTTTTGTTTATTTTTTTTTCTGTTTTTTACTTCTTTTTTCCGTGTCGGGGCTCTGGGGAGCAGTCGGCGCCTGGGCGGGAGGAGGAGCCACCGGGGGCGGGCCGGGCCGGGCTCCTCCTTCGGGGCGGCTTCGGAGCCCCGCAGCGTTGTTGGGGCGCCGGTTGGGCGGCCCGGTGCCGCGCCTGCGGGAGGGGGGGCTAAAAGGGGGCCGCTGAGGTAGGGACAGGCCCATAAGAGGGTACGATTAAACCCGTGATTGAGACAGGGTGAGGTCAGGGAGCCGCGGAGGTGAAAGGCCGATATTTGCCATTGTGCTCTCGGGTGAGAGGAGAACACTGTCCCTATGTCTCAAGATGCTGCTTTTTCAAAGAGGATATATCATGGTGGGCAATTCAAAGGTTTGAGGGAACTGTTAGTCCATGATTACTTCCCCCTGCCCCCCATTCTCTCATCAGGGAGCAGATCCCAGTGCAGTGCAGCACTGCAGGCTGGTGAGATCTGTGTCTGGCTGCGGGGAGTGGAGGAAGCAAGGCGGCTAGTCCATGAGCCTTGGCAGAACTGTGTTTCTCATTAGTTTTATTGTCTGATCTCATTATTTACTGAACCTGTGCTAGAAACCCACATAAAGTATCCACCTGGAGTACTGCTTCCAGCTCTGGGGTCTCAGCATAGGAAAGACATGGACCTGTTGCAGCAGGTCCAGAGGAGGGCCATGAAGATGATCAGAGGGCTGGAGCCCCTCTGCTGGGAGGACAGGCTGAGAGAGTTGGGGTTGTTCAGCCTGGAGAAGAGGAGGCTCTGGGGAGACCTAATAGCGCCTTCCAGTACTTAAAGAGGGCTTATAAGAAAGACGGGGACAGACTTCTTTTAGCTTGGCCTGTTGCAATAGGACAAGGGGTAATGGTTTTAAACTAAAAGAGGGGAGATTTAGACTAGATATAAGGCAGAAGTGTTTTATACAGAGGGTGGTGAGCCCCAGGCCCAGGTTGCCCAGAGAGGTGGTGGATGCCTCATCCCTGGAAACATTCCAGGTCAGGCTGGAAAATTCTCTGAGCAACCTCATCTAGTTGCAGATGTTCCTGCTTATTGCAGGGAGGTTGGACTAGCTGATGTTTAAATGTCCCTTCCAACCCAAACTATTCTATGATTCTAAAGTATGTGTAACTTTCCAAAGAACCTTCCTTTGGCTGCCCCTAAGAGAGTGGCCCATCCAGGGTTGGTGCTTTTGCAGTTGAGAGTGAGCTGGTTCCAATGTGGTCTGACCATACAAGCACCAGTGCTGGAACCAGGGACAGGGTGAGAGGGTGGCAGCAGGCAGCCTTGCCCTACATCAGTTAAAGAGCCATTTAAACTGTTAAGGAGCGTTTTCTTGGTGTAAATCCTTGAACAGCCCCTGAATTCAACACACTTCTATGGGGAATGGCAGGGGGCTTTGTATAGGCTCTGCTTGGTTGCATAGTTACCAGAGTTCTGCTTCCAGAATCAGTTGATGTAGGGCTGAAAGTACAGACCTAGAGTAGTCTGGTTGCAGTCCGGTGAATTGGGACAGTCACGGCAGTAAAGAAGCCATTTCCTTGTCTGCAGACCGAGCATGTAAACATCTCCAAATATCCTTTTTGTAAGCCAGTTCCAGCAAAAAGACTTGAAATGTTTGGTTCTGTTTAAAGTCCTTATTAGCTAGGAGCTAGATTATCAGACTGCTACACTCTGTAGGACTAAATCCGCATTTAATTTGTTTTTATTTGCCTTTTGTTTCTCTTTGAAGCACTTAAACACTTGTAGCTAAATTGCAGAACTCCAGGCAAGTACTATCTAGCAAGGACTGCCTGTGACTCTGTATGTTCTTGTATAGGTTTTGTATGTATGTAGGTGATTCCCGAGGTATTTTCTCTCTCCAGTATGGTTTCAGCATTATGCTGAAAGTGCCATTTTTTATTATTTGGACAGAATGACAAGAGGAAGCAGCAGAACTGGGTTTTATTCCTGGATTAGGTAATCCCCTCTTTTTGAAAGCCATGAATAATCAAAGTTACAGAAAGACAAAAGGTATTCCTTTAAATCCGTTGGTCAAAGAGGACAGGAAATACCGTTCCTTAGTCCAGATTCTCCCGCTGGGTGAGAGTCAAAGCAGGGCTTTCAATTCAAAAGTTTCATGTTAGTTTGGGTCCTCACTAAGAGGAAAAAAGGTTTTGTTTGTGAATACTTTTAAACTATTGAATTTTATGGGAAGGTTTTTTTATCTTCCGATCTTTCATTATAATACGTGTTTTGTATGAGTGTGTTAGTGACTAATACCTGCTGAATGTCCTCTTAGCTCCCTGACAGAGTTACTCTTCCGTTACTCAGTTTTTCCTAACCCAAAAAAGACTTTTTATTTGTTTAGTATCTTTGAAGGACAGAGATGGGGGTTGGAAGATGGGGGGTGTCTGTGAGGCTTTATTTAATACCTAAAGTGTGCTCTGTACTTTAAATGTAAGGTCGTAAAGAATGTAAGAGTGTTAGAGTGACTGATTTACAGCTGCTTTGGAGGAGATGGTACAGACTGTGGTGATGATTTGGGCTTGTATTAGTCCTGTTTGATAAAGCCAAACAACCTGAGAACACTCTCAGCATGAGGGTCTGGTTGTTGCTACATGTTATATGACCTAAAATGGTCAGGAATAGAGGTAAGATCAGGGAGTTAAAATCATTGTGCCAGCTGCGCCTTAGCTAGTGTTTTTGCCTTCCCTGTTATATTACTGCAGCTTTGGAAAAACAGCTGAGTTTCTTTTATTTAAGGTGTTGTATTTTGCTGGCAGGTTGGAGCTGACTCTTGCTGATTCCTTTTCTGAAAGGGCTGATCAAAGGGCACCAGGGTTGGATGAACTTCAGAACAGGCTTCTAGAGCTGTAAGCAGAAGGCACGGGGTCACTGAGATCCAGGAACTGACAGCAACATGGATGACCGTTCCCCTCACGCCTTTGAGCTGTGTCTTTGCGATGAATTTAAACCTACTGTTCATAATACAGTTCCCAGGGCCAAAAGGCAGTTGGATTCCGCAGAGCAGGTTGAGGCCCTGCAGTCAGCTAAGAAATCTTGTATGTTGAGTCATCACTGTAGCACTCCAGATCCATCAAAGAAACTGCTGCTCTGTTCCCCAGATTCTGCC
Organism: Vanellus vanellus; assembly: GCF_965231255.1. Taxonomy (NCBI): domain Eukaryota; kingdom Metazoa; phylum Chordata; class Aves; order Charadriiformes; family Charadriidae; genus Vanellus; species Vanellus vanellus. The sequence goes on along the minus strand of NC_138927.1, from coordinate 5,892,875 downwards.
TGCTTTCAAGGATCTTCTCATTTTCTGGATGATACTGGCCATGACGACCTCGATGCCGGTTCTTTTGCGTCAAAATACGATGATGTAGCCATTTCTCTAGATACAACCAGATGTTTTGATGATAGTGAGCCAGATGACTCCTTGTTGGAACTGTCAGACAGTGAAGAAGGGAATTCTCCTTTCAATTACACTGAGGAAGAGATCCAGGAAATCTTGGCAGATGATCGCGTGGAATCTGAGAGGTACCTAACTAGAAAAAGCAGTCTGAGCCAAAATGTAAATGGAGAGAGTGAAAAGGACGAGAGCAGCAGCTGCTCTGGGGCATCAGTCATCAGCAAAGATGCAAGCAAAGCCTCAGAGATCACAGAGACACCAAACAAACCTCTGTCCAGAAAGTGTTCTTCACCTGGTTCTGAATGTTATCCTAGCCTTTCGGATGAAAGTGTTAGTTTGGATGAAAACCATCTGCAGTCAGCCCAAGTAACTCGCATGTTGTTTGACCTTGACATTCAGGAGCTTCTGAGTCTTAGCCCAATCGATGCTGAATATGTAGATGAGCCTCTGGAGGACAATTGTTTGGAGGAAGCTGAAAGAGAAGCTTTAGAAGCAATCATAAACGATTGCCTAGGGTATGATAATACTGCTAGTAGTTGTGTTCTCGAAGAATCCTTGGAGGGGCCAACATCTAATGGCCGGCAAAGCCTGGGTGGGGGTTGCCTGGGAAAGACTCCCTTTGCAAGCAGAGATGTGTCGAACTTCTGTGGTGATCATGTGGAAATCTCCATGCCGTCTTCTCACCTCACCTGTGGCCAGAGTACAACTGATGAGAGTTCAGCCCCTGTGTTACTAAGGTGTCCCATGCCATCTTCTGGGTCCAGAAACCAAGAACTTTCCAAAGCAACAAAGAGCAGTTTTTCAAGGAAATTAGACTCTCCAGAGGATGATGGGTGGCAGGAATCTTCAGCAGTTGAACACCCATCAAACAGCATTAAAGTAAACACACATCTTAATTCTTGTAACTAAAATGTTTTTAATTCCATTCCTTTTGATTGGTACTTGCGGTAACGTCCTATGCACACAAGTGTGCATTTTTACACAGTAAGGGGAGGTTTTCAAGCGGAGCAAAGTGTGATTTTTATATAAGTGCATAAACAAGACTTACATGGAATGATTTTTTGTTAGGTATTAATCCCCCTTTTCCTTCTCTTTCTAGTTAAGTGATACACCTGTAGGCCAAATTGGGCAGGAGGAGACAAGCAGTGGGAAGAAGCCTGGCAAATTTATTCCTGTGCCACAGGAGGAGGAGGAAAGGTAGTTTCTTAGGAGCTTCTGATGAAAAATGTCCCAGCAGTTTCCCAAACCAGTTTGTCCGGTCGTATGCTGCTGGTTTTCTCTTTATTTTTTTTTCTTATGGTGCACTGAAATAGTGGGAAAAGTACTTAATATTTTACCCTGTGAGATACTGTATGAGGGGGAAGAATATAGGACTGGTCCAAATGGGAAAGAAGGTTACTAAGGCAGTCCTGGACAGTGGTCTGCAGGGCAGACGAGGAGATATTTTTGCAGGCTTGGCTCGGTGACCGCTCTGCTGGAGTGGTTTCCGGCAGATGGCAGCAGCAGAGCAGCTCCGGGCGCTGCGCAGGGATGGTTGTCTTCTGCTCTCCAGTGCTGCTGGGCCTGGAGTTGTCAGTTCGGTGGTTCTTCCCTGTGGCTGCTGCAGACCTGCGGCACTCAGATGTTCTGCGTGTTGCGGTTCCCAGTGTGGCCTTGAGTAACATGAAAAAATCTGCTGCTTTTGAGGGCTCGCTGCCGGTTCCTGGCTCGTTAATCAGGCCAGTGACTTGGTGGTTTACTCAGCTGACACTCGCTCCTGCATTGCTCTCAGTATGTTATCTTTGCAGCTTTATTCGAATAAACACATTTATTTTTGTAATCATAGAAAAGTACCACAAGAAGTTCATGGCCCTAATAGTTCTGCAGGACACTTTGTCCCCTCTGTCATCTGTAACCTAATTTGACAATTTATTTTATTTTAAAGCCTGGAACAACAGACATGCGTTTCAGAAGTGGAGCTTGAGCAAAAGAAACATTTATATCCAGAGTGTGAATGTCCATATGAAGAAGACACTAGCTTCTACAGCAGGTAACCCCCGGATGGGATGGGGTAAGGCTGTACTGGTGGTGAGGGCAGAGCTGAGGATTGATACCCTAGCGGGAGGCCTGGCTTGCTCAACTTGTATTCTTTGATGTTTTGAGCGTACTTGTTCTTCAGAGGGAAATAAAAAGTGCCTGCTACACTTGCTAGCACTACCATGCACAGAGTTCCTGTGCAGCAAGCAGTCTTGTTCCAGGACTGGTTCAGATGAGTTTCAGAATTTGGGATACCTGGGAAACATTATACTGGGGGCTTGCTGCAGTAAATCAGGGATGCCCCTGAAACATGCCCGTGTTACCTGGGAAGAGCAGAGCTGAGCTCTGGCTTGTTGTGTTGAGAGGTAACTTGTTCTTGTCAGTTCACAATTATGAACCCAGAGTCAGGGAATCTTTAGCTTAAGTGCTGAGATTTGGATTTACTATTGACGCCTTCTACACACATTACCTCTCTCAACGGTGTCATCCAAGAGCTGTCAACTGTGGAGGTTTAAAGGAAGATGTCTGTAAAGAGCAGGTATGGATATCAGCTGAAGAGCAGTATCTGATGGGTTGACGGGTAGAACTGGGATGTTCTGAAAGGCAAAGAGTGTTCTGGTAGCTTACAGGGGTGGCTTCCCACTGTGGTTATTCTGAGTGTTCATGGGTGCAATAATTGTCATTTCTTGAGAGTTATAAGAAACTGACAGTTTTGTGGCTCATTGCATGGAGCCTGCACTTATCTGGGCAGCACGAACAGCTGCATAGCCACGGGGCTGCTTTCCAGTGTATGAATACAGCATAAGTAATGCAGAGGGGACTATACAAGGAAAGCTAAAATGGTCTGTTTTCTCTTCCTTTCAAATTAAAAATGCAAGACGTATGTTCTGAGTCACAGAAAATCAGGCAGGAGTTCCAAATGAACAAGGCTGGTGAGTGAAATAGAAATCTGTTTTGCTGGGGAAGAACATTGTGATGCACACAATTTGATTTTCTTATTAGTGCAAACCTCTCTTATTCCGAATAGCTGTAGGCTTGGAATTCAGCCCGACAGACAGTGTGGGCTTTCCCAGTTGTCTCAGAAAAACCTTCTCAGTGGGCTGACTTTGACCCTGTATGGTACTTCTGTACACCTGGATCTGCAGCACTGTCTCATGTATCATTTGCGTAGGAGATGCAAAAATGCAGAATGATCCCAAGAAACTCCTAAAGGAAAATTAGCGGGTTTCAGAACCAGCAAGGGAATTCCCTTTGGGAAGCAGTAACTAATATGTTGCTGCTGCAAATCTTTAGCTCTGTTTTGTATTGCAAATCTCCTGGCGTTTGTTTTACGGTGGTGTTTGACTTTGCTATTCTCTCTTCTACATAATCTGTCTGCTCTTCCTTGTATCCTGTCTCTTGTTCCTTTCTTATGTGTTGTCTGAGTGAATTACAGACTGGCTAGAGCAGAGGCTTTGTCTTTTCACATATCTACGTGGTACCTTGCACTTGCAGGTTCTCTATAAATACAGCTTTCTTATATCCATGTTGTGTGATTGCGTGCTAAAAGTTGCACAGGCTACCACATGTGCAGTCTTTGAACATTGAGTAGTTGGAAGAAATTCTTCTGTATTCTGAGTAAACTTTTCACATCTAGCCATCTCAAGTGAGTTGGGAGAGAGTGAGTTGGAGAACCCATAGTTCTGGGTCTCTCATTCTCTGCTTTCTCTCATTCTAGTTTCTAGAGGATATTCAGTCTATTCAGATAAATTTATGTGCAGCTTCCCACAGGAATCTAAATGCTGCTGAGGATGCGTTGTAGCAGATGTATAAATGAGATGTGATTTGAACATCTGCTTGGAAATGGGTGGCTCAAACTGATAATTGACCACAAAAGATTTCTGCCAGCTGACCGTTTGTTAGCATTCACACTTCATTATTGCCCTTTATGCAGCAGTAAATAGAATCATATCCTTCTTGATGAGATCCTCCTCGGCAATTCTGGTTGGTTCTGTATCAGCCTACAGAAGTAATGAGGCTCTTACTTTTATAACTGTGACTCTTGGCACTGAGTGTTAGCGCTCTGTTGCTTAGTCTTGTCCTCAGCAATGTCCGTAGCTGGCTAGGCCTGTTTTTAAATGGGTAGGGGAAGGACAAACTTAACAGGAAAAGCATTTCCCTCTCTAAACATAGCTTTCTCTTGGTTTCCACCCAAACATCTGTACTTCAGGAGATCTGCTTTCACAGGTCATTAACATTGCAGTTGTGCATATGGGATGGTGCTTGCACCACCTGCTGCTCAGACAAGTATTCTCATGTTATTTGGAGCAGGATCACTCTCGGCAGAGTCATGCACCCCCAGGTACCTGGGAAGCTAAGCTAGCTTCCGTCTGACCTCCAACCACTGCTTTCTCTTGAGTGCTTCTGCTAGCAGGACTCCACCTGGAGTTCTCCTTGAGGCTTGGTTTGTTTGGTAGAGGTTTCTGATGCTTAGCAGTTTTATCAAACTTCCTACAACCTGGGAGAAACCTGATAAATTATTTTCTCAGATCCCTCTTGAATCAAAGATAGAGGAGGAGGAGGAGGAAATACCTTATAAAGAGTCACAGACCATCTGGTCTTACTGTAATAAAAAAGATCAGTATCTTTAAAAAGCAGACCCACCAGGTTTAACATGATGGAAAGGGAGAATAGTGTAAAGGAACAAATGGAGAAACAAATCTGTGAAATACAAAAGAACGCCGCACTAGCAGACTCTGCCTTGAAAGAGTCTGGTCTGTTGATTGGTACTGAGCTGGCTGAGGAAAAGACTTTAATCTTGAAACAGTTCTTACCTGCCCAAACTCATTTTACTTGAATGGAAAGCATGCAGGGAAGGTATGGGACTTGGGCTGTGCTGACATAAAGGAGGAATTACATTTATGGCTGAGCCTAGGAGGGAGACTTCACTTCAAAGCAAATGAAATCCACCTACAAACCCTAAATTTCAAGAGGGATGTGAGATGGGGTTTGGAGTAGGGGATGGGGTAGGAGCTGATAAAGCAGATTGCAAGGAGGCTTACTGCGAGGGGAGTGGTGGGAGGAGTTAGCTGTTCTTAGCAGAGCGTGGTACTCCCTAGTCTGCACGGCTGGTCCAGGGGCTTCTCTAGTGGCAAACCACATGGCTTCGGTTTGCAGGTGCTTTTGCTGAGATAATCAGAGCTCCTGGTCTCTAAATGAGAGCAGAACTTGCCTGAAAATCTCATCCTAAATCTGTAGTTTGGTCTCAACTGTGGTGGAAGGATGAGGCATGGACCTGCCTGAGCAGAAGGAAATCAAAATGTTGTAAGTTCTCTTCCCCGGCTTTATCTAGGGTGTCATTGTCCCCTTTCCTCGTGTAATGGCCATAAGGAATCTTACTCTGAGTCTTGGGTTAGATAGTTATGTGAGGTGCTGTGATAATAGGTTTCTCCAAATACTCAGTGGTGTTAGTTTGGTCCTGCGGCTTTGCCTTTTGCAGAGGAGCTCAAATCTCTTATGAGTGGTAGCTTGCACAACTTTTTGTCTTCCCTTAGGTCAGGGGGTGAAGGGTGCACCCCTGATAGTAGGAAATGCCCGCCCTGTTTCTGTGACCCATTTTGACTGTGAATCAGAACGGCCGAGGAGGGGGACTTGATATAGGAAGGCAGAGAATTTGTGAAAAGTTATGATTTCTTCTAGTCACACGCATGTCTTGCACCAGTTTATTGTAGACAAGATGAACTGTTGTGTGACAGTGAGTGTTTGCCTTTTGTTAGCTGTCCTGGAGTGCCTCCCTTCTTCCTAAACAATGCAGCCTGAAAACAGGGATTTTTGAAGAACGCTTTTGAAATCTCTTCTGGAAGTACCTTTTTTTTTGACAAGAAGTTGTTCTTTTGGGTAAATAAAAGCTGATACTGCAGTTTATGAAGGAGACCTGGATTTGCTCAAGAGACGCTCTGTTCCCTGGAAAGGAAGTGTTACGCAGAACCGTGATTCACATAAATCACATGACTGCAGTGCCAGGATGGAAAAACCTTTGAGTTTGGACTGGGCAAGGACACACGCTGTTCTGTACTGAGAGCACCTTGAAACAGAGGACTTCAGCAAGGGCAGTATTCCAAGGAAGTTGCCTTTCACTGAGCTGTAGTACCTATTCTGAGCGAGCAAAAAGGCAAACACTACAACAAGGTTGAAGTTGTTTAGTATTTTGTGACACCAATTCAAGGATTTTTGTGTTCTGAACCATCTCTTGCCAAGGATTCGCTATGCGAGGCCTTCAGATCTGTGCGTTTGAATAGAGGGGCTTATTCTGGGTACACAGGTAGCACTGGCTGTAAGATCAGTAGTAATGGAGTGCTTGAGTAAGGACTAAAAGTTTGGTGCTCTGTTACCCATGTAACCCCGACTTAGACCTCTGGGGTGCAGCCCGTATGATCCAGTCGCAACGTAGCTTTTTTAAACTTTAAGATAAATACATGTTGAGTGTAAACACAGGTATCTCTCCCCAGCTGCTGGTAGGAACAAGGTCCTTTGCTGGCTTGAGACCTGTCTGGTCACTGGCTGCTCTTGCTGAGCAACTGCTGTAGAAATGAAACTCTGTGTTGTGAATGCGACAGCCAGATGCTCCTTCTCCAAACCAACTGTTTTGATAGTGTTTTTGCAGGAGTGACCCTTGCGGTTGTTTGTTCAGATGGATCTGCAGTTTCTAAATGCTATTTCCTTAGTTATGCTGATGCCTGTGCACAAATAAGAAAAAAATAAGACAGCAGAGTTGGATTTTTTCAAAATGCGGAAGGGGCAAAGCAGGCTCTAATGATGTGGAAAAGCCTTGTACCACTCTGAGGCCTGGAGATAACCAAGCTCATTGAAATGTAATTTGTTTTTTCTATAAGGCTGCTTAAAGTTTATGAGGTTTTGTCTTCTTATTTCAGAACGTGCTTAGATGTAGCAAATGAGAGTATTTAACGTGTGTACAGCACTTTGTGAGGAAAATTTACCTCTTGTTTAAACTGCTGTGTAGTGGAGACCTCAGCTTCTCTGCTGGGCCAGGGAGAAAGACCTTTGCAAAGAGGTGATAAAGCACGAGGCAGTGTTCCTGAAAGGACAGTCTTTAAACTTCCATGTTGCTACTTACCAAGGTGCAGCCTTAGAATGTGGTTTCCCTTTTAAAACTTCGTAACAAGAAAATTAGGTACCAGCTGCAAGCCCCAAAGAATGGGGAAGGTGTTTTCAGAGATGCTGTTTGAACCTCTCATGCATATGCTCCTCTTGCGTTTGTTTTAACTATTTACTTCCTTTTGCAGAAATTACCCAAGGTACAACAAGAAACCTACCCAAAAGTACAGCCTCACACAGTGGGTGAGCAAGAACTTGGCCAAACACCACCATTTCCAGAGCATCCCTGACCCCTTCCAACGTAGCCCTGTGACAGCATTTTCGAATGTCTGAGTTTGCTGCCGAGAGAGTGTGCTGGGTCTTATTCTGCATTTAGAGTTGTTCTTAATTGTTGTGGTTTTGACTGGTTTGTGTTTTCCTAAGTTGTTTTGTGATCTGTTTTAAATTAGGCCAATGGAAGTTTCTATGTTTTAGAAACATTTGGAACTGGTTTTGAAGTGCAATTTAAATGGGATCTGGTTTTGTGTAGGTAACTTCTATGTTTTGCATCATGTTTTGTTATCCTTTGAACTGAAAACAACCTCCTCACAGGGTAGGTAACAAATGTAGTTGGTGTTCAAGAAGCAAGATTGCATGTTGGATGTGAGGATGTAATATTTCAATGATGGGATCTGGAAAATGTGCTTTGAAGTGGAAAAACTTTTCTTTAAAGCTTGGACCTAAACCTTGGTATTAAATCTCCTACAATGATTGGGCTCCCTTTGAATAACATTAAGGTTTTAAATTGTAAAAAACAGCTTGTGGCTGCTGTCCCCCTCCATTTGGCAAAGACAAAGTTGTGTCTGTTTACTGTAAACTCAAGAGCAGCTGTTGATTTACCCGATTTGGATATGTCTTGTCTTGTTCTGTTGTTCTTTCTGTCCCTGAAGAGTTTGCTGCCTCCTTTGATTGTTTTTGCTTGTGGTTTCATTTGTAACTTTTCTTGTAAAAATGTTTCATGTGATTTGCACTTCAGTTTATAAAATTTTTGCACCTGTTTTTCTGTTGTGTTATTGTGGGGCTCTCCCCTTTCACTTGCCTGCTTTCTGGAGTGTCCCAAAGAGGGCGACCCTCTGTGCTGCCTCCGTCTCCTTCCCTAACAGAGCATAGAAACTCCAGATGATTTTGGAGGCTTTGTAAAACAGAGATGGGTTGATCTTCTGCAAAATGCTCTTCCCAGGGGTGCTAGCAGGGCCTGCACAGGCCTTATGAACTCTTTAGGCATTTATAGGTGGATTTCAGAGAGCAAATTAGGTTTATTCATGGAGGAAATTGTACTATATTTTTATAATAATAATTTGATTTTTTGTGATGGCACTTTTGGCTACTGTTATTTTAAAGAAATAAAATTTAGGCACAGCGGTAATGTTTTTCAATGTTGTGATTCATGTATTTTTATTATTTTGCTTTTCTGTAGCACCTTTCAAATCCAGAACAGGACAGGACGAAGTGGCTTTATAAAGCGGGCGAAGTTTGTCACTGTCCTAGATGTGCAGTGACTGAGGCACAGAGAATCAAAGTAATTTGTCCAAAGGATAAGCAGTGAAGCTTGGAAGGGAGCCTGGTATTGCCTGACTGCACTAACTCCTAGATAATACTGCCTCCATTAACGAAGTAATCCATATACAGCAGGGATGTCTTTTTTTTCTGGTGGGTTGTACAGGCCTGGCTGGTGCGTGCCTGGCGTTAGGGCTTTGTGCCAGTAACTGATCTTATCCAGTTAATAACATGTTCTTAATGCCAGCGTGGCCTCTCATGTGACTTTTACCACTGTAAATTTTGCTCGCAGAGAGCCTTGCATAGAAGGAGAAGGTAACATCCCTTGGCAGACATTGATTGGGTAGTGCGGGGGTTATTAGCATGCGGTGGCTGATGTCTTTTAAAACAGTGAATCCCATATATTAAATTGAAGAGACTTCTCTGAAAAGGGAATGGTTTACTTGTGGTCCTGAGGGCAGTTTCATGTGCTGTCCAGTTCGTTGTCATATCTGTAAAGTCCACTTCTCCTAACACACATAATAAAGGAAGGAAGAAGATTTGCTTCAAATCTCCTTGTTCCAGGCATTTTGAGAAGGCAAAAGGGACAGCAGGAGTCTGACTGCAGAGCCTATTCCCCCCCTCCCCTTGCAAAAGCAGACTAGCTTGCCTGCTGGAGGGTTTATCTGATATTACACTGCTAACAGACTGGCTCTTTGAAGGTCTCGAAGTAACGCAGGCCTGGCGGCAGCTGTTGCAGTCGCATACTGCTGGAACAGCAAAGCTCTGTCTCAACCAGTGATCAATGGTCGCTGTTGATCGGCAGTGATATAAGAGAGCAGGAACAGAGCGTTAGGAAGACCACAGGCAATCTGCTCCCTTTGCTGTGCATGCTGAGGTGTTGCCTTTTATGCGTTCAGAGATTTCCATGCTAGCTGTCTTGATTTTGTTATATATCTCTTTATGAGATTATTATTAAGCAATGCGTAGCAGTCAGGATGTTATTTGTATTAGCCTTCTCTTAAAGCCAGCATTCTGCTGCCAGTTCAGCCATGCTGAGAAAATGAAATTATTCTGAACAGGCAGCACCTTACCATGACAGCAAGGTGATGGTGTCTGGACGTGTGCTGTGTCTAAGACCAGCTTCCCTGTGCTGGAGGACCTCAGGCAGAAGCGAGTGCCTCCTCCCGAACGTGTGTTTTGTGGTCTTTGTGAATGTAAATCTCTCACGTGAACGAACACTGCCATGGAGCAGCTCTGCACTTTGTAACGGCTTTAGGCTTCCGTGCGGCCTTATTGCTGAAGATTTCATTCTTTGACATTGCAACTGTGATTCATAAATGCTGAACGGTAGAGATACTTCAAGGGGAGGGAGGGATTGCGTATTAAGCCTTTGTGGAAGGACATTCTGCATGTTTGCTGGTTGAGTGCAGCCAAGGGCTCTGTGTATGATTTTTGCTGTAGTAGAATCCATCAAGATCGGATAAGACCGGTAGAGACTGTTTTGCGCAAGCCCTGCATGAGCTCTGTGATGAAATGTCTTACAATTAAAAATTTAAGAACATTCATCAGTGTATTGCACTCTAACAACAGCAGCTAGAAAACAATGAGGCTGAAATTAAATTACTGCGTGGCTTTTTCTGCCGCCCTCTCAAAAGGTAACCAACTCTTCCCTACTTTTGTCCTGTAAGGTAATTCTGAATTGGAGGAAGAAATCATGTCCTGAAACGTAAAACAGTATTGGAAGCTGATAATATTCTTCCTTTGATTTGAGAGGATGTCTAGTACTATGCTGGTTGCATCCTCTGCGAAACAGGTCTGGATGGCATAAATAGGTTATATATAGCAGTTGGTGGCACTAAGTGTGGGATTTTTTTGTCAGTTAAAAAGGACAGCGATGTGTTGGAAAGTGTCAAATGGCATCGTGGGGCTATGTCATTATTGCCACTCAATGACTCTGCATCCAATGTGTTCAGATTGCAAGCAAAAAGATGGCTTTTCTGGCTGCCAACTTTGCTGTCTCCATCTGGGATCTAAAATTCAAGCTGTGTCTTTCCTGGCTCTGTCGCTAATAATAAAGATTCTTCATTTGGAACTTAGTTAAACAAAATTGATGCTGATGCATGAGCTGAAAGAGAATCCAGCTCGCTTTCCTCGAGACGTGTGGGCTAAAGCACTGACAAGTAGGAGCATAATCATTTTAATCTATAAGGTCATCAGACGATTTAATAGACACCAGATTTGTGGAGGAAACAGATGATATTTTAGCATAACAAGCGTGTTGATCATACAGCTTTTTAACAAATGCTAGAAAGCTGATTGAATTTGGTCAGCTAGACTTGTGCCTCCAGACTAGCCAGTAATAGCTCATTACATGTTGTTAGGAAGCTTTTCTGCAAATCTGGGGAAATTACATTTGGTATAACATATGGTATAATCTTCAACTCTCTCCTTGGGAAGTGAAGTCTGACTACTCAGTCAATGAATTGCCATATTTTTATCAGCAAAATGGATGTGCAGCTGTGACATACGCTTTTGAGTGATGTAACCTTTAATGTCTTTGGCAAATACTGGCATTAGCAGTCTGTTCCTCTCCATTTACATCTCCTCCAGAAAGTCATTACCAGCTGAGATTATACTAACACTTTCTGTCGTGTAGGTGTTTCCTCCTCTGATGCTATTGAACTGTCAGGGAATAAAATGCCTAATGTTCTCATTTTCCTCCGAGGAGACAGAGAACAGAGCTTGTGTTGCTGCTTGTTGTACGGAGGGAGGTGGTGAGAAGTGTATGGCGCTGTGTGTTGTGAATTGGAAGGACATGCTGTGCAGGATTGTTTGCTCCACACCGCCTCCTGCGGCTCCATTTTACTAAACTCGTGGGGGAGGAATATATTGGCTAAATTGTACTTGTAGGCATAATATTACAGTGCTTGAAAGGATGAAGGCAAGTGGTGCTTAACTTGAAACACGCACTGCGTATGTTGGCAAAGGGTTCTGTTTTCAGCTTCTTGCTCCTTATTGTGCCCATAGTCTCTGCTCAGCTGAGCTTTGGAAATCAACGGGATTAGTCGTCGGGGGCTGCACGGCGTCGGCAGAGCCGGTTGGAGGGCTGCTTTCCTTTGCTTTTGAGATCAGCGGGCACCGGTTCTCGCAGGGCTCTCTGGGATCCCTGTCACGCCAGCTCGCTCCCACTTGCTGCTTTTTAGTATTCATTGAATCCTCCCTTTCCTAGCTCTGGCTTCCAACAACCAGTCAAAACCAGCAGTCAGGCGACAACGTGTCGGGAAATGTGGGTGGCCTTTAGGGTATGTTCTTCTGTGGCCCAACATGACTTTTCTCAGCACTGTCTTGTGCATTTTTTTTCTTGATCTCTTCCATTTATTGACTGTAAAATACCTCAGGAGTATCTTTTAGCAGCTGTTGACGAGAATGAGGCATCTCTTCTAAAGATGGGCTTAGGCTCAAAGTCTCACAGGCCCAGAGCCTTACTGGTTTCTGACTCTCATGGGTTACACTGGAAGTTGATACTGAAAGAGCAGTTAAAGCTTTGATGGTTATGATGCTCAGAAAAGTAGGATCTTAAGTAACTTTTTTCTCTTATAATCGGAAACACCTTTTCCTAAAGTGTGAACTTATTACGTCACTTCCATTCCTAGCTGCTGAAAACGTTTCCTTTAAGAGAATCGCTTGAATTGGATAGCTTGGGGTCCCTCTCTGATGAGTTGAGTTGCTGCCAGCCTACATTTGTTTCTTCTCACTAATAGCGTTATTACCTTACTTTTAACGCCTGCAGTTATTGAACATAATGATAACCCTTTTACCTCCTGCCACATTATGGTGTGAATACTTAACTCTGCGTGATCACTGATGCTTTACATTTTAATTCTTTTCTACCAAGCAAAGAGTGAGCACACCTCTGTTAGGAAAGAAATAGTTTAAACCTGTCACTAGGGAACAACAACAGTTACTGTAAAAAAGGGGATATGGTCTGAATTCCCAGGGACAACTGTCTTTAAAAACAGACACGCAGCCCCCTGCCCCCAAACCTGCCAAATTACCGGGCTGAATTTCCTCACTAGCGGGCTTCTGCTTGGCTGTCTGCTCTAGGATTATGAGAGAGCATCTCCCTTATCGTTTTGCACATGCTGTACCATCTGTCCTAAATCTCCCTTTAGAGGGGCATGGATTCCAAATGACATTTCTTTCTTGGGAGATAACAGGCATGTCTGAAGAATCTTGCTAGGTATGGCCATAGTGCTATTTATGTTGCAACGGGTTTTTTTTTAACCCTCGTCCCGCAACCGCAACTGAACTCTGAATTTTTCTGGTTCAGAGACACCCAGACATTGAGAAAACATTTTATGCGGTAGTCCCTGGGAAATAGAGAGAAAATCTCCATGTCCTGTTGCGCGCGTTCTGCTCGAAGCAGACAAAGATGGAATATTACTGAATTCAGACATTACAAGGACACAAGAGATGCCTTTAATCTTTTATTGTACATTATAAAATGTTTATTGCTCTGTCTGTATCAGAGGTGTTGACCTCTCCCTCTTGGTGATGGAGGAGTATGTTCTGGCAAAGGATCCACTGAAGAGACCTTTGGGGTTGGCCTGCCTTCTGAAACCGGCACAAGGGAAGTCCTTGCTTGTTCACCAACACATCTGCAAGCAGACTTCCTCGTGCCTTTCTCCCAGATCAACTGTTTCGGAAAGGCTGGTGCCAGTGGAAGAGGAGAGATGGCTGAACTCGGTTACTGCCAGCCTGTTTCTTTGCAGGGACTTTTAAACCAGGCTCATCTGAGCGCAGGTTTGTTCTAACGAGATTCCAACCCTACTCAGGCCAACCTGTCTTGGTATTTGAAGGAACAAGTAGGATCTTGCCTCATCCCCTAGTGCATATGGAGTGGTCTTGTGGAGTAATTAAATAAATACAGATACCCCATGGCACATTACAAAGAGTAAATCTTTTCCGTGTGATGGACTTGCATCTACCAGCTTCCAGAGCACCAGCAATCCCAGGGATCCTGTCAGCTTACAAACATTAAGCACTTAATAAGAGAGAGGAGAACCCCAACCCCTTTTCCATTTGTTGTCATCCTTTTTATGGAGGACTGCCTGCAGCAGATACCTGGCATTACAACGTCACAAAAATAGTGCAGACAGGACGTGTAAGGAGAACCAGACCTTCCCACAGGAACCCTACTAAAAGAAGCAATTTAAGAACTTAAGCCCTCAGAAAAAGGTCCCTTAGGCAAGAGCCTTTCGCAATAAATAGCTATTGCCACTGGTGACCTTGCATAGCAACCGGTATCATGAGTTTTTTTTACTTTTTTTTTCTTTTTTTGCTGACTGGCTACATTTTATTGGACCTTTTACCACACTGGTGGTAGACACAGGCCCAGCTGAAAATACCATGATGAAAATGGTTGAAATTATCCTGGAAGCTAAATAACGGCTTCTGGTGTCCCCTCATGTTGGTCTGTGCCTCAGTGTTTGGCGTGCCCCGATTATCCGGGCTGAAGAGCACCAGTGCGAGATAGGAGAGACAGCAACGGTGGAGACGTGCTGCAGCCTAACTGGAGAACAACCAGGGAGGTTCTCGCAATGGGAATGGAAACTGGGATATGCCTTTTTTTCTTTTTCTTTGTTTTAAAAACCCACCTGCAAGACGTGTTACACAACACACATCAATGGAACAAAGCAAGCTGGGAGCACACAGCAGCCGAAACCTGGTTGCTAGTCGTGTCTGTGATGAGCTTTCCTCCTTTCTTGCTTGGAAAGGAGCGACGGTGACTGATGCCTGAGCTCACCTTAATACTGTCAAGATGTAGTGACAGTGAGACAAAATAAAGATACAACAAAACCTTGTACGTTTCCAAAGACAGGAAAAATTGTTCCAGAAGACGGAGTGTGAGGGTGGAGAGGAGTGCGTGAGAAGTTGCTCCAGCCCAGGTGATTCATGAGTCCAGTACAGGATCACCGGCAGCAGCTGTCTCACTGGTGCTTTTCCGTCTTAATTGTTTGGGTTTCAGGGTTCTTTGCAGGATTTTTCTTTCTGGCCAGATGTTTCGCAGAACGCAGACAAGGAGGTGTATGCCAGCGAGTGACAATCACTAGGTCTCTTTCCAAATGGCTCCAACAATATTTCACCTCCCTAGTCATCAAGGCTCAGAGGCAGAAAGTGAGAGTGAGGAATGGAGTCCATCTATCAGATGGCAGGCTGTCACGCTTCAATGATATTCACTGAGGGCTTGTTTTTTGGGAACTAGAAGAGAAGAGGAGACAAAGGAAGAAAGGATGTATAGGGACCACTAGAGAGGAAAAAACCCAACACATCAAAGATGAGTGCAGTGTGCTGGTCAGTTTTTGTTTTTGTAGAAGTCCTTGTTCCCATCCCCTCGGGATAAGGAAAAAGGGGCAGAGTTGAGGCTTTAGGGTTGCGTGGTTCGTCACTGTCTGCTGCTGAATGAGCATGAATTAGTGGACTATTTCAAATAATAAGTAAATGCGATGTGGTGGGGATGTGCCAGAGTGCAAATTGTGAATAGAAACACAAGAAAGTTAAATTAATTGAAATAAGTTGGTATAAATTATAGGCTTGAGTCTGCTTACGTTATGGATATGGCATATCTTTTAACATTATGTGTATCACCAGCCACACTTCTGCTGATCAGCTTTTCAGTTAATTGCAAGAATAATATCCCCTTTACCACATGCTGCCTAAGGGCTGCTGTGGGGGTAAGGACCCGAGCAGCTCAGGGACTGCAGTGTTGCTCAGTGCATTTTTTTTCCAGAGATGTTTGGATATCTCAGTAATATGGCTTGAAATCTGTTTTACTGATGGATGTGCAGGCTAATCCAGAGGTGGGAGTGACGTGCTGGTGTCCTGATGCATCTGGGAGGCTCAGACCGCTAACGAAGCTGTGGTACTGGCATGTGTGGATGTGAAGAGGTGTTTCCTTTCTGCATCGCAGCTGGAGGGGGGAGGCTGGAGTGAGGATGTTTTAAGAGAGGCTGCTTTTTGGGTAATTTAGCTGAGGCCCAGCTGGAAGTTGATTGTTTGCCCCGTCCCCCACTGCGTGCCAGCAGCATCTCACCTTGCTGCGGAGGAGCCCTCCGCTCTGGTGCTCAGGAGTGCTGTTCTCCGAGGCGCTCTTGACTTTCTCCTTGCTGTTATTTGGCTCATTATCTTTGATGATATCGTACTGTCTGCAAAACAGGGCGATCACCCCTAACAGGAAAAAGCATTAGTGATCACACAAATGAGCTCAGCCCCTGGAGCCTGCAGAGATCAGAGATCCCTCGCTTGCCAGCCGGCTTTATGCCTTCTGCTGGAGATCTCAGCAGCATTCACAATTGCTCCTAAGGATCATTTTCTAACACAGCTAGTCAGCCCTCTGGCTGTTTCCTTCTCGATGCCTAATTCCGTGCTAAACTAGCTAGATAGAAGAACAGAAGATTAATTATATTGCAACTTCCCTGTCATTAAATGGGACGAGTCTTTTAAGCCCTACATTTGGATAGCGATCAACACTAACAGTCTGGTTAAATAGGATCTTTGCTTTGCAAACACAGGAGCTTCTGGAATTTCTGCTTAGTGAATATGCGTCCTCTGATCCTTCTCCTCTGGGGTGAAGAGAAGGAGCTGGAGGTGGCAGATGAGAGGCAGGTACTGTACCTGCCTGCATGTGATATAAGGCAGGGCCTTCTGAGCAGCAGGACAACATCTGCAAATATGCAACAGTGACGGCAGCAAATGCTGCCAGTGGAAATTTCCTCCCACACACGCAGGCACATGAAGAGAAAAGTAGGGGCAGCCATGACACAGAAGACGACTGCAAATGTCTTTCTTGGAACCTTTTATGTGACATTTTGACCAAATAACTTCTCTGCCTGCAGATTCCAAACACGGAGGTTTAGTAGACCCAGGCAGATGCTGCTGCTCCCTTACTGAAAAATATTCCAGCTCCCCTAATAGCAAAACATATGTAAAGCTTTCACCAGATCATCACAAACTGCTTTATAAAGTGAGGTGTTGTTATGGCAGCTGCCCCCAGGTGTTACTGATAAACAGTGGTCCAAATTCTTTCTTGCGTATGTGAACAAATGGCTGATCCTGGGAGAATAGGTTAACATCTGCCACAGTCACACCTTCTGCGATTTCCGATGGTAAAACTGAGGCACAGAGAAGCAAAGTGCTGTGAACAATACCAGAAATACAGACAGCACAAGAGCTTGGGGCTCGGCTCGGCTCAGAGCCCTGCGCACAGTCCAGGTCCAGTTCGCATTTGCTAAAACATCGTCATACATTCAGGTTATGGCCAGGCCAGATTAAGAGCTGGAAAGAAAGAGGTTTTTGTGTATGGAGACTTTGTAAAGAACCCACTAGATGTAGAGAGATTCTCCCCCCACCCACTTTCCTTTTTAAATGTAAGTCATCTGTCTAGAAGGGAAATTGTGGTATTAGCGAATTCTTTTGTTCCGATGCTGATCTGAGTTTTAGATTATAATACAGTGGGAGATGAATCAGTTGTTCTGTCGCTTCGTGTAATTATTCATGATGGTTTTTACTGGCAGGGCATTTAAATTTGAATGTGCACAACTAAAACTTGGCATAAATGCTGAAAATATCATGGACTAGAGGTTTTGGAAACCTTTTAAATTTAGATTAGGTTTTCATTTGGTTATCATCTTTAGCAGTAATTGCTGTCCAGTCTCTGGAAATGCAAATAACATGTGGTAAACTCAGGATTTTCTGGGGCAAAAACAATATTATACATGGATCTGATTCAGTGTCACCTGGATTCACAAGTCAGAAACCTCGCAGAACTGTACAGGACACAGTCAGTCCCTCCATCCCCCTCTTTAGTGACAGATCTCAGATCAGTGAATGATTTCCTCTTCATATCTCTCCCTGGAGGTATCTCACCTCAGCAGAATCTAGAATAAATGGGCCAAATCCTCTGTTGGAGTAAACTGGCGCAACCCCTATCAATTCAGGATTGTTAGTTTACAGCAGCAGGGGTGACAGACCACCCCCTTTAAAATACAGAAGGCTATGCTCACCACTGAAACTACAAGTTGTTGAGGTCATCTGCCACTCAGTGCTATTGGGGTGGGTTTCTCTTGTAACCGAGAAAAATTCTCTGTGTGACTGTTAACGCGCTCTGTGTGTGGAAAAGCGGTTTGCCTGGGACAAGAGGACTGAAAACCCAGTGGCAAAGGTTGTCTTTTATGGATCATAGATTTACCATAGTGCTAATTTCCCTTCCTGCCAATTTCCTTGGGTCACCTGAACCGTTCCCCCTTGGGCACCATGCTCTGTGACTCGCAGGGAGCAAATGGCTTTTCATTAACGTTTTACGTTGCGGCAGGAGCGGCAGCTGACTGGCAGCCAGGGGAGGCTGGGGCTCTAAATAGAAAACAAACATGTGCAAACTTTATTTCCCATTAACTCATGCATGTAATTTCCAAACTGAACAAGCTGAAGGGCTGACTGCAGCCGCTTCAGACATGCTAAGCTGATGGAGCAGGAGTCAGAGGCATTTTCCTCTCCCTATTTGCTAGCTTAAAACATACGAGCAAGATCTCTTCTAGGTACAATTTGCTGTAAGATGTACTGAAATGTGGTCCCAAAGTCATGCCAGAAAACTCTTAGTTCTCTCTGGAAATTTAATTTCTATATTCGTACATATTACAGAACGTCAGAGTGAGGGATCTTCAGATAGAAGGAGCACATTTACCCGATGCTCTGTTAGAGGCTGTGTTAATGTATGTGCCTAGCTATGCCCATCGCATCCCACAGCAAAGTGGCCCAAGGATGATTTTACTTCACCTTCCACAGCACTGGGTGCTTTCAGCTGCAGCTGGGCATGCGGTCTTGCTTATAAAACCATATACTACAGTAGCTATCTTGTAGCAGAGCCTCCACTTGGATTAAAAGGATTAGTGGCTGCAAGATATAAGGAGTACTAGGGTGGAATTTCAAAAGATTGCCAGAAGTTTGGCTCCAAAGCAGTCTTTTGGATAACAGCTTTCAGCTAATGCTCATCCTTCCTCCTCCCACCATCCTAAGCTCACGTAGACTTTTCCTTCCTTTCAGTTAATATGTTTCTGCTAATGTCCCTCCTCTTCCTATTAAATACTATTATCTGTATTTTAATAGTAGATGTTGAGAGGATCTGGGTTTATGGTGTTTTGATATTTGGGGCCATTTTTTCTTTCAATGCTTCCATTATTTTAATCGATTTTGAAGTGGGTTTTTGTGTGTGTATAATAGTGGGTGTTAAAAGCGAGACTCTTAAAATTCCTTTTTTGCATGAGAGTTGGAGTCATATAATAGCCAGATAATTACAGTGACCTGTATCATTTGGGGGGCTCGAGGCATCCTGTTGGATAGCTGAAGGCATTATCATCAGTGCATTCTGGAAAAATTGAGATTACAGGATTAGCTATGGAGAATTAGGCAATTGGTTCATCAAGTCCATTACCTACTTCCTGCTGGACCAGATCAGACCACTGATTCACCTTCTTTTGGCACTGCCCGACTTGTGATGCTGCAGGGGGAACTGAGGTGCCCTGACAGCTGAATATGCAGTACTCTTTACAGGAGGAAGGGTTTCTTTTCAGGTCTTACATGATTACACGTACAAACCAAGCAAGCCAGCAGGCCCTAGGGGTATGATGTGCTTTTCAAGGAAAGATGGAACTGACCTGCCCACATAAACAACACCACAACAATGATGAGAATTTCCCCCGCTCGCAGCTGTTGGTTTTTCTTCGCCATCTCCTTCATTGTCACCTCATCTGCACAAGGGGAAAGAGAGATCGTGAAACCTAACCGCATGGCTCAGGCTGCCCTAGACACCAGTTTAACAGTGCTCTTGACTCCAATCATCAGTGCGTTGGGGTCAAAGCTAGCAGGGAGAGAGTCCTCGCCCGTCACTCACGCCAGCAGCACGAGCTGCGCTTTGAACTGGCAGAGCATCAGCTGCTCTGCAGCAACTGCCCCTGACAACCTGCAGGAGACGGGGCGAGGAAGGAGCAGGGAGACGGGATCAACAGGCAGTTACTGCAGAGGAGCTGCCACGGAGTAAGTCCACATGTTTTCTGGCCCTGTGGCAACTCGCTCTGCTCTGTCTCTGGTCTCTGTTAGTGCTGTCTGCGCCTGCCACAAAGCCTCGCATGCTTCAGCAGTTCCTCTCCCAGCTCAGGAGTGTGGAGCCTGGCATGATATTTTTCAGTGGAGCCATGGGATTCGGAAATGAGTAGAACCTTTTTGCAGGGCGTAATGCGCCTCCTTGGCTTCAAAGCACTAAGAAGATTACAGTTCAGGCCTCCAGGGAGGGAAGCAGTGCTCCTCTTAGTGCTTTCAGATGAACAGCAATTCAGTATTTACAGACACCAAATCATTTTAGCAGAAAGAGTCAAGAACTCACAACATCCTAGGAACCGCGGCCAAAAGCCCTGCAACAGGCTGGGTCCTCAGTAGGCAGGCAGTAACCCTTTATATCCCAGACCCCTATACTCCATAGCCCTGTTTGTAGCAGAGATTCATGCTGACAGAAAACCTTCAACAATCTGGTTTGGCTTAAGAGGAACAAGTGAAGGAGCTGCCAGTGAGGAAGTGCCTGATTTCCTGCATGCAGATATTTGAAACCCAACTGGATGTGATCCTGGACAACCTGCTCTAGATGACCCTGCTTGAGCAGGGGTTTGGACTGGGTGATCTCAAGAGGTCCCTTCCAACCTCAACTTTCTGTGATTCTGTGATTTGGCAGAAGTATTTGAAATGTAAGAAAAGTGGCAGCATCTGGGTGTATTTCCCCCTGCTGTCCTGGAATCCAAGCACAGGAGGCTCAGCGAATCCCCCCGAGTGCCCTGTGAGCACAGTAGTGTTGTGCCCAGTGCCATCCAGGAGTCTATTTCCATACGAGTTCACAGACTGCTCAGGAATTTCCCCTGCCATTCTCCACTTGCAAGGATGCCGGACACACTGCTCCCAGGCTGCAAGCCTTCTCCTCCTCACTTTGCCTGTTAAACCTCATCTGAAACAGGAGAAATGAACAGCCAGCCTTCGGCAGCATCTCCCCGTCACTTTGTTCACCCGTCAGCCTTGTCTGCTCAGGGCATCCCGCTTGTCCACGTGGGGCTGTGAGAGGGCACTCACCCCTGCGTGCATTTAACCCAGCTATTCTCATTGCACAGGATACTGCTTTCCTCTCTGCAGAGCCCTACACTGCCTGGGCGTCCCAGGGGCCACACAGGAACTCACCCACACTTGCCTTTATTTTTAGAGGCTAGTTTCTCAGCTTCCCTGGGGGTCTTGAAGAGGACTGGCTCACTGGCAGGGCTCTGGCCTTGAATGCTGATGGACTGGACATGCACAATGTACTCAGTGTCCTCCTCTAGGTCCCAGAGGGCACAGGAGCGGGTGGTGGTGTTCACCTCCTGGATGAAGCGCAGCATCCGCACGTCCTTCTTCTGGAAGCCGAGAGAGGAGAGCACAGAGTGGTGGAGAGGCCTCCGGTGTGCACTGCTGTCATCTAAGACCACTGCTTCCTGCCCTGTCCACCACGGACATGGAGACCGTCGGACCCTTTCCTCTCTGCAGCTACCAATACATGAAGAGCTGCTGCAAAGAGGATGGGAAGCCAAGTCCCCTCCCAGACCACGAGGGACAGGACCAGAAGGAATGGGCTTAAACTGCAGCAAGAGAATTTGGGAACTGAGGGGACCTGGGGTGAAGATGAACATGACTGAAACTGGGTAACTGTAGGCACCATACCTGTTGGGAAATTGCAAATCCAATGACAACTTCATCTTCCAGAACATCCCAAGTCACAACGGCTGAGTTGGCTTTCAGGTGTTTGACTGTGACATTTACTGGAGCCGACGGGCTGTCTGCAAGGAGGGAGAGCAGAGCCTTTACAGAGGCAAAGTCACAGCCGCAGGCAGGAGAGAGAGCAAGGGCGAGGAGGGGAGCGGGAAAGGACCTTGCTCAAGGTCCCTGTATGTGGTTCTGGGTATGGGACGTGGACATTGCAGGTTCTCCATGTCTCAATTACCAGTGAGGTTCTAGGAGATCTCTGCTGAGACTATGAGTTGTGTTAGACCTGTGTGAAATATCTGACCCTTAGGAACAGTTTCTTTTGACAACATAGCGGACCACTGAGTAGCTCATTCATCACATCCTTCCCAGCCACATACCACATTTTCTCTGTTGTTTCCCGTTACGGTCTGACAGTGACAGCTGGGAGGAAATGCAAACTCTGCCTTGGAAGTATGAAAACTGAACGCTTTGATGAGCACTCTGGAGGTTTGAAATTCAGGAGTAGTAAATGGGAGTGTTTCTTTTGCTTTTCCCTGTTAGTTTGACAGAACATTTTTAATACACATTTTGCGGCCGATGGGCTGTCTCTCAGATGGTCGGAGGAGATCCAGCAACCATCCGCTTACAGCTAACAGGACAGGACGTGCTGCAATGGCACCGATGGACCGTTGTAATGTGAAAAGGGCAGGCCGAGAAAGCAGTACCCCGAGGCTCCGTGTGTATTCCCAACTCCAGAGCACAGCTGAGTTTCCCACTGCAGGGTGGATCTGCGGAGCTGCCAGCCTTGCTGGGCTCCTGCGCACCCTCACCGGGAGCCTCTTCCCAAGGGAGCTGCATGGTGCAAAGCCCTTCTTGGCATCTCATGGGGAAGGTTTTACCTCGTAGGCTTGGCACAGTCCTTCCAGTGCTCTGTGCAGCAGGTTGGACTCCTGTTCCCTCTCCTCTGGTCAAATTTAATTCACAATCTCCAGCTTGTGCCCTGAACCCAAAGGCAGTAAATGCTAACGAGACTGCCAGGACTCTGACTACCCCCAGGAGGTCAGTAGGGTGAGGAGGAGTAATTTTTTTTGACTCTCATCAAAGAATAATTCTTTTATTGCTTTGTAACCATTGCACAACGCTGCCCTTCTGGGGCTGGGGCTGAGGTCAACAGTAAAAGAAGAATGCATGTGTGCACGTCTCCAGTAACACTTGTTGGATTTATAGTCAGTCGCAGCCGCCTGAATGTGGCCGAAAATATTCTAGCTGTAGTGTCAGAGTCTCCTAACAACTGACTTCACTCCTGGTGAATGTTCCCCAGGGAACAGAGGAAATAACGGGAGCACAAAATTCCCCAGCTGAAGGTCAGTGCTGTTCTACACTTAGCAAAACAATGACCTTATTCCTTTCTCACCTCCTCAACAACGCCCAGAGTCCTGCCTTCACAGCTCCCCTTTCTAGCAGATGGGAGACCCACACCCACCAGTGAGACCCTTAGGAACAGCATGACTGGACAAGCTGCTTGGACCTGGACTGATTCTAGCGAGTCCTTCAGTGAGCTGAAAGGCGCATGGCTAAGTTCACGTGGATTTGGGACTTCAGAAGGAGGAGCAGCAAGCTATTGTGACCTCCAGGATTTCATAGGGGAAGGTGTCCTTCCTCTCCGGAGTAGACGATCAAGTCCGTATTGACCCAGAGCGTTCTCATCCCTCAGGGGCTGGCCTTCATGAAATGCAACAGTGGTCTCCAGCCAGTTCTTGAAGAACGGAAACATTTATCAACCTCACCCTCCACTGCGGCAGCAGGGCCAAGGACATGCTGAGCAGGGCAGGCGGATCGTCCCCCTCAGCCTGAACACCAGTCCCTTCTGGACTCGGCTCCCTGCTTGTGACACAAGGAAGGGACGTGGGTCTGCAGCTCCTCACCTTCCCCCGTGACTGAACCCGTGTGCCAACAAGAGTAGGGTCTAATTTTAGGAAGGGGCAGTCAGCAGATGGGAATGCGTACAGGGAAGGTCTGTGAGTCATGCCTGATGAATTTGCTAGAACATACGGAGGACATGACAGAGTTGAGAGATGGGAGACAAAACAGTCTCCAGCTGCAGCCAGGCACTTCGCCCTTCTCAAAGTACAGCTGTACAGTTAAATCCCGGCATGGTTGTCTTTCCTGGATATTTTTAGGAGCTAAATTTTTTTTTAGGAGCTACCACTGATTTGCCCGGCTTAGGTTGAGGAGGCCTTTGAAAAGAGATGAATTAACCCCACAGGAATGGAGAACAGAGCATCAGGGAAAAAGCTTCAGGCTGGGAAAAGGGAACGTACAGCACACCCCGCTTGGTGCTCGGGTCCCCTTTGAAATTTGTGACCTTGAGGGAGGCACAGCATAAAAAGTTTCCTGATGACATAAAATGTGGGGGAGTCAGGAAGACCTAGCAGAGCTGGAGAAGCGCAAACAACCTCTCTGGGAATTGGGGAGAGAGGGCAGAGGGCTGCGAGGCAGAAGGGAAGCACTCAGCAAAGCTGCAACCCGGTGCTCAGAGCCGGCAAAGCAGGACACTGAATGTAGGCAGGGAGAAATCAGCCGGGGCGGATGGTCAAGAGCAGTCTAGAAAAACCCTTTCGTAGTAATACCTGAGAGAGAGATGGGGTGGTTGAAGTCAGCAGATAATATGGTGAAATCTAGGACAGCAGATCTAAGCGTGCCTTTCCTTTCACTACCACAGATTAGGAGTAGCTACACATAAATCAGTGGTGTCAAACCAGTATAAAAGCAGTATGAAAAGAGAATTAAGCACAGTGTTTGGCAGAAATACAAAGCCAGGAAAATTAGTTTCCTGCTCCCAGAGCTGAATGAATAATTTTGAACCAAAATTTTAATCCATGAGGATGCTTTTCTCCCCACTCCCAGGAGATACATGATGAGATCACGACTTTCTAAAATCTAATCACTGCTCCAAGCTATTCCACACTGCTTTTGGCTCCCTGGGCCAGTTGCGGCTCTATGTAGTGCCAGCCTGGCTGAAGTCAGGTGGAGAAGATGTAATTTGTGTTTCCCAGCTGGCTGTAGGGGGTCGGCATCTCTAGCAGAGCCTTGAGGTGCCAAATCCAAATGTTTGGTTCCTTCTAGAGTCATATGCAACTCCTGGAAACTTTCCTTCTGTGCCTGTGGTGGCCAGGGAAGCCACTGGTGTTCCGGGAGCAGGCACAGAGGGTGGGATGGCACCAGGGGCAGATCTTTCCCTGCTGCAGGGTGAGATAGCAAGGAACATGCTGTGCATCAAACCCTTCTCATGCATGTTTACTCCAGAGACGCTGAGGACAGCACATCCCCTGTCTGGTCTGTAAGGGATCCATATGGTACGAGATTTCTGGTTTAGCAGTTTAGCTTCTTCCCAGCGTAGAGGCTGCGATGCCTGCTGGAGCGAATCACACATTGCAAACTGGCAGAGGATCTGTTTGGCCAAATTTGAATCAGAGCTGTGTGCTCTGATGACAAGATGCTCTCATTCTCATGTCAGCAGAAATTGCAGCCCCCTCTTTAAGGAGAAGCCCTGATTAATTAAGATGAAATCATAATTTTTAAAAGTGAATGGCTGCTTCGAAACTTATCATGCTTAAACCATGTTTTGTTTCCTTCCCACAGGGACTCTTCATCAGGTGAGTCGCAGTTCTACATCCCCCAGGGCTGTGTGTCCCAGCCCTACCTCACTCCTACCCACCTTGGGCCCTTTTGGCAAGAGCAGGTCAGAACCGCCTCCACACAGCAAGGAGGCATGAGCGATGAAGATTACCCTTAATCCCCTCTTAATGCTGAGAACTCCTTCTAGCCTCTCATTAAACGCTTTGCTGATTATTAATGGACTTTTATTTGAGAGAGAGAAAAAAAAAACCAAACCCACACTTTACTGCTTTGGGCTGATTCCTCCCGATCTTTTCATTGCTGACACAGCAGCTGCTGGCACAGGGCAGAGGAAACCACCTGCCTGCCCCTTATGTTGTTGTCCCCATCAGAGCTGTCGCGTGGATGGGATGGGGAGGGAAAATGAGAGGGAAGAAGGTTTGTCTCCATCCCACTGCTGCTATCACCTGCGAAAGGGGGAGCTGCTGATTGAGGGTTGTGGGGTGACCAAAGGGGGTGTCCAAGGTACCGGGGTGTCTTGCCTGGCTCCTCTAGGATCAGGGCAGTACCTGAACCACAAAGATATCACTGGGAGAAGCTCAGAGCTCCTGGCTCCTCTGCCATGGTCTCTCTCCTTACTGTTGTGTCTCTCTTTTGAAGCCACTCTCAGTCTCCAGCTTCTGCCACAAGCTCTTACGGTGGGGCTGGGGGTGAGAGCCGGCTTGCTGCCTTTAGCTATGTGAGCTGCTGGAAGAATCGTTGCTTAGAGTGAAAGGATGAATCTGTCGAAATATCACACCCTTGGAGGTCACCTCTGCCAGCTGAGTCCTGTGGTCAGGCTATAGGTTTGGAATGAGAGCCTGGTCCTGGATTTATCTCCCCAGCCAAGGGAGATAAAGGCCCCAAAACTGTGCCTTCTGAATTCAACTGTCCCGGAAAGTCCACCTGCTTGGAAGTGCCTGGAGTGAAGTACAGTTACTTCCTCCGTGGGCAAGACTATGCTGCAGTCACGGCATTTTCCAAGTCAGTTAGCTCCTCTCCCCCAAGCAGCTCCTTTCCTGCTGTGAAAGGCTCAGCTGCTTCTGAGCCCCCAGGACACGGGCCAGCAAGCAGAGTGCCTGCCGAGGCTCTGAAGCGGCTCGATCAGTGCTATCCACCTGCAAGCTGCGTGCCCTTTCCTGCGGGAAGCAGTGAATGTCAGCCTTAAATCCCAGTAGCTCTTTGTTCCTGCACCACAACCTTCCCTGCGGACGCAGGAGATGGAAGGACATGACCTGCAAGGGGAAGGAGCATCCCGTAAGGTCCCGTGTGATGTTCTCCGCGAAGCACTGCTGCACGGTCCCTGAGCGTGGGTACAAAAAGACCTTCTTTTGCTGCCTTTCTGAGCCTTTCTTTGCTCTCCCAGCATGGCTCCCTTCAGTGGATAGAATTGCTTGTCAGCTTTATGGGGTATGTGGGAAGGGCAGGCGTGCCGTTCAGCTTCCCCTGGTGTTTTAATGAAGGGAGCCTGCAGGGGAGTGGGAGGGAGCAGGGCCCACCGCTGCCATCCTGCTCGCTCCTGGCCACATGGGAAGCGGGGCTATTTGCTAAGCTCTGAGAATTTCAAAGAGCAGAAAGACCAACCGGTGGTTCTTCAGTCTGGGAAAGAGGCAATTATTTCCTGCTGACCGCCCACTCCCCTGTACACATGGGATATTAATAGGCCAACCCCCTCTCACCCCCCCCCCCCATCAGCCCTATCGCCGATTCCTCAGTGAGTGGGTACCCAAATATACGGGAGGAAATGCTGTCAAGGGGGATGGAGCCCTTTCGGGGAGCACGAAGATGCTCGCCGTGTCCAGCCCAGCTATCCGGAATTCCTTAGGTCAGGAGGGAGGGGGTTTTCTACTTTGGAGAATGTGCCACGCTGCCAAATGTCTGACTCTCTGAGTCCCAAAGCCGGGCAGGATTCGCTCGGGTCTCACCAACGCCAGGACTTGGGTTTTAACACTGCCAACCCAGAGCAGAGTTGTTGCCATGGCACATATTATCCAGGACCCGAATGTCCAGAGAGGACTGGGTACTGTGGTCTTTTCTGGCTCTTCTCAGCCCACGCCTATGTCATGTTAGAGAAATAAGAGAGAAATCTGTCAGAGGCAGAGAGGGGGATCAAGCCCTGGAGTTTCCCGGCCAGCCGCTGGATGCTGGTACCCAGACCTCTCCCGGGAATTTGCTGGCTGGTCCTGACCCACAAATGCATGCTTCGCTGCTCGAAACATTCCTGCTTTTAACTGAATTATACTGGAATCAGGCCTTAATTTGGCCTCTGAGTACTGTATAAACCAGGAGGGGGTTGTTTAACAATAAATGCCAAAAGGCTTAGGCCATATTCAGTACCAGGGCGCGGGTACCGCTCCTCGCAGGCTGCTTTTGGATCCTGCCATGGTGTGCGGGGTTAATGTGCGCGAGTGCGTCCTGCTCTGGGATGAATCTCTGTTTTCCACATGTATGTTCCCAGCGGGAGATGGCGTTTGGAAGAGGATGGCACAACCTTGGCTGCTTTGCACAACAACATCCCTGCTGAGAGGCTGACACTGAGGTTAGAAACCTCCATATTTCAATTAAATCTCTCCTACACTGAATGCAGAAATCAATAAAGTGCTTACGCCATCCGTCAGCTGGCCAGGAATCTCCATGGCCTCCGTGAGATGGGAAGGGGCCGGAGCGGGTCAGTTTGCCGTCTCCAAACAGCTGTCAGACCGAGCACTGCTTTCTCGTGCGTGCCAAGCCTTTTGCTCGCTTCTGGTTTTGATCCTGCCAGCCCGTGGGTGAGCTCGGTTTCCCCGGCTCAGAGGAGGAGGTGAGCGTGTCCGGCGAGACACAGGTCTGGAAACAGCGTCCACAGTCGGGTTGTCACCTTTGCTTTGCTCTCCTTCCCCCCTGCAGCCAGTGGGGCTGCCTGGGGAGGAGGTGAGGATGGAGACCCACCTCAGCGGAGGAAGAGGAGCTTGGTTTGCAGAGTGGCTCAGGGTGTGAGAACACGCTTTGAAGCTGACCGGCAACCTGAATCCAGCCGGCTGGTTTTGGGCCCCTTTTGGGGCTGTGGAGATGGAGGAACTGTTAGGGAAGTCCTTGAAGTAGAGGCCAGTCCAAGTCCTGTGGGGGCTGAGAGCTGGATGGGGCCTGGGGCTGTGCTGGAGGGTGAAGTTTTAACCTCCGCCTGAGCAGTGTGTTACCTTTCCCCTCCCTCTCACAGAAATAAACCTGACTCAAGTTGCTCTATGGGCAGGCACCTTGCGGGGATGCTGTTTGCCCTAGGAAGGCGCAGGGGCCATGGCCTCTTTTGGGGTCTTTCATCACTGTTACGCAGCATCGCCCTGCTGCCCTTACAGCCCTTACCAGCAGCCCTGTGCCACCCAGCCCGGCACAGCTCACCTCCCTCTTCATTACCTCTGCCTAACGAGGAGGGGGTTGCTGGCAGCTCGGACCATGCAGGCTGGGCAGGATGGGCCAGACCGCTTCCAGAGCAAGCGCTGCGGCAAAATTAAATTGTATTTCTGACTTGCCAACCACCCCGAATGTTTTCTCAGGGACCCTCTCGAGCAGGCAGTGGTAGGAATGAGTCGGAGGGCTCCACCCCCACAGCGCTGGTGGGATCCTGAGGGCTATCGGAGCATTACTGTGGAGGTTATTTCTCAGCTACCTTCTCCTCCCGGTCCTGCTTCCCCTTCTTGCTCACCTTGGCATCACCTTGTCCAAAAATGGTCCTGACTGGCCAAACCCCCCTTTCAGAGCAGAGTCCGTGCTTGGTGCCATTCATCCTTCAGCCCTCGCCGCTGCATTAGCAGGGGAATTTGCACCGCTCCTCTCAGGTCCTCTCCCAGGGACAGCAGCTTTAACCTTTCACAACAGGCATTATTTTGAACCCACATGCACGAGCTCTGGGTCCAAAGGGGAGGGACCGCTGAGCCTCCATTGCTGCCTGACCCTGCTGGGGTCGGTTTCCTTTCCCCGGGCTTCTCCGATGACTCTTGGCTTGCACAGTTTGGTGGCCTCATGGCCACATCATCAGGTAGATCTGGGGACACAGAGCTGGTGGTGATGCTGCCGCTACCCTCCGTGTGACCTTGGAAAAATCACTCGGGAAAATCACTCCATACCCTCATTCCTCTTTTCCCTCTCTGAAAACCAGGGACAGCACAAGTTCGCTGCCTCACTGGGGTGCGGGGAGAGCACATCACAACCCATGGCGAAGGAGACCACAGAGAGAGGAGGCAGAGGGGGTGCATGGCACCACACCAAGGTCACGCAGCTCCGTCAGAGCCCGGAGCCGAGTCTCCTGCCTCCCCACCGCACGCCGTAGCAGTGAGACGGGGCGGCTATCCCTAGTTACAGAGCTGCCTGGATCCTCACACGGCACGGACACCTTACGGCACAGAAACGCTGCCTGTAAGACAGGAGCAGAAGGCGGTTATGGGCAGGGACACAACTCCATGTTTACTCTCAGGCGCTGGCTGAGGTGATTCAAGGATAAGGAAGAGCAGGGGAAGTGGCCTAGTTTACAGAAAATTGGGAGGGCTGTTACAATTGCGGATGCCTCCATTGTGCTGCGGTGTTTTCCCCATCTCTCCCTCCTTTTGGGAATGTTTCATTAATCTCCCCGGGTCTGTCGGTTGTGAAACGGCAACTTCAGAAGTGCCGATGTCTGGCTGAGGATGCGTGTGTTGGAGCCAAAGGTGTTTGAGGGGTTGCTGCAGCCCCGGTGCAAGCAGGGCAGGGGCAAATGTGACTCCAGCAACTCCCGGGGCTGTCTTGGGCGCAGGAATTTCCACTCCCCGGACCTCTGCATCCCTACTAGTCACCCCCAGCCTCCTGGAATGCAAGATATTCTGGCAATCAGCGTTTTGCAAATCAAAGCAGCTGTTCCACCAACATCTTGCAGCCAGCGAGGGAGACAGCCCACGGAGCTGGGGAGGACGTCTGGCTCCAGCTGGGAAGAGCCCACCAGCACCCGCCGAGACGTGGCACCCGTGCGTGGGATGCTGGGGTGAAGGCTCAGCCCAGCCGGTGCAGGGGAGAAGAGAGGACCTGAGCACATCCTGGTCACTCTGAAATTTTGTGCAAGCTCATGGGGACCTTTGCCTTCCCGAAAGATCCCCCACTTCAGAGGACCCGCTTAGATCAAAGGGGCCTGGTTTGCATGGCCGGGAGGCGCTGTGCCCCCGGAGATGTGGTACCGCTGGGGCAGTGATGCTTCCGCAGGAGCTCACAGGGCTCCCGGCAGTGCCTGGCTGGGCCCCAGACAGCCTGGAGTGAGCAGGAGTGGGGATGGGGTTTGCCAAGGCTAACGCGCCGTGCCGTTGGCAGAGCAGACCTGGTTTTGCCTCCTCTGCTCTAGTTCAGCCCCGTGACATGGGCAGGAGGCTCAGGAGCAGGACAGCCTTTGCCTCCCCCGTGCCCGGCGCTGGGCAGGGGTCTCTGTTCGCTGCCCCCGAGCCCCTGTTTGCACACCACATTTCTACGAGCTGCCTTCTCCCCAGGGGATGGCTGTAAGCACCCACGCTGGGACACCGGTGGGGGCAAGAGCTCGGCGCTTCCCGACACCGGTGCCCCTGGTGCTGCGTGTCCGAAATCACCGGTCTCTTCCAAACCCAATTACCGACAAAGTCCCGGCCGGCCGTACCCCCAAACTCCATCCCCTCGGCGCAGCCCCGCCCGACCGCGCTCCACGCTTCTCCCACCCGTGATCACCGGGGGACCCCTCCCCTCCCCCGGGGGGCAGCCCCTCTCCGGGGCCCGGCGGCCCTTACCTGCCTCCACCGGGCGCAGACCGGCGTAGCTGAAGCAGAGGAGGAGCGCGGCGCCGGTACAACCGAGGAAGGGCTCCATCCCCCGCGGCCGCCGCGCCGCGCCGGGCCGAGCCGCTCCGGGCCGGGCCGGGCCGGGCCCCACCGGCGGCGCGTCCTGCGGGCGCGGCGGCGCCGTTCAGCACCGCGGAGAGCGCCGGGGCCCGGTACCGCCCGGTACCGCCCGGTACCGCCGCGCTGGACACGGCTCGGCTGGTGCTCAGCACCGCCCGGTGGCGCCCGGCACGGCTCGGCTCGGTTCAGTACGGTACGGTACGGCACGGCTGGGCTCGACCGGGAGGCGGGGGCGGGCGCGGCCCCACCGAGCCCCGGCTCCGCCCGCTGCAGCGCCGGGCAGCCCCGCTCCGGTCCCTCCCCCGGTCCCGGGGGCGGCGGGACGGGGGGCGGCTCGGTGTTCCCTCTTCCCCCCTCCCCGCTCAGCCCGGCCCCGCCGCCTGCCTCAGTTTCCCCGTCCCGCCCCTCCCGCCCCCGCCGGGGTCCCGGCCCGCCCCCGTCCCAGCCCTCCACCGCGGGGGGGAGGGGGGGATTGTCGCTCCCCGCCGGGCCCCCACCGGG
This sequence comes from Vanellus vanellus, assembly GCF_965231255.1. Lineage (NCBI taxonomy): Eukaryota > Metazoa > Chordata > Aves > Charadriiformes > Charadriidae > Vanellus > Vanellus vanellus. The sequence continues at coordinate 5,861,307 of NC_138927.1, read as the reverse complement.
GGAAGGAGATGGGCTCACCCCGAGACGAATTCTCCCCCCCCCCGTGCACAACAGTGGAGACATTTTACTGCCGGGGGTTTCACGCAGCCACTTGCCGGTCGCCGGGCTCTAAATTCCCAGGTAATGAGGATTAGATGAGCTTCTGGAATTAGCTGTGCCTCCAGGTTAATTAAGCCGGCGGCACTCTGATTTATGGTAACTAGTTGAAGGAACCAGAAACCGTTTCCCCAGCTCAGCGCCCAGCTGCCAAACCGTGCATCACTGGATGGGGGAACCCTCCTCTGGCCACCACAGCCTCTGCCGACCCCTCGGCTGCACCCCACCGGCCATGAGGCCTCCTGCCCCTGCGAGGGTCCCCCTGCGATGGTCCAGGTGAGGTGGCCGCAGGGTGCCAATGGACAGGGACTACAGGTCCTAGCCTGCACGGACAGGTCTGGCTGGGAGCACCCGGCCACGCTGCAGGCAGGAGACGGCACAGTCTGGGCCATGTGTCTGGGCGGCATCGCTCACTCGACATCTGTCTGGCCCGGGTATTTAATTGCTGCCGCCTGCCAAGGAGCGCGGTGTGGCCTGAGGGCTCCCGGGAGCAGCCGTGGGGTCCTCTCGCTTACACTGAGCCTGGTCCCTACGGTTTGGTTTGTGGACTGGCGGTTTCTCTCTGCTCCGCGCTGGCGGTGTCAGCAGAGCTGTGCTGGATGAAGTGGGGAGTGAACTGGGTGTGACAGACTCGGCGTTGGCAGCCCCTCATGCCTTCCCCTTCCCGTCCTCCAGCAGCAGTGCTGGGCACCCTGCGGCTGCGCACGGACTGTGGTCATGCTTGCGGATCGCAGTGAGATACGTCCCAGCTGAGGAGTCCCCTCGTGTACAGAGGATCCTACAGAGCTCCCAATGTCGCCCCATGAACCAAAGCCCCTTCCCAGAGAAGCCACAGGCACCCATCGTCCAAGGGAGACACAAAAAGCCTCTGCCAGAGCCCGGAGACCACCCTGTCCTGCCAATCCCCAGCCCTGTGCCATTCCACCACTCTTTCCTCAGCCTGAGACAATGATAATTCCCAGCGTGGTGTCTGCCTCGCGGTGCCGGGGCCGTGCCCGTGTCGCACCCCGTTGCAGTGCCGGAGCGCTCGGCTGCAGCCGACGGCTTCCCAGGGAAGCGCCTGCGGTGCTTCCCTTCCATCTCCTGCCTGGCAGCAGATTAAAATTTCATCACTTCAGCCGCGGAGAAGGTGCAGGGGAGGAGCGGGAGCCCCGGGCTGGCGGGGAGGGGGGGCTCAGCCCCTCGCCGGAGCAGCCTGCGCTCAGCTGGGTGCCCACTCCAAATCTGGCCACACGTTGCTGGGGTGGGTGAGCTCAGCTGATGGAGCCGGGATTTGGGCACAGCCGTGCAGCGGTGGCCACAGGCCAGGCTCCCGCTTCCCCTGGGCCTTCCCTGGCCGGAGCACGAGGCAGGGCAGGAGATTCCATTGCGTGCCAGGCTCCTGCTGGTGTTTTCTCCGTGGGCACCCGGAGCGGGACCATGAGCTCCCGGCTCCGAGGCAGGCGCAGCCGAACCCGCTCCAGCTGCCGGTTGAAGCGCAACGCCGAGATTGCAGCAGGATGTGCCTCCCCACTGCCGGCTGCGGCGTTTCCCTGCCTCCGTACGGGGACCCCCACATCCCCCGTCAGCCGTGAGACAGCGGGATTGTCACACAAACCCAGTGACTCCCTGCAGCCGGGCCCAGCCCGTGCCTGTGCTGGATCCTGTCCTGTCCCAACAGCGAGCTGAGGCCGGACCCCGGCACGCAGGACGGCCGCTCTTTTGCCCCAGTTGCTCCTGACAGATGCGAGAGGACTGGTCCCTCTCTCCCCGCTACTTCCCAGGCTCCCACAAGAGGGTTTTTGATGTGTTCTGGTATTTTTCCAGAGGCTGAACACAGTTAACACCATAATTCCCTGGTTTTTCCTTTCCACCTTTCCAAATAAAGGGGAAACATTTGCTCTTTTCCATCCCTGTGACGTCTGCCCTCCTTGGCAGGTTCCCTGGGTCATCACACCACACTGAGGTCCCCTCCAGGGGTGCAGGTCCCAGCTGCCCCCGGGTGCACGGGGTGGCCTGTGCTGTGCTTGTCCCTCCCCTGTCCCCTCTCCTTTCCCACCACTGGACAACACTTTTTGGGGTGTTCTGCCCCCCCGTCCCCTCTGTGCTCGCATTGCCTCCCTGTGCAGTGCGGAGCCTCGCTGTGCCTCTACCGGCACATCACTATTCAAGTCACGCGACATCCATTGCGTGTCCTGATGTGCCAATTAAGTCACAGCTCTAATTACGCACTTAAGCTCACCAGTCGTTCCTCTTCCCTCTCCCGTCACCAGATGGACACCTGGAAGGCCACCAGCCGTCCCCCTCCTTGTGCCCCAGCTCCTGTCCTGTCCCACCTCACCCTAAATATGTTGGGCTGTGTTCTGGCAGGAGCTGAGCACTGAGACCACATCCTTGTGACACGGAAAACTGTCCCTAAATTAGCGCTGTGGGATAGGGCCATTGCGAGGGGCCCTTTCTGGCCTGGGCTGCCTCCCGCGCAGCCCATGAGGGGAATGGATGTGGTGTGCGGGGATGCTCCAGTTGTCCTCCAAGAGAGACAGCCCCAGCCCTGGGGTCCCCAGGGGATGATGGTGGGACAGATGGATGTCGGCAGATCCGGGAGACCCTGTGCTGCTGCTCCCCGGGAGACCCTGGCCCAGCCCCAGCCCCCGGAGCTGCAGTCATGCCCCAGGAGCAGCTTGGTCACCCCCAACCGTCGCCTGCACCCCCCTGCAGCACCCTGAGCCCTGGGGGTGAAGGTGCCCTGCACCCCATCACAGACCTCACCCGGCTGCGCGTCACCTGTGTGGCTGCTCACTGGGAACCACTCCGGGGCCTCTGACCCCCCCCGGGTCCCCAGGGGCTCCTGCCCGGCTGCAGACACCCATGGGGGGATGCTGCATGTTGGGGCGATGCTGTGCTCCGGGAGGGAGACTCTGCATGTCAGAGGGGACGCTGCAGGGGTCACGTGCCGGGGGGAGCAGGGCTGTGGGGAGGACTGGGGGCCGGGGAAGAGCTGCAGAGGGTGTTGGGTGTATGGGGTCCTGCGGGGGGGGGGGGGGGGGCTGCCAGGGTGTGGTGCTGGGCAGGGGGAGCTGTGCGGGATGCTGTGGGGTGCAGGGGGTGACGTGGGGTGCTGGCTGCCGGGGTGGTGGGGTGCTGGGGGGTGCTGTGAGTGCCGTCTGGGTGCTGGGGGTGCTGTCAGGGGGCAAGGGGGGTGCAGGGGATGCTGGGTGCCAGGCTGTATGGGTGCAGTGGGTGCTGTGGGGTGCAGGGTGGGTGCTGTCGGGGCGCAGGGGGTGCAGTGGATGCTGTTGAGGTGCAGGGGGTGCAGGGGGTGCTGGGTGATAGACTGTCTGGGTGCTGTGGGGTGCAGTGGGTGCTGTTGGGGTGCATTGGGTGCTGTGGGGTGCAGGGTGGGTGCTGTCGGGGTGCAATGGATGCTGTTGGGGTGCAGGGGGATGCAGGGGGAGCTGGGTGCCAGGCTGTATGGGTGCAGGGGGTGCTGTGGATGCTGTCGGGGTGCAGGGGGATGCAGGGGGAGCTGGGTGCCAGGCTGTATGGGTGCAGGGGGTGCTGTGGATGCTGTCGGGGTGCAGGGGGATGCAGGGGGAGCTGGGTGCCAGGCTGTATGGGTGCAGGGGGTGCTGTGGATGGGGTGCAGGGTGCGTGCTGTCAGGGGGGTGCAGGGGGAGCTGAGTGCCAGGCTGTCGGGGTGCAGTGGGTGCTGTCGGGGTGCGGGGAGGTGCAGGGGGAGCTGGGTGCCAGGCTGGCAGTGTCGCCGTGCCGGGGTGCCGCCCGCAGACCGGCGGTGCCGAATGCCGCTGCTGCCACCTGCCGACACCCCGCGGCACGTCCGGCCCGGGGGGGGCCGCAGCCGGGACCCCCTCCCCCCAGTGTCTCCGGACCCCCCGGGAGGGGGACCCCCATCCCGGCCCCACGGCGAGGCGCGTCCCGCGGGGTGCTGCCGCAGGGGGATGGGGGTCCGGCGGGGGGCGCAGCGGGGGGAGCGTGGTCCCCCCTGGCTCAGACACCCCCCCGCACCTCCTCCATCCCCCCCCCGGCTCGGTGCCCCCTGGTCTGTGCCCCCCCCTCAGGTGCCCCCGGGTCCGCTGCCCCCCACTCCCCTCCCCCGGTCCCTGTGGCTCCTCGGCCACCCCATGAGATGGGGTAAAATGCCACGAGAGGGAGCCCGGGGCTCACTTGTGGCGGTGGTACTTGTGGCACTGGTGGCACTGGTGGCACCGGTGGCACTGGTGACAGTGGTGATGGTGTTTAACTCCTCCGGTCCTTGAGGAGGGCGGGGGGATAAGGGTCAAGGCTGGCTCCGGACCCCTCTCGGCGCCCTCCCCCTCGCCCCAGTGCCGGACCCCCCACTCTCACTCGTGCCCACAGCAGGGCCGTGACCTCCCCGGACCACAGTGTCACCTCCACAGCCCTCAAGCCCCACGGTGGGACACAGCAGGGACAAGCTGCAGCCCCCCCCAGAAAGCCCTGGGCACATCCTGGCTACCCCACAGAGCTCAGCCATCCCCACCAGCAGCCCCAAATCCCTGGGCAGGATGAGCTGGGACAAACCCCGGCCATGGGCTGTCCCCACCACGGCTCGGGGAACCCTGCGACCCTCTGGGCACGGTGGCAAACTGCCTGCGTGGCAGGGAAAGCCTTAGAGGTTTTGCACTTCTGCAGCTCGTGGCAGAGAAAACCGGGCAGCGAGACGGCCACCGAGCACATCTCCCCTCCAACACCCCGGCAGCCGCCTCCGCCCCACCGCTGGGCACCCACTTCTGCCCAAACTGCCCCCAAACACACCCCAGCTCCATGTCACGGCACTGCTGAACACACACGTGCAGGTGCCAACACACCTGTGCCCCGTGGGGACAGGGACTCGTGTCCCCGGGAGCCCCGACCTTGGCTGCCTGGGCAAGGTGAGCTGTACGTGCTTCAGGGCAGCGGCGTGGGCACCGCAGGGACATGGGGACGAGGGGACGTGGGATGGAGCCACTCCGTTATGAAACCTCCCTGCATCCCCACGGCGCTAAGTCAAGATTTAGCGAGCGATCGGCTCCTGATCCAGATGAGATCGGGCATCACAAAGGGCTTTGTATTCCAGGAAGCCTATTAGAGATTTAAATTATACAAATGGGCTTTTTACCAAAGATCCTCATTATCTGGGCATTTGCTTTTAATCCTCAGCTATTCCTGCAGCCCCTGCCCCGCGCCCCCCGCCACGGCTCTGCTTACCTTCACCGTGTCCTCTGCGGGGCTGTGGAAGGCGTGGGGACGGGGACAAAGCTGTGGGGTCAGTGTGGGCCCACAGGGAGGGGGTCTGCAGGACATCGGGGAGACCCTGCTTGGGTTTGCTGGGACAGGCAGGGGCTGAGCCCCTCTTGCTTTGCCCTCTCCCCTCCCAGCTCATCCCAGTACCCCAGCAGGCTGCGGGGACGGTGCCTGTTTGTCTGCCGGGCACTAACTCTCCTTAGGGCACAGTCTTGGGGCACCCACAGCTGCCCCGGCCATGCCTGGGCCCCTCCTGTGCACCCCTGCCTGCACGTGAAGATGTTCCCACGGGCACGTGGGGCCGGTGAGGCTGATGTTGGAGCCCAAATCACCAAAGCCCCTGAATGTCCCACCAGAGTGTGCCGAGCCCTGGCACCCTGGGTGCCACCGAGCCCCACCAGCGTGGGGATGGCAGCCGGCACCACGCCAAAGCTGACACCGACAGATGCTGCCCTATATGCATGTGTGTGTGTGTGTAGCTGTGCACCTCAGGGACATGGCTGCCGTGTGTGCAGGGGCACAGGGACACGCTCGGTGTGGTGTGTGTGTCCCCGGGCAGGGCACAGGGTCTCCCCTGCAGCCCCATCCCACCCAGCCCCGCTGCAGCGAAGCCTCGAGGGCTTCACGGCTGCTATGACAACGCAGGAAATTCCCGCAGAAATCCCTGCGAGAAGGAGGAGAAGGAGAAGAAGGAGGAGGAGAAGGAGAAGAAGGAGGAGAAGAAGGAGGAGGAGGAGGAAGAGGAGGGGGAATCTCCCAGCCAGGGCATCGCCAACACCCCACGTCTCTCCCAGCCGGCGGTGGGGAAGGCGTCACAGCGGCACCCGCAGCCATTTCAGCATCCTCCTGGCAGCATCTCTGCCACTGGCTCCGCTCGGCCACAAGGTTGGGGCCAGCAGGAGCCAGCCCCGAGCCAGTCCTGCTCCCTGTTCTGGGCCCCTGGCATCCCCAGGGGACGGTCCTACCTCCCATGGCAGAGCTGAACCCCCCAAACTGGCCGGTGGGAGCATGAGCCGTGGCTGCAAGGAGGGAAGGGTGATGGAGGGGGCCGCATGCCAAAAAACCCACAAGGCTGCGGGGTTGGGGGCAATGAGGAGCCAGAGGGGATGGGCTGAGGGTCGTTTGCTCCCAGCCCTGGGGACCCTGTAAATCAATTAGTGTTTGATGGCAAAGTACAGCCCTGCCCGTGCCCCCCGTGCCCCATATTATCCTCTCTCCCCCTCCTGCAATCCCTTCCAGCGCGGGGGATTAGGTGGGTTTAGGGCCGGGTTTGAGTCGGAAATGGGATGCTTTCAAATCAGCCTGCGTCAGTTGTGCCCTCTGCCACTCATGCAGAGAGGGATTAAAATAGATATGAAGATTATCGGAGGGGAAATGGCACCCCCCACCTTGGGGGGGCCCAACTCTTCCCCCAGCCTCAGCACCGCTGCCTGTGGGGCTATCGCCCAGCACGGGGGCTGCCCGGCTCTGCCCCCCAGGATGCCTTCAGCCCCGAGGGCACAAATCTCTCCCCATTCTGCTCACGCCAGGGCCCCAGTTCCTGTCCCCATCTCATACCCCTTCTCCAAACATCTTTCTTACATGGGATGGGGGGAGACACCACCGCTGCAGCAGCTCTCATCACCCATTCCCTTGTTTCCAGCCCAATCCCATTCCCAAAACCCCCCTCGGGCTCAACGCTGGTCCTGCGCGAGACCCCTGCCCGCACCTCACAGGGGGTTCCCAGCCCTGCGGAGCCACCATCCGCTCAGCCGGGCTGGGACATGGACGTGGCTGCTGCTACGTGGAGGGTGAGAAGGAGTTGATGGGGGGACAGCAGCACCCAGGAGGAGGCTCAGCACCGAAAGGTGCGGGCGAAGGGCAGGAAGGCGCCTCTGCGGGTCTCGTGTCCTCCAGCATCCTCCAGCAACAGACAGGGCAACGGTACCGCCACGAGGCTGTTAAAAAGGGGGAAAAAACACAATGAGAGAGCAATATTGTCTTTATTATTAATAATTACTCATTCCTGCGGCACAGCGAGGTCCCTGTGGTCCTCATGGGCCACCACCACAGGCTGGGCTGGGTCCCCTCGCCGGCCCCGCAGTGGTTTGGGGAAGCGCTGCCGATCGGCGTTTCAAAACATGCCCGTGAGATTTCGGCCGCTTTATCAGGGCTGGTCCCCATCTCCTGCCCCGCTCAGGTTGGCGTTGTAGGCCTGGAGGTGCCAGGTCTCCCTCGACAGGCACCTGCAGCCTCTCAGCCTCCCTGATCTCAGCGCCCAGCAGATTTTGGGGTGAATTAGCCCCATTCTGGGTCTCCCAAGCGGTCCTCCCCCTCAGCTCCCTATTCTGCAGCAGCCACCCCAGTCCCTTCCCCGTTCCCCCCAGACCAGTGATGGGGCTGTGGGTTTAATCACTTTATGCACGTTTATTTGTGTAATTCGGAGGAGAGTGGCTCTTCCTCCCATCTGCCCCTGCCATCTGCTCCCCGCGGCATTGCTGAACAATCCCAGGCTTTGCAAATGGATGGAGCTGGTGCAGGAAGGCAGGAAAACCTGCCGGGAATGGCACCTCCTTATAGTGAGCATCTGTCTTCACCGGAGCCTTTTCCCAGTGCTGGGAGCAGCTGCCGAAAGCTGCTTTGCTCCAGCCCCTGGAACGACTGAGGATGCTGTGATGCCACACCGCATCGGTCCCTGGCTGTGTGCTGGGGACACTCAACTCAAAATGTCCCCTTCTAGCCCCAAAACACCTGGCTTGGCACCTTCTTGGGTTAGCGCGGAGGTGATGGCTGACCTTGCACCCAGGAGCTGGGGATGCCCGAGGCGCGGGGGGGGGGATCCTCGCAGCCACTGGCTCTCCCTGTCCCCGCGGGGACAACCCTGACCCATGCCCTGGGGCAGCGGCTCTTTCAGAGGGGACAGGATGGTGACAGGCAGGTGTGATGGCAGGGGTGGCACATGTGGTGGGGAGAGCGGTCCCCAAAATAGGTGCATGCACAGGGATACGTGTGTGTGTGTGTGTTTATACAGCCTTGTGCTTCCCCATCCCACCCGCCTCACGGCAGCCCGGGGCAGGGTGCCACCCCACAGAAGGGACAAGTGACATTTGTAACAGAGCTCTTGAAGACCCAACCGGGGGCACATCGTGTCCGCCCAGGTCTGCAGGCCGCCCGACACCCCAGCTCCCTCGTCTGGTGTGCCAACACAGCACCCCCAGTGCCCCCAGTGCCCCAGTGCTCCCAGTGCCCCCAGTTCTCCCGGTGCCCCAAGACCTCCCAGTGCTCCCAGTGCCACCCCAGCCCTTGCCAGTGCAATACTGGCCGCCCCCCCCTACCCCGGAGCCCCGCTGTGGGGTGACCAGGGGCTGCACCCCGCAGCCCCACGGCAGAGAGCTGCGTGGGGCAGTGTCCCGGGTGGGGGGTGGCGGTGCGTGGGCGGAGATTCCCCGGGGGTGGGGGCCGCTGCCGGTGCCTCCGGTGCCCCACCCGGAGCCGGTGCCCCCCGGTGCCGGTGCCCCCCCGCAGCCCGGCGCTGCGGCGGGCACTACCGGCGGGCGCTCCCGGGCTGCGTTAGCGCACGGCGGCGGCGGCGGCGGCAGCTCCGTCCCCGGGCAGGTAGGAGGCGGTGGGGATGGGGGGACCCCGGGGCGGGGGGGGCGGGAATCAGGGGGCACTGGGAGACCGGGAGGGACCGGGGCACCGACACGGACGCAGCCCCCGGGCACGTCCCTCCCCGCCGGCGGCTGCAGAGCCCCCCCCCGGCCCCGCCGCATCTTGTCGGGGGTGCTCTGTGCCCCCCTTCACGCCCCGCCACATCACTCCGGGGGTGTCCTGTAATCCCCCCCGCTGCCCCCCACTCCCATCCCAGGGGGGAACCTTTCCTTGGGTGTATCCCCGGCAATCCCTCTCTCTCCGGGGGTGCCCGGTTTTGGGGGAATCCCCTGTACCCCCCCCGCCCCGGGAACGTCTTCCTTGGGGGTGCCCAACCACCCTTGCAGAGGTGCCCACTTTGGGGGGGGATGTCTTTGCAAACCCTTCTCGGGGAGCTGAGCTCCCCACGGGCTTCCCTCCCAGCAGCGGGAGCTGCCCCAGACAGTGGGGAGGGGGCACAGCCCCCCCCCAGGGAGTGGGGCTGGGGGTCGTGCCAGCCCCGGGGGGGACCCTGGCTGGGACCCTTGAGTGGGGTGGGGACGCACAGATCGTCCCCCTGGGCTGCTGGAGTGGGGATGGAGAGGTGGTGGGGGGTGATGGAGGGACACTGTGAGGTCCCAGTTCCCCTTGACTGGGGGTTCCAGCCCTACTGGGCTGCTCCTCCTGGGGAGTCCTGTCCGCCCTGCAAACCCGAAGGAAAGGGGGTTTGGGGGTGCTGGACCCCCTCTCTACTTTGGGTGAGGCAGTGGGCGCTCCAGGCACTGAAGCCCCCCATGCACCCATGAAGCCCCCTGAGCCCATCCTCTCCCCACACAGGGGTCACAACGCAGCCTGGGGTGGGGGCAGTGGGTCAAGGTCCCCCCAGAACCCCCAGCGTGGGCACCGGGGGTGTGTGGCCAGATGCTGGGCACCCACCCTGACCTCCTCCCGGCCTCTCTGCGCTCCTGGGGGGTGACCCCAGTGGGATGGGGAGCACTGGGTTCCCAGGGGTGTGGGCACCCCGCAGCAAGGAGGGGACCCCTGCAGCCCCCGGCCCTCCCTGGGGCTCCAGTGCCAGCAGGAGGCATCAAATATTAACGGAGGCAGTGGAGGAGCTGAAAATAACCCTCCCTCCCTCCGAGGGAGCTGACCCAGATCTGCCCAGCCCCAAAGCTGGGCTGGACCCAGAGCCCCAACCAGCACACTGCCGGGGTCCCTTCCCCTCCTCCAGGCTGCTCTGCCCTCCAGATGCCAGCTATATATCGCCTATATATTATGCAAATGAGCTATAAGGGCTTATTACGCAAACGCCAGGGGGCTGGCGCTACCCGGCGCTGGGTGGTCACTGGGGCTGGCCCTGACGGCTCAGAGAGGACAGTGGGGATGGAGGGGGCCGCATCGGTGTCCGTGTCCGCCCGGGTGTCCGGGGGCTGCCAGGGAGCGCTGCCCCGTCCCTCTCCCCTCCTGTAGCACAGAGGGACACCCCCACCCCGAGCCGGGCCAGGCACCTGCCCCACTGCAGCGCTCGTCCCCCGGGACGTCCGGAGCGTCCCAGCGGCATGGGGAAGCAGAACAGCAAATTGCGACCTGAGATGCTCCAGGACCTGCGGGAAAACACCGAGTTCTCCGACCTGGAGCTGCAGGGCTGGTACAAGGGCTTCCTGAAGGACTGTCCCTCCGGCATCCTCAATGTGGAGGAGTTCAAGAAGATCTATGCCAACTTCTTCCCCTATGGCGATGCTTCCAAGTTCGCCGAGCACGTCTTCCGCACCTTCGACACCAACGGTGACGGCACCATCGACTTCCGAGAGTTCATCATCGCCCTGAGCGTCACCTCCCGCGGGAAGCTGGAGCAGAAGCTCATGTGGGCCTTCAGCATGTATGACCTGGATGGCAACGGCTACATCAGCCGGGAGGAGATGCTGGAGATCGTGCAGGTACCGGGCTCCCTCGCCCCACTGTGACTCCTACTGTGTGGTCCTACGTGTCACCCTGGTGTGATGGTGGCTGTCCCCTCCCAGGATGTGGACAGGCTGGGGACACGCACCCAGCGTTTCTGCTTGGGACAGAGCTTGTTGCTGCCTGCAGAGCAGTTCGCTGAGCTCTGCAGCTGCAGGGATCAGTCTATGCCAGGGCATCCCCTGCTCCTTCCATGTCCTGGGGTTATCCCTTTGTCACCCCATCCCGGGGCTCTCCCCGCTGGCCCCACTCACAGTGCTCCTGGGGAGGGCTGAGTGCACGCAGCCGTCCCCGAGCGCCCCGGGGCAGAGGGACCTGTTGTCGTCAGACCAACAGGACGTGCTTTCCTTGCCCAAACCACAATCTGGTGGCATCAGAAGGTGACTTGCGAGGCCATTGTGGTGGCATCTCTGTGGGCATCTCCTCCCTGCAGGAGCGGCTCCAACTGCCTCCTGCAGGCGGGATGTTTCCCTGGGGCTGCCGCTTGCATCCACAGCTAAAGCCTCCCATAGCCCGGTGGCACGGGGAGGGTGTCAAACACCGTTCCCAGGGCAGCAAAGCTCAGAGCTCTGTCCCCCGTCTCCGGTGGGCGATCGCAGGCGCCCACCTCGCACCCACCCTCATCCCCCTCTCCCTCTCCCAGGCCATCTACAAAATGGTCTCCTCTGTGATGAACATGCCCGAAGATGAATCGACTCCAGAGAAAAGAACGGAAAAAATCTTCCGACAGATGGATACTAATAACGACGGTAAATGAGAGATGGAGGGGATTAAGGGAAAGGTCTCATGGCTAAATCCGGGGGTCTTAGAAGGAGCCGCCCGCGCGTTGATTAAATGGCTCACGTCCGCCGGCGTGGCTGGGGGGAGCCCCGGCAGCCGGAGGGGCTCAGCGTGCTCCCGCAGGCGGGAGCTGACCCCAGGGGTGCTCATCCCGGGCGGGTGGTGGGAGTCTGCGGTGCGCACTGGGGATGGGGTGGTGGCCACCAGGCTGAGCCGTGTCCTCCCCCCCCTCTGCAGGCAAGCTGTCGCTGGAGGAGTTCATCAAAGGTGCCAAGAGCGACCCGTCCATCGTGCGCCTGCTGCAGTGCGACCCCAGCGGCGCCGCACAGCTCTGAGCCCCGCGGACCCCCCCAGCCCCCCACGGCCCCCCACCATCACCCGACCCTGCAGCCGGCCACTGCTGCTGTCCCCTGCCCGGCCCCTGTTGTCCCCACCATCGTGCCCCCCACGGCCCCTTGTGGGGAGAGAGCTGGAGCCCGGCTGAGGCTGGGGCAAGGGGGAGCCCGGGGGGACGGTCCCCATCGCCGGGGGGGCTCCTGCCCTGGCTCTACTGGGGGAAGGATGGAGGCAGGGTCTGCCCTGAGCGAGGACGGTCCCCCCCCAGCATCAGGGACTCAGAGCAGGGGGACAACCCAGCCCGGTGGGAAAGGCTGGCGGCGAAGCCACCGCTGCATCTCCAGTGGGCACAGGGACACGGCCCAGGGGATAAAGACCGGGTGGCTCGGGGGCCCCCCAGCACCCCCCACGCATGCACACACTGCCACAGCCGCGGGGCCGGGCCAGCCCCTTCCCCACAGCCCCACGGCCGGCGCAGGGGTGGGGGCCGCGGGGAGGGGACACGCTTCTGGTCTTTTAATACCTGCAGAATAAAGTTTGTGTCAGTGCAGTCAGTGGTGGGAAAGGGACCATCGGTGCCCAGGGGAAAGTTCCTCCCTGCAAAGTCCAGATCCAACATGGTCACCTCCCTTGCTGCAGCCCCAGGTGACCCAAGGCCATGGCGATGGGCTCACGGGTCTGGGCTGGTGGCATCCCGGGGACGTGTGCACCCGGTAGCCGGGCTGGGGGGCAGCCAGGTCCTATCGTGGGGTTGTGCAGATGCTGGGACAGGGCAGGGCTGGCCGGCGCACATCCATGGGGTCAGCCCTTGGTCCCTGCTCAGAGCCGGGCGGTTTCCACGCTGTCCAGCCTCAGCAAGCCCCGGCACTGCCCGGGATCAGGGCTCTCCGCAGGAGCTGCCTGCAAGGAGACCTGCAAGCCAGAGACACTGCTGAGAGCGGGACCCGGGGAGGCGAGAACTTTGGGTCAGCAAGTCCTACCCCTGTCCCGGACCCCCTGAGCCCAGATGGGTCCATCCCAGCCCTGTACGGGAGCGGGTCGGTGCTGAGCCCCGGGACCAGGAATCACCTTCCTCCGGTGTGTCCTGTGGCAGCAGCAGCCAAGGTGGAGAAGGTTGAGAGCGAGCAGGAGGCAGCGGATGCCGAAGACGATCCCCATCGAGTCGAGCAGGAGGGAGATGGCCCAGAGGGACAGCGTGGAGCTCTGCGGGGACATGGCGCCGTCAGGTCCCCGCACATCCCCCCCATCCCCAGTGCAGGCATCCTCAGCCCACAGCCCACTGGGGACTCACGTAGACGCGGGTGGGATCGAAGGGGCACTCGCGGGAGACCGGGGTGAGGGCAATATTGCGGACGGTGCAGGGGGCCAGCAGCACCCGGCCCTGGGTGCCCAACGTCAGCCCGATGGAGACGGCCAGCCCCAGCAGGCAGGACAGGCAGCCCAGGCTGCCGCTGGCGCTCAGGGCGAAAACCACCCATTTCTGCAGCAGGAGAGAGAAGAGGGTGATCCAGCGCTGTGCACGGCCGCCTGTCCAGGCTCCCTCCCCGGGAGACAGTCCCCAAGCGAGGGGACGTGGCGGCTGTGCACGCTCCATGGGATGGCTGCAGCCGGCTGGGCGCTGGGCGAGGGGCTCAGGGCCAGGGGTGCTTACGAGGGCGGCGGGGGCGAGGTAGCGGGACAGCATGAGGGCAGATATTCCACAGGAGATGGTCTGCAAGGAAGCGCAGGGAGGTCAGCGATGCATGGTGCCCGCCCGCCCCAGGGGCATCAGTCCCCTTTCCCTGTTGACTTCGTCTCTGAAAGTTCATCTGGCCAATTCAGCATCACGGGGGGCAGTACTTCATCTCCCCCAGTCTCCACCCAGTAACAAGTCCCTGTGCATTTAAGCTCTTGGTTTTGTGCTAGAAAGGCTTATTTAGAGCAGGAAAGGGGAGACGGAGCAGTGTCCATCCTGCATCCTCCTGCATCCCACCTCCTGCCCACCCTGCATCCACAGCACATCCATCCCACATCCTCCTGCATCCAATCTCCTGCCCACCCTGTATACATCTGCCTCCACCCCAGATGCACCCCACGCACCCCCGTCCCCCCCTACCCTGCAGCCCGCGGTACCAGCAGTGCAGAGATGACAGAGGCGGTGTTGGCGACAGCGTACTGCAGGGAGATGGCATCCCAGGGGTTGACCACAAAGCGGAGGATGGTGCCATGGACGAGGGAGCCGGTGATGAAGTTGAGGTGCCCAATGATGAGGAGGATGAGGCCCGTTTTCATGAGGACCCTTTGGTGGCTGCTGGGATCGAGGTGACCTGAGACAGAAGGGAGAGGAGGTCTGGGCAAGGAGGCTGCATTGTGTGGGGTGGTGGCACCAAGCCATTCGTCCCGCCCTTGCACCATGCTCAGCACCATGCTCAGCACAGTCAGGACAGCCCCAGAGGACGTACCCCATGCTGGTGTGGGACGAGGCAGAAGGTCACTTGGTGGTAGCCACCGGCAGCCCAGGTATGCAAACCACTGCTCCAGCTGGCTCTCCTGGGACCAGGGCAGCAGTGTGGGGCAGCGGCCATGGGGACAGGTGTCCCCGATGGGGCTGGGAAGAACTGGGCTCCCCAGAGTGATGAGGATGCTCTGGGGAGAGCAGCTGCCCATAAACGACAGCTCCAGCGCTGCCTCTCGGCACCCGGCGCTTTGAGGAGTGACCGCAGCAGCAGTGGAGCTGTTTCCCCATTGTGACCCATCCAGGGGCCACTCTCCTGCCAGCACCCGGGTGCTGAGCCCAGCTCTGTCCCTGTCCCTCAGCTCCCCCCCCTCCCTGCCTCAGTTTCCCTGCGGTAGGGCAGTGCTGGAGCCACAGGCCGGGCTGGGGCACCCTCCCATCGCGATCACCACGCCAGACCTGGACTCACCCACTTGACACATCTTCACCGGGCCAGGATCAGACCATCAGAGCCCCTCGATGCCCCCGGGGCCAGCGCTGCCCTCACCCCCCCAGGGTGGAAGCCAGATCCATCAGGGTTCTCACATGGTCAGGCAGGACCAAGGCTGAGACCGGGACCGGGACTGGAGAAGCTCACCTGCTGCACCCCACTGCCACTCCGGTTCCTGTCCGACCAGCTCTCCAGGACTAACAAAGGGATAACTCCACCTTCGCCTGCCTCCGCCGAGGGGAAGCACAGCCCTGTCCCCACCCCTGCGCTCCCCTTGCTGCTGAGCTGGCAGCCATGCCGTGCCACGCTGTGCCGTGCTGTGCCGATACACCATGCCGTGGCACATGGTGCCACACCATGTCGATACACCATACTGTGCCGATACACCGTGCCACGCTGCCTCATCCCCTTCCCCATCCATCCCCGCCATCTCCAGCGCCCCGGCATGCTCAGGGCGGTCTGCCCTAAAGCGACGGTGGCAAGCTGGGATCCGGCCAGACAGGTCCGAGTCTCGCGGGCTGAGGGTCTGGGAAGGGACAGCCCCTCAGGGTGGGATGCTGCCGGAGCGCGGGGCAGAGAGCAGCACCGTCCGGTACCGGGGATGGACCTGCAGAGAGAGGGAAAAGCAGAGGGATCAGCACTGGTACCAGCTTCCCTGAAGGTGACTCAGAGGAGGCAGTTGGGTGGCAAACGCCCAAATGAAGCTTCTAGGGAAGTTACCGACAGCAAGAGACCGAGTGAGAGGGACTGGGGACAACGGCTTGCCGAGGCGGCCGTGGGAAGAGCAGCCCTTTGGTCAGCCCTCCCTCGCTCGCAGGACATCCTTGCTCAGTGACGCTCTCGGCAAAGCTTATCGCAGACAGGAGGCACCGACAATTTCATTACAGGGACAGCAACGCAGCCCTGACTCCTGGGACTGGTCTGGGGAAAGACGCTTGTCCCTAATACCCCATCTGAGCCCCCAGGCCAGCCCTTGGCCACCTCGGGTCCCTCGCACCCAGCAGCGCTGGGAATTTGGCTCAGCACAGCGTTACTTCCCATCCTTTCCCTCTCTTAACCTGTACCCGGCGCTGCTGCACAGGGAGGGGGGAGAAGGGAGACACAGCCCTGCTTCAGGACAGAGCAGGTCCCCTGCAGCCCTGCGTGACACACGCACCGTCCCCATCGCCGCTGCAGAGGGGACAAGGCCGTCACAGCCCACTCCCCAGAGGCGGAAGAGGAGACGCCCCCGTTTTCCCCATGCCTCGGGCTAGGGCAGTGTTTACAAACGCTTGAGCAAAGGCAGCCAGAGGATTTCACCGCACATCTGTGGAAAGGATGAGCTGGATGCGAGTCGAATGACAACCAGAGTCTTTATTCAAATAGTCCCTTAGGATGGTTGCAGACATACAGACACACGTACATATTTACACTCTTACACACCTCACAGAGCTTGAGCCAATAAATTAAAACAAAAAGAGGGCGGGGGATTTTTTTTTTTTTTTTTTTTTTCCCTCCTTTTTCTTTTTTGTCACGTAAGAAACAGCGACGCCCCGGGGCGAGGCTGGGGAGCCGGCTGGAGAATCGCAAACAGAAGCCAACGCGGACACAACCCTGCCCCAAAAGATGCAATGACAGCGAGTGTGCTTTTCAGCAGGAGGCCACTTCATACTCTGGCTTCGATGCACTCCAGTTTGACTATTTCATCCAGCCTGCAGCCCTCGGCTTGGGCACAGTGGCTCAGGTGGGCACTTGGGCTCTCGGCACCTCTAGCTTTGGGGGTCTGTGGGCAGGCTGCCGCAGTCTGAGAGTGGGGGGAGTCGCATTCGTCCGAGGTAATGTCCGGCACATCGTCCGACTGACTGTCGGAGCTCTCCAGGTCGCTCCGTATGCTCTCCGGCTGGGCCAGGGTGATGTCCCAGGTTTTGCTGGCAATGCAGTCCTTTTGCTCACAGCTTTGGTGTTTGCACGTCTGCTCCTGCTCACCGTCCTCCTCCTCTTCCTCCTCCTCCTCCTCTTCCTCATTCTCTGCCATTTGGGTGTGGACGTGCAGAGAGTCCTCTGTACTGCTGCCGCTGGCCAGCTGGTAGTGACTTGGTTTGGCTTCGATGTCCACCTGGATCTCCATGTTATTGCACTCCCTGCAGAAACAAGCGCCGTTGCATTACTGGGTACAGTTACTGGGTCACCACCGGGCACTGCATCACTGTACTGGGAAGATGACGCTTCCCAGACATGTGCAAGATGCTGCTCATCACCCCACAGCATCTGAGAAACACCCCCACTCGCTGCTCTCCTTGAGCCCTCCTAACAGCAGCCAAGATCATCTCCAGGCTATGAGCCAGGAACTCAACTGGGAAAGCACCAGAGTCCCCACGAGCGGCCAGGAACAGACCATGAGGGTCCTGGGCTGCAACTCCCCTCCTCAGCCTCCATGTTACCCATGGAGGCTTCTCCCAGTCCTCCTTTTGTACGAGTAGAAGGATCGATCCACTTGCCAGCTCCAGCAGAGCAGGCTGGTGCAACTGCAGTCATCTCGCCACCCACAGCAGCACCTTGCAGAGCACAGATTTTTCCAGGACACCCACTACCGACACTCTTCTCACCATCGCGCGTCCTCCTACCTGTCCTGGGGGTTGTAGGAGCTGATGATGGAACCAGCCATGGCTCGAGTGCTGGCGTTGTCGCTGATAGCCCCCAGGCTGACTGAGTCTTTGGGGAAAATCTCCTTCTGGACATCTGCCTGGACTTCCAGCCTGCGGAAGAGAGGAGGATTCCTCAGAAATGCCTTAGATGGTCCCCAAGGGGCACCAACCAGGCACTGTTCTCTATGGGAAACCAAGAGGCCCTCTGGGCTGGCCCAGCTCGGCGTGACAGAGTTTAACCCCAATGGTTCCTCTCGTTTAGTCTCATTTTTGGCTCCATTTAGGTAAACCCATTCTGTTTTCCATGACGAAGGTAAAGTTGTGTTTGTACCTATGACTCACACAATTCCTGCGAAGAACTGATTTCCACAGATCCAGCACACAGCCATGATTACATCCTGGCTGCCGTATCAACACGTGTCTCTAATTACCCAGCAAACTGACTCACAGGCAAGTTTAGAGGAAAACTGCGGCGTAACCTCCTGACTTGGAAGGCAGTGACCCCGCTTGCTACAGGCCACTAGGGAACAGGAACCATCATGACCCGTAGGCTGGGATAAGAGGACTGGAAGATCTTTAAGCAGGCCATGCAGGCATCTCTGCGCTGTTCCCAATTAACCTGAAGCACCAGCTCTGCCGTTTCAAGCAGCTCATCGGGGACAGAAACTTATCTATCGTCCTCCTTGCAAGAACCAGCCTAGCACCGACTCCAGAAGTAGCCTGGTCTGCTGGGACTAGTTATTCTACAACACATCAAGAAGTAAGAACGCTAGGACAGGACTCCCAAGCCAAAGAAGGATCGCTCGCAGTCCCAGAGACCTCCCCAAAATAAGCCTGCTCAACCAGCACAGGCCTTGGGAGCCTCCACCCCGTTCTTGCTGGGCCCACCAGTTCAGTTACCTGCTGTACTTCCCCTTGCCTCCCGAGAGGACCCCACCGCTCAGGGTGCCACCCGAGAGGGCAGCGAAGCTGGCCGTCTCGCTGTAGTTGCCCTGCATCACGCTGAGCCCGTCGGTGGGGCTGCCGCTGGTGCTCAGCACACTGGTCAGCCCCTCAATGCTGCTTTCGCCAATGCTGGGGTTCTTCAGGGCTCGCCAGGCATCAGCCACTGCGGGGAAAAACAGCCCAGGAATCGGGATCAGCAAGGGAACGGTCCGGCTGTGATGGAGTTGGCAGAGCTGGGGGGCAGAGAGCAGGCAGCACGTGTCTCGGACTGCCTCCCTGCCTCGTCCAGGGCAACGAAGAGCTGAGATTTCGCTCACAGCTGATGACCAGCAGAAGATTAAAGCAAATAACTGCTCCTAGCCAAACCCAGGTAAAGAGAGATGTTCGGATTTGGGAAACATTACGACCTCCTACCCTTTCATTACAGGCTCTTGCTTCACCCCCTTCCCTTCCCCAATTATCACTCAGTACCTGTGATTGGTCCATCGTCTTCATCAAACTCGATTTTCACACCCTTTCCGTTGGCGGTGCTAACGCCGCAGCCACCGCCTCGGCACAGCGAGATGGGCACAACACCGTAGACGTAAGCTAGCATGATGGGGACTCCAATACCTGGAGAGCGGGATGCGCTGAGTTAAGGGGAGCTTAAGGCTGAGCTGTGCTGGGCAGACAGAAGGACTCTGGGGTTGGGGCTCTCTCGGTTTTCTTTACACTGCTTTTAACACAGAAAGAGCCTCGTTCACAACTTCGCAGAGAGACAGCGGAGGAGCCCTTCACTCGCGCTGCTGCAGTGCAGAGTCCCAGACTGGTGGGGGTTGGGAGGGCCCTCTGGAGCTCCCCCAGTGCCACCCCCCGCCAGAGCAGGGGCACCTCCAGCGGTGGCACAGGACACCTCCAGGTGGGTTTGGAATGGCTCCAGAGGGGGAGACTCCCCCCCTCTCTGGGCAGCTGTGCCAGTGCTCTGCCGCCCGCACAGGAGAGAAGTCCCTCCTCGGGGTGAGATGGGACTGCCCATGGTCACGTTTGTGCCCGTTCCCTCTTGTCCTGTCACTGGGCACTGCTGAACACAGACTGTCCCCACCCCCCGGCACCCGCCCTTTGGGGACTGATAAGCGTTGATGAGATCCCCCTCAGCCTTCTCTTCTCCAGACTGAACAGCCCCACGGCCCTCAGCCCCTCCTCAGCACAGAGATGCTCCAGTCCCCTCATCACCTCCGCAGCCCTTTGCTGGACCCTCTCCAGCAGTTCCCTGTCCTTCTTGACCCGGGGAGCCCCGAACTGGACACAGCGCTCCAGATGTGGCCTCCCCGGGGCAGAGCAGAGGGGGGGATGACCTCCCTCGCCCTGCTGGCCACGCTCTGCTTGATGCCCCCCAGGGTGCCATTGGCCTTCTTGGCCACCGGGGCACATTGCAGAATGAGCAAATCCCAAGAGCACAGACAGCCTCAGCTGAACCCCTCCAAGACATCAGCCACCAAACCAGTCCACAGGTAAGAGACAGCTCCGGGTATTGGGGGACTCCGCTACGGGCTGTGGTGCTCCAGACAAGCCCTGTGCTGGCTGCAGGCCAACTCAAGCACAGGAGGCCGTGCAGCCTGGATGTGAAACGGAGGGATGTGCCCAGAGGAGCACACAGCAGTGCTCAGCAAACTGCCCTTTGGCCACCCCCCCACCTCACAGGGTTGGGCCACCCATCTGTCTCGGTGACTACTGGCCCACCAGAAGGGAAAGGGACTGTGCCCACTTACCAACACTGACAGCAGCGATAACTGGCGAGGCAATGACGGACAAGGTGACCCCACCAGTAATGGCCAGGTTCCTCTTGTGCTTAGAGGTTTTCTTTCCCTCGTACCTGCTGTGGATCTGATGGAAGGAGAAGCACCAGGTGAGAAGGGAGCCTGGCCGTGAGCAAACACCAGCAGAAGACATTAATAACGCCTATGTTTTTACAGCCTTGTCAGCTACATTAGCCCATAGAGAACCTCATCTTGACCACAGATCTCCTCACAGATCAGATCTAGCAGGTGGGTCTGTGTTTAGGAAAAAGAAGCAGCTACAAATACAGCGCTGACGTGCCATTTCTTCCCTCTCGGCGCCGCTTTATCAGCACAGACACACAACAGCATCAGGCGGTTTGGGGCAGCAGGTCAGCATCAAAACATGAGCGACTTATGCAAGCCAAAGCTCAGGGTCCAGCCACCGTCCCACCGAGCCCATCATCACAGGATGTGTTAAAAAGGGACCAGGGCTCTCCTTGGCTGCTCCCGGGTCAAGGCAGAGGCACAAGAGCAACGCAAAACGCATTTGAGAGGACTTCAGCCTGAATGGCTCTCAGCCACCACCTTCCCTCCCCCCACACAAAGCCCAAAAGATAAGAAAGTTTAGAAGAGACAACTGAATTTTGGTTGTATGACAAGATCCACCCTTCATATCAGCTCTAAATTTCTGGGCAGATGCCTTGAGTACAGAGAACGCCCCAAACCCTTCAGCTCCAGCCTTCCGCTCTCCACACTCACCTTCCTCCCGACATACACGGGGATGCCGATGACCATAGCAGGAATGGCAATGCCCGCGATGAGGGAGATGCCTACAGGAGCACCGATCAACGTGCCCAGCTGCCAGAGAATCTTCTTTTTACGACTCCATGGCTTTTTGCCCCAGAATGTACAGCCAGAGGGGCTTAACGGAAGGGAAAAAAAACAAACAAAAAAAGACAAGGCATTAACACCACAGCAATTCCCAAGCGTCCCTGAGAACCCCAAGTTCAACTTCCACGTGAACAAAACCCAAAACTTAGGAAGTGGACAGACAACACAAAAAAGGTTTCCCTCTTTTTTCCCCTCATCAAGATTAATTTACTCATCAAGGTGATTATCACGCTACTGGGACTATGTTTAACGTCCAGTATGCAAAGTGCTCTCAAATGCAATTGCATCAGGAGGAGCTTTTCTTGGTGCGGAGGAGCATCCTCCTACTGTGACGTGGGGAGAAAGCTCAGCTCTTTGGGTCAGAAAGCCGAAAATTTTACTGACTTCTTGGCGAAGCAGGAAGGATGAAAGGCCAACAGAGCTTCCCCAGCCCGGCTCAGAGGAGCGCCCGCTGGAACCCCGGTGGGCTGCTCCCCTTCTCACCTGAGGTAATGCAGATCCGAGATCTCCTTCATGCACAGCCAGCAGAACTCGCAGCCGCACACCGCGCAGGTCATGTGGTTACAGCTCCCGTCGTTCATCTTGATGATGTAAGCGCTGCAGCGCGGGCACGGCTTGATGTCATCAGCTGCAGGGAGGAAGCACGGGATTGAGTTGGACTCCGCTGCGAGTACGAAGAATCAACGAGGGGGATCTCGTTACGGATCGAAACCCCTCATTTTCTGTGCGGGCAGAACAGCTTCGCTCCTCACAGATAAAGTGGGGATGGTTGTGCCTTTAGTTTACCTTCCGAGCGAGAAGATAACACTGATGAGAGAGATCCCACCAAAGCCGTCTGCTTGGACAGCAGAGACCGAGGACTTCAGTCACTTAAAAAGCTTATTCTAGCCCGGAATGGGATGTATTCCAGAATACGCTTAACCGCTGGGAACAAGTCCTACCTGCCCTGTGCTAGCCAAGGCAACAGCCTAAGAACGAACCATTACTAAATTGCTCCACAGAGGTGATTCATGGGCCAAGAACAACAGAACAATTGGGTGAAGGTGGCATCAGAGATGCTCCGAACCTGGTCTTCAAAAGCAGCCGAAAGGGGAATGGGGTCTGGAGGCGCAGAGGGGAGTCCGGTGCGGAGGCTGTCCAGTCCCCAGACCCCAGAATAAGGGTCCTTCATCTATTCTGTAATTCAAGCGCCATCTGATCACAGTTACGCACGGGCTGCGCAGAGGTTCGGGGCTCTGCTGGCAGCCTCTGCAACGCTCGACAATATGAAACCCAGCTGCTGAGACCAGCTCGCACCTTATTAATCACTACAGTGAATCCAGCAAGAACGGGGTGGGAAAAAACCACTGTCCCAAGAACCTCCCTTTCAGCGGCGAAGTGCTAAACTCTTCCTGGCAGGGATCTCCTTTTAAAAGGGTGTAAAAACTCAGCAACTATTTTTTGCTCGCCAGTTCCTGCCGTGGGCTGCGGTAGTATCTGTGCTGTCCATTATCGGGGACCTCTAACTGGGGGACGTTGAACTTCGTCATACCACGAAGCCACCTCTGAACCGCCCACGACAGCTCCATTCTAAGTGAAGCGTATTAACGTTCTCGCTCCTGACACAGAAGGAAAAAGCAGGGTGTTTTCTTTGGGGGGTAAGGGCGGGACTTTATGAAATGGCCTTACTGCCCACTTCCAGAGTCAATACAGTCATTTTTAACGAACGCTAACTCAGTAGACGCAGCAGCTCCTACCAGGCAGCGTAGGAGTCTGTGGGTTGGCATTTTTTCTGTACCTGACATTACTAACACCTAACAGCGCACGGAGCGAGGCTCCCCGCACTCAGCTAGGCATGAACGCTGCTCTTTACTACAGCAGCAGGCAAATTTGAAGCTGCAAGGGTAAAAAGTGCCTATCCGTTCAGGGTTTAGATCAGCAAGGAGCGAGAACATCCAAGATCAAAAGAGCCACAAGCCTCGCTGGGGCGGATGAGGGGAGCTGCTGTGACGTGGAAGGACCCAAAGCACATCGTCACCTACTGATCTGGTTTGCGTTCTTGGAGGAGCCCGCCGGATTCGTCCTAACGCACACGAGAAGGGGAACTGACTCTGAGTTTCACAGCCGTCCTCACCCGTGGCTGCTGGAGACCCTCAGCCGCGCCACGCGGGGCACTACCACCCCTCTGCCCTGACGGGACGGGCTCGGGCACACAGGTTGCTCTTTCTCAGCTACCAAAAAAACACATGAAGCCATACCCGGCCCGGATTCCTGTCCGTAACTGAGGCCCGAGGTGTGCTTGGTCCGTACTCGGAGCGCCTGTGCCCGTTGCTGGCGCGCCATGTCGCAGGTTTGGTTGGGATGCCATATCTGTTTGCAGTGATAGCAGAACTCCGTCTGGCAGCCGTCCCTCTCGCAGGTCAGCTTGGGGCAGCTGGCACAGCCGTAGGCGATCACCGCGTAACTGGAGAAGAAGGAAGGCACCGGGAGAGTTAGTAAAAGACAAAGCGATCAAGCAACAGCCCAGCAATGCTTTTAATGCAGCCTGCCCAGGGGGAGCGCGGGGGGCAGAGCACTGGGTGATGAAGAGATGGAGACGCTGCGGAGACATCTCCAGGCTACGCCGAGGGACGCGCGCAGGTCAGCCCAGCTCTCCCATCTCAGCCGTTCCCATCGCTGTCCCCACGGCAGCCTGCGCGCTGGGCAAACTCCTGCTCTCTCCAGTCCTGTGGCTTGCACTGCGGGGCCTGAAACGGAGTAGGGCCAGTTGGGTGACTTGGGGCAGATACCTTTTCTACAGACGGCTTATAACACCGAGTTCTCTCCTCAACGACTGCTGGCAGTTCACACAGACCAGGTTTGCCTTGCCCAGCGTGCCCTGCTAACAGCTCGCCGTTCCGGCCGATTCAGGCTCCTCGGACAGACTGGCGCCGCTCTCTCCAGGCACCTGAGGCTAAACACCCCCCCACCCCCCCCACACCCCCCCAGTTCCATAGGATGGGCATATGGGTGGGTGCAATATGGCCCGGAGGAGTTTAGGAAAGCTGAGGTTGTCCTGGGCACTTCTATCAACTGAATGACTCTAAAAAAAAGTGCAGCAACAGGGGTTTCCACGCGTGGCTGCCTCAAGAAGCAAGCTCTCGTTGATCTCCACAGAATTCCCCTTATTAAAGGGCAGTGAAGAACAACGCTCTGCCTCCGGAGTGAGCCGAAACGGGAGTAAAACCAACGGAATGTGCAAGAGAGGGAGGTCGGGTTGAACCAGCTCCCTTCCTCTGACAGTAGGGTGACGCTTCCAGAAGGACGTGCGCTGTGTACACACGAGTCTAAGCGGCAGCACCACCGAGCACGGCTATGGGAAAGGTGACTTACAGTCATCTAGGCTGAGGTTGCTTCCAATGGCAGCGGAACTGAGCAGTTCCAGAAGTGCCTTCCGCTTCTGCGACACCACTACGGCAAAGGATATTTTTGTTGTTCATCCTCAGTATTTTTGTTAGTGGTCAGAGGAGAATAACTCCTATTTAAGGTTTTATATTTAGAGCTTGTGTAGCTCAAGTTGTATTGCCTCTTCTCTGAGGCGGCAGCGTGAGAACCGCTGAATGTGTCATACCACAATGATTCACATCCCGTGGGAGTTTGAGCAACTTCATCCTGCCAGGGTACGACATAGTCGCCAAAGAAACAACATCTCTGCGCCGAGAGGCACGACGACACGGTCTCCTCGTGCATCAACTGCTGCGCACTCCTGCACATGAAGCCAATATTTGGGGAGAAACGGGACACAGACGGCCCAGGGGTTTGGGAGTGACCCACGCTGATTCCTACGCATCCTGCCTAGGGAAGATCCCGCTCAGCATCCTTACCCTGCCACTACCACCCAGCCAAAGACTTACCCCTGGCCAAAATAAAAGCGTCATCTGACCAGCTGTGTTACGACACACTGCTATTTCAAATCGTAACAGCAGGCTAGGAAAGCTCAGTGTAATATATTAAGCAACCCCATGCTCCAAATTAACCCCTCACTAGAGATGTAGGGGTTGGGTTGTTTTTTTTAGACACTGGAGCAAATCCTACGAGAAATGAAAACCGTCACCATTTATATTTTATTCCTAGAGCTGAAATGACAAATATCACAAACAAGCCCACAGCTGTGGGGAAAGAAACTGCATGACTGTCTGTTAGGGAAAGAAATAACACATCTCCGAATTCAAGGTCAACTGGAAAGAGGCTGTTGAAGCAACGTGCTTAAGATTAGCCACGACAGTGTCCGGATGGGCAACACGTGCCCCTTCTTCAACTGACCTCGGACACGTCACTGCATTAAACAGCCACTTCCAGGCTCAACCCCAGCAGACGAAAAGGGAAACTCGGACTTTTCCCCATGCAGCAACGACGAGTGTCTTCCCGAGACCCCAGCAACCACAGGGCATCGTTGCCAGCCCGCTCCTTGGATAGCTGGGAGTTGCCTCCATTCCTCCTCCTGCCGCCCCGCGGGGGTCGGAGCCTCACCAGTTGCCTCCAGCCTCATTCACTGAGCTCAGCCTACACAGCTCCATTTCTTTAAAGGTTGTTATTCTCCTGAGCTTCTAGGAGAGATGCAGTGTGACAAACACTAGACAGCGATGCCACCTGATTGTAGCGGGGGGGAAGGCTGCAAACATAGAAAATTATTTGTATTGCGATTGATGGCGCATCAATTGACCGGTGTTTCCATGGAAACACACACCGGTGTTGTGTTGGTCCTCCTCCTACTCCTCCCCGGCAGCACAGCCAAGCTCTTTCATTTACGAAAGACTGCGGTACGCGTGGAAGGCACAGGATGCTGCGTGCCACACGCCCAGCGTTTTGTCCGCCATCACCCAGCAGCCCCTCGCTGCCGTCACTTCGGCGGTGGGTGACACCCAGTGCCGAGCATCGCCGTGCCCCCAGCCCTACGCTCCCACTCCGGCTCAGCACACCGGCACTACTACGGTGGGAAAGCCCACTGTAAATAATTCATACCCTGACTTTACATAAGCACAGCGACGCGAGCTCACTGGCAGGAATGAATAGGGTGATTAATTCCTCTCCCTGACAGAGGGCTCGTTCCAACAGCCTTTGTTCGGGCGCTACAGACACACCAGCAGTGCTGGTCTGCGAGAGCTGCCTGGTCTCCTACAGCCCCAGGGTCGCTTCTGGCTTCTGCTGGCAGCCCAGAGGAGGGTGCCCGTCACCCGTCTCCCGTCTCCCGTCTCCCCGTGCTAGCAGGTTAAGCAGGGAGGAGGCTGTTGCTCGCACAAAGAGCTGCGTGTGACACCAGTCTGCCCAAACCCTCCCAAAGCACGGTCCGGATCAGACTCAGGCTGGGTTACTGTCCCAGAGACAACACCCTCCAGGCCGTGCTGGGGCCGGCTCCTTCCATCCAGACAGCCTGGGTGACGTAGGTCGCGTTTACACCTCATCCTGAACGCAGATAAATATCACAGCAGCCCAAGAGCTGAGATTCGGTAAGCAGGAACCGGATTTTCTCTAGCCGGTTAACAGCAGGGGCATTCCCTCTGGTGTCTCTCTCCGGGCAGCGTAACCTGCTCCAACCTCCTGATCACATCCCCAAGATCTAGCGCTCATTTTGCTTCAGAAAATTCTGCTTCAGAAAGGAGCAGAACTGTTGTTCGCTATTAACTTTGCCCTCTGAAGGAAGAAACAAGCCCTTACACAGAGACGCTTCGAGGCTGTGAAACGGGTAACCTGAGCCAGGTTGAGCGATTTGCATAGGACGGCTATTGCAACGCTCTGATTAAATCTTCACAACCCTCCCACCACGCTTTCCATTCTGACTAGGTCAAACTTTCCTCTCATGTTCTTGCTACCCAGAACTGCAATCCAAGCTGAGCTGTAGCTAAACTTCGCAGCGCTTCTCTAAGTTTCCCGAACAAAGCCCTTTTCCAGGCAGCTCTGGCTTACGCTCAAACAGAAACCTAACAGAGTTCGTTTGAAGGAAAAGAGAAGAGAAAATGAAAGCAACAGCAGATAACTATAAAGTCATCGAGCTTGGCTGGGCTGACTTCTGGACAGACAGATGTTTCCTCGCTTAGCCAATGAATAATGAGTCAACATCACTCCTCTGTGCCACGAATTCACATCCCCACTGGGAAAAAGTGACCGTTGACAGTTCCTTCTTCCCCACCGTGGAAGCTGCAGGGTGTCCCCATGCACCGTCCCCACGGCTCGCAGCAATACACGCGGCTGGGGAAACTCCACGCTTCCCATTTGTGCAGAAAAGAAAAAAAAAAAAAAGCCTTCTTTTAAATTAGGGAAACGATGGCTCAGCTAAAACCCCCTTCAAGTCCTATTCACTCGTACCCAATTTGTCAGTATTTCCACAATCCCCAAGGTCAAATCCCAGTGCCCTAGTGAGGCAGCAGGGATAGATGGAGTGTCATTTTGGTACCCAAGGTGCGTCAACTGCCCTGATGAGCCTGCTGACAAGCAAGCAAAGAACCCGGGCAATGAGGGCTCTTCACGGGACTCAGTAGGACCCGGAATGAGTATCTGCAGCAGCACCCCACTGGGGGTGAGCCACCCTTCCCTGCGCTGTCCTGGGACCCAGGTGGGGACGGGCAGCACCCCAGCAGGACAGTGGGTGCAATGCGACCCCCAGGACCTGGCAGGGGGACAAGCAGCATCCCACTGGGACAGCGGGTCCAGGACCATCCCAGCTGGGATGCCATCACCAGGACCTGCTGGGGACAGGCAGCACCCCACCAGGGTGGGGGTCTCCCTTCCCTGAGCCACGCCAGGACAGATAGATGGGGAAGAACCCTATGGGGACAGCAGGTCCCCCCTCCCCAGCCTGTCCCAGCACAGAGGGAGCAGCACACCATGGGGGCAATAGGTCCCCCCTCCCCGGGCTGTCCCAGGAGAGAGGGGGCAGCACCCGATCGGGACAGCGGGTCCCCCTTCCCCAGCCTGTCCCAGGACGGAGGGGCAGCACCCCCGGGGACTCACCCGCAGTCGGGGGCCGGGCACCAGCGGCAGTCGGGGTCGGCGGCGAGGCAGCGGCGCAGCATGAACTCCTCGTACTTGGCGACGAGGTGCGGGGAGTCGCGGAGGAGGCGGCGGATGTCGGCGGGGTTGAGGCGTTCGCTGCACTCGGGGCAGCAGATGTTGACGCGGGACTCGGTGATCTCGATGCGGAGGTACTGCCGCAGACATGCCCCGCACGACCGGTGCGGGCACGACAGCAGCCGCGGGGCGTTCTCCGCCGGCTGCCGCACCAGGCACAGCGGGCACTCCAGCTCCTCTTCGCCGCCACCCTCCGGGACCACCGGAGCTTCCTCGGAGGGGGGCGGCGGAGGCGGCGGCGGCGGCGGAGGCGGAGGCGGTGGCGGGGCCGGCGGGGCGGCGGGAGGCGGCGGTGGGGCGGCGGGAGGCGGTTCGGCCTTAGCGCGGCGGCGGCCGCCGGCAGCGGAGGCGGCGGCGGCGGAGAAGACGCTCTGGAAGGAGAGGCGGCGGCGGCGACCGGGCTTCGGGCACTTGGCGGCGGCCGAGTGGATGGAGGAGGAGCGCGGCGACTCGGAGTCCCGCTCGGAGCCCATGGCTACCGCCACCGGTGGTTGCCTAATCGACGGTGTCCGCCCGCGGCGGGGATCGTTGCAAAGACGAGGAGGGCACCGGAGCACCGCGTCCCGCCGGGCTGCAACGACAGCGGCCCCGCCGCCCGGTGAGTGCGGCCCCGCCCCGCCCCGCCCCGCCGACTGCGCAGGCGCCGCGCCCCGCCCCGCCCCGTCAGCGGGCGCGGCCGCCGGCGCCGCCATTTTTGTTGAGGGCAGCGCCGCCGGGCAGGACTGAAGCCTTTGGTGAGGTGCTGGTTGTTCCCGTCCCTATCCCCGTCTCCGTCCCCGGGTTCCCCCTCGGCATCCCGCCCTTGGCACTGCCAGGGGTTGGCCGGAGCATGGCTGGCTGCCTCGGGCTGGGCCATGGCGGTCTGCTGGCCTCACCCAGCCCTGAGGCTTCTCCCAGGCCTGGCGCTAACCGTGGGTTGGAAAGGGGCCTTGTGCTAATGGTGGGATGGGAAGGGGCCCAGCGCTCTCCTGGGGGGTGGGTGGAGGGCTGTGCTCCAAAGGAAGTTTATTTTTTAACATGTCTCTCGTTGGAGAGTGGGGTCTGTAACTGCAGGAGGCTCTTCTGAATTTATACATCCCGCTGGGGCGTCTTGGCCCCGGCTGCGTGGCCCTCCTCCATTGTAATATTTGTGAAGAGTCGTGTGGAGATTTACTCACCCAGGAATGTTTCCCCCGGCACAGGGTTTAGCCTCTTTCATAGGGAGTCACTGAAACTACAACCCACACTCTTACTGCAGTCATGCAGAAATTTAAGAGCCTCCGTTTCCTTCCAGGGTTCCCCCATGCCCACAGGGGTCTGCCAGCCTCGTCTGCCGTTCAAAGGCAGATAAGCTGAAGGGAAGGGCGCAGCCTCTTATTATGCAGGGGAGGCGAAGCAGAAAGAGCTGCTGTGTCTATGAAGTGCATGTTAAATCGGCACAGAAGGGGCTGCTTTCCCTGTAGACTGTCAGCTTCTGACTGGACAGACTGTAGTTATTCATGTGACAAGACAAGTGTGGCTTCATCACTGTCTTCCAGCTATCGCCATTCCTGAAATCATTTCTCTCAGCAAAGCCTATTTGCATAGTTATTACCAGGCTCCTTCCCGGCTGTGAAGGGCCCCGTTCAGCGCCTCTGGGGTGGAGAACAAGGTTTAGCAAACCAAACCCAGGCTGACAGCCGAAAGCACCTGGGTTTCGGTGCTCGCACTGCCTGACTTGCTGTAGGCAAAGACCCCGTGCCTGTCTGTACAGCAGAGATAATGATGACGCTTCCCCGTTTGATGGACGGGTGAATGAAGGCACAGAGGGAGTAAATCACCTGCATAAGAGCACACAAATGAAGTCGCCTCCTCTTCTAATACCCTTCAGCTCTCCTGTTACCTTCCCTGCGCTTTTCTTCATTAATTCTGTGCCTGCCATACACACTCACTTAGTGCTTATCCCAAGGTGCCTGCCGCACCCAAGTCCTTCCCTAGAGCTTATGTTCCCTGGACATTTGTCAGCTCTCCCTCACCTCTACTGCGTGCCAGCATTCCTGCCACAGTGCACATGGCTTTAGCCCAGCTGGAAGTTATGGACCACGCTTAGGATTGGCCTCAGAGTGTTAAATTCCTGCCCGGGATCAAGAACCCTGTTATTAGGGAGCTAATTTTGCAAGAGAGCCAAACAGTTCTGCTCCAAGAGAGGCAGGGATGCTGCAGGGGTGTCTGTGGAGCATGTTGCCCCTGAGCAGCGTGATGCTGAGCTCCGATCCCTGGCAGGTCATGGGCAGGCATGAAGATACTTAGAATTTCTCTGACACTTCTGATGGTGGAGCTCCTGGAGCACATTGACAAGGATCCTCTCTTCATTTCACTAGCAGGAAAGGAAGGCCAGAGAAAGAAAGGAGAGATGTTGTACTACTGTAAAACAAGATTATATTGAAATTAGGTATTCCTGCCTGAGATGGGCCAGGTATGGGGTGTCTTTAAATGGCTGTCGCTTCCCATCTGTAGCAGAGACTGTCTTGGTTTGATGATTTCACTAGAAAAATCACACTCCTGACTGAAATAGAGAAACCTGAGCAGGGCTTGTGTGTGGGATGGATCTCCCAGACAGCGCTCTGACAGCTCAGCCCTACGTCCTTTGCAGCGCAAGAGCACAGACTGTAACTAATTGTGGGAAGGTTTCATCTCAAAAGCTAATGTGAGACAGTCCTGAATTACCAGTAGTGCAGACACAAATGGAGAGACAGAGAGCAAAACCATCTGGAGTCACTGGGAAAGGTATCAGCTCACAACGTGCTGATGGGGCAGAAATGACTCTTCATTCCCTCATATGAGGAATCATGATGCAAACAGGGCTGGGGGAGGGCAGAGTAAATCCGAGGGGCTCACGCTGACTTGAGAGCCATCTTCCCTGCTCCTGAGCTGCGCAGACCTCTTGCCTGTCTTTATATGTTTGAGGGAATTCAGTGCTTTTATGGAGCTCAGAGGTACCGACTTCTTTCTGTCCCATGACCCCACCGTGGTCCAGACATACCATCTACTTGAAAACAAGTTCTCCACGGCCGAAGTGTTTCTCCGTGGCGAGTTTCCGTAACCCTTGCCAAGAAGCAGAGGCTCCTGCTCAGCACGTTCCTGAATAGGGAGCAGTTTGAACCTGGTACTTTGTTATGATTCAAACTGGGGGAAAAAAAAAAAAACAAAACCAAACAAAACCAGCCAGGACGTGGGGCTGGGAAGGAGAGGGCACAGAAACGGGCTGCCAGGGAGGGGAGGAAAAAGGCTGACTGGAAAGTCACCGGATTGGGAGTGAGATCAGCTCAGCTCCTCCCTGAGGCTGCAGGGAAACCGTCAGCAGTCTGACCGTTAAACTGAGGGATATTTGAAAAGATAAACAAAAAAAAAAAAGGGAGGAGGGAGAATTCAAATGCTTCAGTGAACCGCTCCACAAATCCCAGCTCCGATAGGCAAATTTGCTCTTGCTTACGCTGGCAGAAAGCTGGCAGACTGCTGACTTCCGACCCTGCTGCTTAAATCAGAGCAGGATTTGGCACAGGCGACTTTTAAAGCTGGCTGAAAATGCCGTATCTCCCAGGATGGCTTCCAGCAGCAGTGCAGGGCATGCTTTGTCCAGCCACCAGTTAGAGCCAACCTGTGCTGCCCAGTGCCATTCCCAGCCTGGATGGAGCAGCCGGGGAGGCTGGGCTGGGCTGGACCCAGCTTGGGGAGCTACAGGGCTACTTTCCAGAGAAATACCCCGGCCACCCACACCCCAAAAAACCCCACAAAGCAGAGTGACAGCTCTGTCACTGGCTTCAAGGAGGAACAGCCTCTGGTGATGTAATGAAAACTCCCCTTCGTAATTCAGAGAGTGAAAGCAGAGGCTGGTTGCTGGGAAGCGATTGCGAAACTCGGCTCATACTGGGAGTATTTGCATGGAGGGACTGGGGTGTGCCGTGGCCAGGAATATTGCTGTGGTGGGACGCTGGCAGGCAGTCGCGCCAGCTTTGGTTTGCAGCCGATAAAACAGAAATTCCAGCTCCTACCACGGCCCCTTTGGCGGCCCCCCCTTTCCTGGTTACCCAGATAGCACAGGTATGGTAAATAACCGCCTGTTGCTCTCCTCCCTGGCCCACAGGACACAGGGGGGTGTTGAAACAGCTATTTCAGGACACACAAAGATTCAGTCTGCCTGAAACCTCCAGGTCATTCTGGCACTGAGGTGTGAACCACTCCCTGGAACAGACTGTTTTCTCTAGAAGTACATGGGTCTTCCTGGGGTTTCTCCCTCTTTACCCGGACAGGGATGGGCGGTTATTCATGGGTCGCAGGCTGTGTTGCAGAGCAGATGGAGTTTAGAGAAAATCCAGCTCGTGTTGCTGCTTTCTGAAATAGCCACAGACAGGATGAAATGGGGGAAGGAGGGGAACAGCTTTACACCAGGAATTCTTCCTTGTTGCCGGACAGGGGCACTCTGGAATGACTCAGCTCTGGTGTGGCTGGGCAGGTTGAGACCTTTGGCCCTGCTCAGATGGGACAGCCTGGGCTGTTAAAGGGATCCAGGTGCATCAGGATTCACCAGTGCCAAAATGCAGATGACAGTTTCAAGGGTCTCTCTCCTGAGGACCCACCACGGGGCACAGCCAAGTATGTGCTGTGACACCTTGCAGACAAACCTGAGAGGTTGCTGTAGTCACAGCATCTCGATGAAGGTGAGAGGGTCAGACAGACCCAAGTAGCACAAAGGTAGTTTTAAACCTCTCAGAGGTGCAGCGTGGGGGTCTCGTCCCAACTCCCTGCCCCAAAGAGTCACGCCAGGAGCATGTGGACTTCCCTTATTCCTCCTGTCGGGGCCCCCGCTCCCCTGTGTGCAGAGCAGGGAGGGCAGTCTTGGTTTGTCAGAGAGGTTCAACCAAGCTTAACCCTGAGAGCTTTGAGATCTGTGGTGAGGGGTGCTTTGCATTCACGAGGTAGCAGCTGTGTAGTCAAGAACTGAAGCTCGTTGGGGTCATTTTCTGCTGGGGCCCTGGGGAAACACTGGTTTGTAATGACATGCACTCTGATCAGTTTTCAGATGGAGATGTCATTAGCAGCTGTTTATGTCTCTCCAGGGAAGACACCAGTGGCTCAGGAGGGCTCTCCCCAGTGTGCAAATCTGCACACACTTTCTGGGTTGATCTAGTTAGTTCATGTTCTGTTTGCCTCTCGTGGTCCCCTGAGACGTGTGCAGGGAAGGAAGAGATGACTCTTCTTGACTCCCTTTTTCTCTGCTGGACTTAACAAGGATTGACATTCTTTTAAATGAAGAGGAAAAGGCAGGAGATGGGAGCCTTGGGATCAGAAATTTAAGGCTCTTCCAAGAGGATTGTTCTGGTTTACTTTGCGGTTACACCTCCTCTCCCCTCCATCTCCCCATCCCACTCTGCTCCCTCCTAACACCCACACGCACAGCAATCTTCCACTCCCTGCTGTGACTTTCTGCGGAAGATGCTGTCATGTGAAATCCTGGGAGAGAGTTACCACATGGAGCTCCCTGAAAGCATCGCGCATCCCTTGCAGAACAGGACTGCAGACGGAGGAAAGCTGCGCTCCCCCTCCTCAAAATCCTGAACGCGCTCATGGATGGAGGTGGGGGGAGCGGGGAATCATCTTGTAAGCTTGGGAGCCACCTACACACATGGCACGTCTTGTCAGCAGCTGATAAAAAGAGGTGGGAGGTGGGGAGATTTTGAGGGGGAAGAACTTGGAGGCTCGTGTGCCCACGTAGCTCACCATCCTGTCTCCGCCAGGGCTCAGCCAGCCAGGAAGGCCATGGACTTGGCCCGTCGCTGATCCATGTGCATTGAAAGGAGACCCTGAACAGGGACTGAGATAACTACCATCTACTTCAGCAATGACGTAAAGGTAGGGAGCGTTAAGCAGTTACTTATAATAGTAATCTGACATGCTTTTGCCCTCTACAAAAGACGCGTTTCCTTTTGTAATAAAAGCACAGGCTGTTCTGATTTCTTGATACACCTGCTGTCCTGCACACTCACTGTACAGCTTTGGGGATAGAAGTAACAATGATCCCCGCTCTCGATTCACTCTTACTGGTGACCTGCTGTCCTTAATGACAGGGGATTTATACCTGAGAAGGTTTAGCACAATGGGTGCTGCCATCAGGAAAGTGCTGGTCTGATCCCTATAGTACGAGGAAGCAGCCAGACTCCCTCCTCACCCGAGTTGTTAAACAGACAATTATGTGTTTGGCGTTGGCATAAACATAGGCAAATTAGTCACTGGAGAAAACCCCAGTGCCTGTGACAGCTGGTTGTGGCTAGAAGAAGGTGGGGGTGATGAACACCTCTGACAGCAGCAGGCAGCTGCCAGGCCTGGGCACACTGTGCCCAGGTGGTGGTGGCCAAGCGCTCAGTGGGGAGAGCCAGGTGCCACCAGCAAGAGGCACGGAGGTGGCATGACAGGGCAGGAACCTAGCACTGGCTCTGCAGGCTCTCCTCTCTCCCTGAAGGCATCTGTTTTTTGGGGTGCTCAGCGTCATGCAGGATGTGAGCAAACCTGGCCGCAGCAGGGGCAGCAAGGACCAAGGTGAAATCTTCAGGAGGACCATTTGCGGAGGACTGAGGAAGGGTTTGTTCTGCCCTCAGAGAGCAGATGCAGAGAAGCTAGAGCGCTGGCACAGGGCTTGGTTTCTGCAAGGAGAACAGAGTGAGGCACTGGCCTGGTTTCCAGGAAAGGAGAACAGTGTGTCACAGAGAAGGCATTGAAAAGACCTGAGGCTTCTGCATCAGCTTTCTGTCTCACTCCTGCAGACACGTGGGTGCTTGGGAGTTCAAAAGGCTGAACTGGAGGTTGTCCTGCAGCTGGCGCAGGACAGGAAGCTGTGGGTTTCTCCTGCAGAGCCGTTGGTGCATAGACCACAAACGGTGTCCCTGTCTCTGCTGGGGATCCCTGCACGGCTCAGCATCTTTCTCCCTACAGCACTGACCTTTGCAGGGGGAGTGTGGGAACCAGAGCTGGATGGGAAGGCTCAGTACAAGGCAGTGGCTCTAGTGCCCAGAACTTCAAAGAGACACTGGCAGCCCTTCAGCAGCATCTCAAAACCTCACAGCATCTCTGACATCCTTTCCAGCTGGTGTATCCTACAAACACAGGTAGGGCTGGGCACACCACACATTTCCTCCACCCGACCCACCCACTTCCTATTTTTTGCAGACATGACAACTAGTGAGTTAATCCTGCAGGCTATAAACTAAGCTGTATTAGCAGACACCATCTGTCCTTTTTCATTTGCTGATGCACGACCTATTTTGCTGTGTAGTGGAGCAGGCGCTGCAGTTTCGGGGCTTGCATGTTGCAGTGTCCCTGTTGCCAGGGTATAATCCGCTGCTCGCAGTGACCTGCTAATGGGAGAAGGCTCCAGTGAGCACCAGGGGGACCTGCTGTCATGGGCAGGTGGTGGCTGAAGCCTGTCCCTATGGCTCCTTGGCTTCAAAGGAGGTTTGAGCCCCAATGCCACAAAGCACCAGTTTACACCTGGGAAGAGAAAGGTCTCAGCAGAACTTCCAAGGACAAGAGCACGACTGCCCTCAGCAGGGCCTCTCCTTACCCAAAGCCCCTTCAGCACTGGGAAAGTCACTGTGAAATAACACCCTCTTAGAGCCACCACCCAACCTTCACAGCCCTGCATTGGGGCTGGGGATAGTAAAAGCAAAATAAGAAAAATGAAAGGGACTGTTTTCATCTTGGCAGGGGAAGAGAAACATCTACACCTGAACCTCTCAGGTCTCTTCAGGACCATCTGGGAAAATATTACCATGGGGCTTAAACCCCACGTCTGCTCCTGAGGACACAGATGTGGTACTTCTTTCCCCTGAGTAACACTCTGTCTTGGAAGCAAAGTTTCTGAAACACCACCTCGACACCTCCAGAAGTGCCATAACACAGAGATCATTCTCATACCAAAGTGGGGTTCAAGGGAATAGACAATGTGGTGTGCTCAGCACTCCAGCCATGCTGCTCTGGCCTAGGGTAATTCCTGTGCTTTACAGAAACCAAGTAATGGCAATCATAACAGGACAGGGAAAGACAGGAAGAGAATTCTTTCCTGATCTCTCTAAGGGAATCTGGTCATGTCTTGGAGCAGTCTGGTGACCCTTGTCTGGGTACAGAAGTACAGACATTGTTAAAGGTCATAAAACCATCAGGATATTTCCAAGCCAGTTATCATATTTAACTTAACCAACTCTTAAAGCAATTCCAAAGGTTAGCGCCTTGCTGCGTGAAGCCGCATTTCCTCCTGAATTTACCAACTTTTTATTTAACTCAGCTCTGGTGGCAGAAATTTTCCCTGAGCTTTGAAATAAAGAGCAAGGAAATTCTGTTGTCGTGTGCCGTTAGGAGTCAGGGAGGGAACTGAGCGCAGGGGGCTCGGTGCTAACACATTCATCTGTTACTCAGAACCAGGGCAGTTGCTGACCTCTGCCTGAGGTCCCAAAATCGGCCAGGGACTTTTCAGCTTCCTGCCTCACCGCACAAACGTGGAAGGGAGAGTGGAAGGACTTAATTCAAACTGACCTTGGCATTAGCCAGACAACTGCTTTCTGAATTAGCTCAGTTGCACCATTTGGCCTTTCTGAGGAACTCTCAACCTGCGGGGTAGGATGTGGCCTGAATCCACCCACTTCTGTGCTGTCATTGTGCTCTGAGTAGCCAATGCTGGCTGCTGCAAGGACGGTGCAAGTGGGCTTATGTGGAGTAATTTCCCTTTCCTGCTAGTTCTGCTCTTTTCTCTTAGAAACTGGCTCAAGTTCTGAACCCCAGGGTTTCCTACCCTGCTGCAACCGTAATCAGTGGGGACTTTGCACAGTCTTGTTTCCGACAGAGACTTGACCCCTCCGCAAATCTTGCTAAGCTTTGGACACCCGCAGCTTCCAGTAGCAATAAGCCTTGCTGCCTCCTTCCTATCTTTGCTAAGCTTTGCCCAGTGTTCCCTTGTGTATGCTGTGGACACTCACTTTGCCTCTGCATCAGATGTGACAAGAAATAATGGCTTTCCTGCAAGATGTTGACATCCCTACTGCTC
Source organism: Vanellus vanellus (assembly GCF_965231255.1). Lineage (NCBI taxonomy): Eukaryota > Metazoa > Chordata > Aves > Charadriiformes > Charadriidae > Vanellus > Vanellus vanellus. Next base: position 5,824,013 of record NC_138927.1, on the reverse strand, counting down.
TCCTGCAAAGTGTGATCTCCATTCTGCACTTTGGGGAGAGAGGACGGTAGCTGGTGTCAGGATCTCTGTGCTAGGAACAAGGTTTACTTGCAGACTGACAGCTCTGGGGTGTAAATTCCCACCGCAGGAGTGGTCCCAGTGTTTCTTATTTCTTTCTTTGTGCTTTGGGAAAAGAATTGACTCGCAAATTTTATTGATCTGAGGCCAAGGAACGAACATCCCCCTTCACAGGCCAGAGCCACAGGCTTCTCCTGTGTGCTGTGTGAGGAAGAAGAGCAGGGACTTCGCCAAGACTAGAACGTACCCAAATCTGTGACTACTGTCAGGAGGTGGGAAGAGGAAGAAACAGCCCATGCGGTCAGCCCTGGAAAGGGCAGTTCCTGCCGAGAACTGGCTGGGGAACATTCCCATTTTCATAACCAGCAACAGCTGTCAGAAGAGGAAAGAAGAGTGATTCTGGACCCTGCCAGCAGCACCTCCCGTCTGCAGGCAGGACGGGAAAGCAGCAGAGTGCTCCCAGCACGGCCCTCTGGCCCTGCAGCAAGGAAAACGTGTGTTATTTTCCAGAGGACTGAGCCAGCACTAACCAGGTGGGAAATATACGAGTGTCTCACTCTGAAAATCAGCTTGATCAGGGTTCCCTTGTCTCATATGAGATCTTTCCCCAGCCTGACCCTCGGTTGCCAAGCCCCTGCCCTCAGCCTGGGTCAATCCAGGGCTGCTCCCCCAGTGCTCTGTTCTCTCTGCGGAAGAACAAGGTGGGCAAAGGGAGAGGGGAGTTGTAGTTTGGTGCGTCCTTCATTCCTAGGCCAGCATGGAAAGGTAAATGGGGTTTGTTCTGCCAGGGTTTGCCACTCACCCACCCCTCCTCCCCCCTGCCTGATGCCATGACCACAAGCCCATTCTCTTGAACTTCTCTTCAAGCAGAGCTCACCTTTACTGCAGCCATGAAATTCCTCTTCTCCCTCACCCCTCCATCACCATGAAAAACCCTTTTCCCTCTCGGGGGCTGATCTCATCTGTGGGTTGCCTGAGCCACTGTTTAAGCAAACTAGCCCCTGTGCTTTCTGAGGAGGTTGGACTGTGCACAGCAGAAAATTGAGTAGGAGGTTTCTGGGGCGATCGGTGCACACTGAGACCTCAAATGCTTCTCTGAAATCAGGCCCTGCTGTTGCTCCATAGCATCCTTCTAACAGGGAGGCAGCAGCTATGACTGTCTCTCATCTGCCCAGCCCTGCCCTCCCTGATCCAGGCTGCCATCCCAGTTCCCCTGAGCACCAGGAAAAGTCCAGTGCCCGCCCCTGAAACAGCAGTAGCTGCCAAGTGCCTCCCAGCTGTCTCGGAGTTACAGGATCCCTCCCCAGCGTAAGCCCTGCAGTCTCTCAGGGGACAACTGTTGGCAATAACAGCCCTATTTGAACAAAACAGAGACAGCCTGACTTTACGTGGCCTCCCTTTGCCTTTCCCTGCCCCCCTACCATCATACATATTTGGGGAAAAGCCTCTCAAGGCGGCGCTGACTCCTGCGCTTCCCACTGTTACGTGCAGCTCAGCCACAGCAACATGCTGGGGTTCACGTAGCTCTGGGTCCTGCTCCAGCTATTCCCACCCACTTTCCGTGAATCTCCCGCAGGATTCACAGCTCAGCACCCAGGGGTGCTGCCCATCCCCAGACACGTAAGAACACTGCTCTCGGCATGGGATGAGCACCAAAACTGCAGCTGGAGAACCTGGCAGTGGATGTGGAGCAGAGCCCGGTCCCCAGGCTGAGGACCAGGAATGCCTCTTTCCCATCCGGCAAGCCAAGGCTTTGAGCCCTGCCAAACCCCAGTGTTTGTTCCTGCATTTGGCAAGCGAGAGATGGCAACAAAAGCATGTGCGAGGCAGAAAGAGGAGTTCCAGTGAAGGAGGGAAGTGGGTTTCTCTTGGGTCTCTGTGACCTTTTCTGGTTTGGAAATAACAGAGATGTGCAGAGACACTAGCAATGCACAGCAAGGGTGTTTCAACTACCCCAGCACCAGAAGAAACCCTGTGACCTCCTTCAGTCAGAGGAAACTGGAGCCCAGAGCCACAGCCCAGCCTTTGGCTGTCTGGGATGGAACCAGTGGAAATCCAGCTCCAGGGAGTCAGTGCCTTCGCCTGTTTGCAAAGAAAATTTATTTGCAGCCATGGAGCCTTACTATGGGCACCTTGTCTTCCAGCCCTGGTTCTCTGGGATACAGGTCCTGCTGTGTGATGGAAACAGTTTTTCTTCTACTGGCAGCGGCTGAGCCAAGTTCTCCCAGAGCCCATGGACTGGGACTTATATCAGCAATGCTCTTGGCCGTGAGGATCCCATTGACTCCATCCTCATCACTCTCCTTAGAGAAGCAAGCACAGAGAATGAGCTGTTGGGGCAGAGCCAAGAGAGAGGCTGAGACCGAAGAGAGTCAAACGGCTCCAGCAATTTCTCCATGTGCTTCCAGCCTTTCTTGCTTAACCTCAGAGAGAAAAAGCGACGCTGGCAGGAGGAAAGAAAAGGACCAGGGTTCTGTGCAGGTAGGTTGGGAATACACCCAGATCCCCCCAGAGCTGAGAGTCAAGGCTAGGTTTAGAACAAAGACAGAAATGCTGATTTGGCCAAAGGGCTAATATTTCCGTTGGAAAACCGAGAACTATTGATTACTCAAGTAACCTCAGCTATTAAACAAACAGCTACCTCAGCAGAAGGAAATTTCAGCCTGGGTTTAGGGAGAGGCTAGAGGGGACTCCAGGGTGGCCCAGGCAGTAGTGGGAACACACCAACCTGCTCTCCTTGACACAGCTGCTGTGCTGCCTGCTCTCAATGGTACCAGATAAGGAGTGAAAACAAACATGAGGTAGACGCCTGCGAGTGCCTGTGTGCATTGCTGCCAAAGGAACTGGAAAGCATTCACTGCAGTGGAGTCATGGCTAAGATAGACTGTGGAATAGGAAGGATTAAACCATCTCACAGGACCTGGCTCAGCTCCCAGGGCCCTCTCTGGACACTGGTACAAGGGCAGCTCCTCCCGATGCCCCAGGCCTCTGCAGAGGCTCTCAGGTCCACAGCCCTCGGTTCCCAGAAGGGCTTGTGTTGCAGGCTGGGTATCAACACCCAGCAGAGCACAAGTTCCCATGTATTCTATTTATATATTGTTGTATATCTAGCAGTTACAGCCCATGGTAGGGACCAAACGCACAGGTAATACAGCACAACTGTGGAACAGGATGACATGAAGGCACCAGGAGCATGTCAGAGACTCAGCTGCTTCAGCTGATGTGCAGATGTCAGGCTGTGTAATATTCACATGATCATCCCTTTTACAGTGTAGGCAAGTGTAAGGGGAACAGCAAGGAGAGCCAGCTGAGCAGCGGAGAAGGTCAAGGACTAGGAGAGTTGATTTGGCCTCTCTGCTTGTAGGAGGGCCTGGTGCCATCCCCCTACTAAATTTTGAATAACCTTGAAAAAAATCAAGTTGAAACGTGACTTAGAAGCAGTCCTAGCTGTGTTAGCTGCTGGCCATGCAGAACTGCAACCTCAGGGACTGAAGCTGCAGAAAAGCAGCATCGACTCCTCCCTGCGCCCTTCCCAAACTGCCCCCAGGAGCCTGGTTCAGGCACTGCCTGGGCCCATCCAGAGCTGGCTCTGTCCCACCACAGCTGCCCTGTGCAGCACTGAGAGCTGCTAGCAGGTCCTCTCCTCCCCTGCCACCCATGGCAGAGGCATGAAACACAGCTGGCTACACAGCCACCTGGGTGACAACACCACAGCCTGCTCCTAAAAGCCTCCAAGCATGGGGCCTCTGACACGTTGCTTCCAAAGAAGTCCCACACAGCAGCACAAGCTGTTGCTTTTTGCAGAGTTATCATAAAATAAGCAGCAGTACGGCCACCTCGGGCCACTCCCAGATGTTCCCTATAGACCCAGCATCTGTGCCTTTTGTAGGGGAGGATCATGCATCCCGCAGCAATAGCCTTCCCTAATAAAAGCATATTTATGCTCCTTATTGCAATTCTCCTCTCATGTACACTCAAGCTTTCCTGGCCGCGTTTCTCCATGGCCCCGCTGCTGCCCCCAGCCCTTTAAATGACACGTGAAACATAGGAAATGTGTGAAAGTTATTTCAACAAAATGGTTGTGACAGGAGCATTGGCCTTTCCCTGTTCTTGGTTTTCAAACAAGATTTCTTCAGCCCTACTGAGTTTCTGCTTTGTGCCTCTTCCATCTCCACCCTAGTACTGGTTTCTGACACCCACTGGGGTTACCAGCAGTGGGCTTCTGACCCCAGATGTACTTTCCTCAGTCAGAAACATGTTGAGGATCCTGATGGGCAAAAGGCAGGTTAGCACAGATTGAGAGGGTGCTAACGAACTCGCTTTCTAGTGTGCTAATGTACTGCAGGGCACTGCTGCCCAGCCTGCGTGTAGGTGTAGAGTCCATACACCCCCCTGCTGTGGAATCAGAGCTGTAAACCCAGCTTTTTCAAATGTTAAAGAATGAGCCTAGCTTTTGGATTAGGAAGAGAGATGAAAATCACCCCAGCACCATGGGCCAGCGCAGCGCATAGGTACCGCTGGGATGCTGCAGGGCACAGAGGTGACCGTCACCCCTTGTTCTCTCTGCTAGCAGATTGGATCCCGTTATGCAACCGTTACGCTAAAAGGCAATACGACATCCAGAGCAGTTTCAAGGACTTTGTTATTTTGCCTTCCAGGTTTGCAGATCCCCAGGATCCACATCCAGAGAGCTCCCAGCAATAATTGTGCACCTGGCTGCCTTCCCCAGAACTATTGCTTCCTGCACAGGCAGGGTAAGTACTGAGGTTGCTGGAGATGTGTAGTTTAGGATTCCCACCCCAAATGCACACTGCTGGGCTCAATTCCAGTGCACCAGCTCTGCTTACAGCCTCTTATTACTAAATGCCGTTCAGGGGAACCAGGTCTCCAAACTTCCGATTCATTTCATCAACGATTCGTGCTCTAATCCCAAGAGGACACTCTAGTCCCCTTCTCCAGAGAGGGACCACAGCTGCTCCCCAGTCCCTTTAACTCATCCTGGAATTTCAGGTACTCCTGGCTCTTCCCAGCACAGTGTCAGTGACACACACTGGTATCCTGGGGGGGTACGACACACACACGCATTTGCAGTTTCTGCACCAGCCAGTCAGGCTCTGACCTGGTCTCACTGTCCAAGAACCAAGCCCTGCTGTGCCAAGCTGTTAGGGCACTGTGTAACGTTGCTGCTGCCCAAGAGCCATCCCACAGCAGCAAGGAAGATGCCGAGGCAGGCTCTGATCCCGCAGTTGCCTGTGGAGCCCACCCTGACCCGTTGCTCCCAGAGCATCTCTTACCTCTCCCTGGAGCCCACTCCCGATGCAGCTCTCTTGCCTCCGCAGTCTCCCCGGCTCTCCCTTTCCCACTCCCCTTCCCTCTGCGCCACCTCCCCGGCGTGATGTCAGCACAGCCCTGCCTCCGCAGCTTCCCCATCACACCCCTCCACAGCCACGCCGCCCATCGCACCCCACTGCTGCTTCCCTTCCCAACAGTTGCCACAGCGACAGGAGGGGGAATCCCATCCTCTGGTCCTCCACCTCCCAGAGCCTTACTTGGTATCACCCACCGCAGCTCTTCCTAAAGAGCCTGGAGACCATGGGAAGGACAAGGTGACAACGGGGAGCAGAGGCCTCTGATGGCCTTGGGGGAAGCCATGGCTCAACTTACCTGGAAGGGAGAGCAGAGGCAGGCTCAGACAAAACAGGCACTCACCTTCTCCGCAGCAGTTGCCACCCGTGTCCCCAGTTCTTCCCGCCTTGCCATCCCCTCCATTCATCGCTCTCAGCCAGTTCTTTGTTCCTCAGCCCCACGTGCTCTTTCTGCTTCAGGGCTGTGCACACATGTACTGTGATTGTACCAACTCTCTACAGACAAAGGATTTGCGACTTGCCCACAGCAGGCACTCTGTAGTGACTTCTCGCTCCCAGGTCAATGTCAGGGATCAGGTATTGATCAGAAACTTAAGACCAGCTCCAAGCCAGACCATCAGGAGTCGGTGGACTTATTATTACTAACCGAAAATCCACAGTGAAAGGCTTTTCTGCAATCTCTTTTTTGCAGATGGTTTCATCAGGAAAGGAGAAGGGCAGATACTATATTTTTAGGACTGCAGCACATTTTAATGGAAAGCGATGGCCCAGGGCTTTTCATCCCTCCCCCCAATCCATGATGCTGTTTCTTTTCAGCAGAAATACTGCTGCATTAGAGAACAGGTCACTTCCTCTATCAGTGAGAATTCAGTGTCCTATTTGATGCTGGTCCTTGCGCTATAAATAGGAATTTTCCCCTTTTATAGTTGCTGAATAATTGTGTATGAAATATGAACACAGTTTTCAAAAGAGTGCCTGATAAGCAGCTTGCTGGAGTGAAATCATTGAACAGAAGGAATTTACAGCACCTGCAGAGCATCATGTGCTGTGGAAAACATTCAAGGTCAACGTCACAGAGACAGGTCACAGAACAGATCCAACTACAGAAGACGTAGGCTTGAGCTAAACAGCCTCCCCGCAGCAACCTTTCCCCACAACACCCCGATGGTCCATTTCACGCTCCACACTTAGGTAAGGATCAAACAGAAGCAGCCCAGCTCAGAGGAGCCAAGACTTCTCCATCCCATGTACTAGAAAGCCAGGAGGAACAGGCAGAACAGGTTTTTAAAACAACAGCAGGCAAGTAGTAGAGGACACAATCCCAAACAACGAGGAAGAACATAGTTTAACATCCATCATCAAAAGAAACAAGGGAAGAACACCACAAACACCAGAGAGGCACAAGCTTGCCTTCAAAAGAGAGAGAATGCTAATCGGAGGTACAGAGAGGTAATAAAAACGCCAGAGCACAGAGAGACTGAATGGCGGAGGAATGAGAGTGCCCAATTATGCTGAAGAAACCAGTCACTTCTGGAGGAAACGGGTGACCCTTTCTGGTGCCTGTCCACAGTGCCTGAACCAAAGCCCGGAACACAAGCAGGGCTGCAAGGGGGGTAACCAAGGGCATTGCAGAAAAACCAATGACCCTCTATCAGCACATCAAGAACAGCCCTCTTCTGTGAAACCTCAGAGAGCCAGGGTCGGGGTCCCTGTGGAGGCAGGATGAAGGGAGGCCAGGAAATGCTCTCGTTTCTCGCATTAGAGATTTTGCCCTGCATAGCTAGAGAGGCACCAGCGGAGGGAAAGGGAGGGATGCCAACAAGGTATGAAAGGCAGAAAGCAAATGAGCAGAAACAGAAGACACAACACGTGGCTTCCAGTTACTGCAGAACAAGAGAAGGAAATAACATCAGTTCCTCCAGACAATGGCGATGCAAAGGTGGGGAAGCTAGGAATTACATCAGTTAAAAATACCTGAAAGGAGCTCTGACCAGGAAGGGTCGGGATACACAGGGGCTCTGCTTTCAGCATCACACAGGAACAAGCAGGAGAGAGAAAAGCAGCGAAAGACACCATTGCTATGGTGATATGAAGTATTGGAACACACTCAGCAAGGAAAAGAGATAAAAGGAATTACAAGCCACATTTTAACTGCACAGAACAACATCCTTGAGATAGGATCAGGCCCGAGGATCCACCCAGCTCAATTGTTAGTCGGCTATGCCGTCATCTGCCTCCCCTCATCTTCCATGCTGTCTGCAGGTCAAAGAGGACACAGCAACAGATACAAAATGTAAAGGGGTTATTTTATTATTGATTCAGAGGTTAGACAAGGCACCATTTGATCTAAAAAGAAATGCAAAAAAACCCAATTAAGTGTTATTTTTGCAGTCAATTAAGAAAGTCTCTTTTGCATTTCTTCAGAATTGTGTGAATTCCAGCTTGGTCAAGATCACAGAAAAGCCATCCCATTGCCAAGTAAGGCAGGCTTGGACTAGAGCCGCAGCCCCTCTGTTCAGCAGCAGAGAAACCTTGAGAAGTCTCTATGCCCGGGTTTGGGAATGCAGCAGAACAAGAACAACAAAACTTCCAGGAAAAGACCATGGCATCTTTTTTTTTTTCCTTTCAATTTCAGAAAGGACGAGTCATTTGTTGGTTTTGGTCCTCGCTGACAGGAAGCAACTTTAGAAAAATCACAGCAAACCTTGCAGTGGCCTCAGAGTAGTGAGAGCCCATGAGACAAGCCCCGAAAGTCCTGGAGAAGCCTAGAACAGCATCTAGCCCTACCCTCATAACAGGTCAAGGACCTGCATCTGATCACTAGTGGAGATGTTTCACTCTGTACAATTGTTTCACCTCCCCAAACTGTGATTTCTAAGGAGAAGGCCATCTCCTCTTCACAATGATTCTGCTGAACAAGAAATCCAAACAAAACCCAACCAAATCAGCCCCCAAGCCCCTTGTCTACCACCTCCTTATTCCCCTCCCATCAATCGTACCCCCCTCCCAGCTGCCCTCCCTGCCTCCCCTGCACCCAGGGGAGGGCTGCAATGGGTGATGTAGCAGAGTGTGCAGCGTTTGGTGGTCTCTCATCTGGTTCACGGAGTCACTCAGCTGGAATAAATGGGAACAAAAAAAAAATATATTTAGGGGAAAAAAACCAAAATTAATCATGGTTTATGGCAGAAAAAGGTTGATGAGCTGGACGCAAAGTGAGCACAAAGGGGAAAAGGAACGGAAAGTGGAAGAACATGTTGTTCTTTCTGTGGTAAAGTGAAAACCTTGACCAAATCCAGGAATACCAACTGGCCTGGAAACCTTCCTGCCATTACAGCAGCATGTATGGGGCTGCAGCTCTCCTCTTTGACTCTTTTAAGATGCCAACATAAAAGCTGCTTCCACTCAGAATTTCTTTGCAGTCACCGAAATGCCAGGGCAGCTCTAGCACACTTTGCTATCCGCTTCCCTGGAGCACGGCTGTCCTATGCTAAACACTACCCCGACCTCCCAGCACGCCTACGCCACGTGCCAGGGCTGCCTTTTCACAGGAAATCCAGAGACCATCGACAAGGCAACGGCCATCTGGGGTATCTCAGGGGACTGCAGGCTGCTGATGAAAGCAGCACCGTTTACTTTCAAACCCTCTCTCCCCGCAGTCACGTGCTTTCAAGAGCAACAAGTCAACTGCTTTCAGTTTCTGGTGTTATTTCCAGTTTGCTTGAAGGGAAAGAGCTATTTCCCTGGAAAGGATGTACAAGGACAAAGTGTGATTTTTAGATAAAAGAGAAATTGTCAAGAAAAAGAGCAAGGGATTCCTGAGGATTAGGTATCTGCTACAGGACATACAACCCACAGCAGCTCAGGGGACAGGAGGGAGACAGGCCAGCTCCTCGAAAGAGGAGGGTACTCAATAACGCTAAATCAGTAAACATACATGGGAAGCCAAAAGACAAAGTTTCATCTGGGCCAATCTGCATTTACAGCAGGGTCCTCTAGGAAGAGCTGGAATCCCGCATGGGCAAAGGTTATCACCAGCTTTGCAGGGTCACCATATAGCAGCATAATGGCCCTGCGAAGCCAGGGCACTAACCACACCATGTGCTCAAATGGACAGCCTGACGGGGCTGTTTGATTTGCTCAAGAAATGAGTACATTTCCATGATCTCATAACGAAGGTCGTTGGCTCAAGGGCACATGAAGCCAGTGGTTAATAATGCTGTCTCTCAGGCCTTGAAAAATAATTTGTTTTGCAATAAGGCTTTATTTAGACTTTGGGATCAGGAGAAGCTCAACAGATCTTCATCTGCTTGGCCAAAGCCAAGGCAAGACTGAAGAGATAAAAGCCAAGCCCTCAGGAGATCCCAACTTGCCACACACAGTGACTGTCAGACTCTGACCAGAGACTTCATGTTGTTAAAAAAAAAAAAGCAAAAGCATCTCACTAATATTTGCTATATTATGGCCCACAAATGAGGAAAGGCTGAAAACATCAGGTCTCACCCACCCTCTTTCTGCCCCACAAGTCTCACCGAAATGGGAGGAAGACAGGCTGTGCTCTCAGGTAACCTGTCATCCCACAGAGAATAAAACACATAACGAGAACGAGTTCTCACCTAGCCCCGAGGAGCTGCAGCAGGCTGCATTCACACACACAGCAAAGCTGTCCCTCCCACGGCTGCTTCCCCCGCCGACACACACGCAGCCCTTCACATGCAACCCCGTGTTTCATTTCCTGCAGCCGACAGAGAACATCACCTATCCAGCACTGAAGGTCCTTCCCCCCAGTGCTCAATCCTGATCTCCAACCTTCTGCTAGTCCCCTGTGAAGCAGCCAGGAGGAGCTGAAAATACAGCCCCTTCCATGGAGCTACAGCTCTCGAATTAAACAAAAGCCTTTTGACCCAGAGGAGTGGAAAGTGGAAAACCCATTTCTGGCAGCAGGCAACTGGTGCTCGGGCTCGCTGCGACCTCTAGGGGCCAAATCTCCGGCATCCGCAGACAGACTGACATTCACATATACTGAGATAGAGACCGTTAACAGCTTGTTTAATAGAGAATTAGCACAGCCCTGCATCATCTTGTCCCCTCCTCTTCTACTCTGCTTAGCTCCTCACCCTCCCTGGCCCCAGAGAGACAGAGACAGAGAAACAGAGAGAGAGAAAAGGGAGAGCTCCATCCTGGGACAGAGCCCTAAATGAACATAACCAGGTCTTTACATGTTGCTCTCGAGAAGGCTGCCAGGATGCTAGCAAACACCACATCGGGAGACTGGGAGGCATCCACCGATGTATGGATCCCTCTCTTGCTGTAGTAGGTGACCAGGGGAGAGGTCTGCGTGTGATAGGCCTTCAGGCGGGTTTTCAAGGCTGTTTCGTTATCATCCGAACGGCGTATCAGGGGCTCTCCAGTGACCTGGGAGAAGCAAGGGGACAGTCTCCAGCTAGCTGCAGCCTGGCACGCTTCCCCCTTCTCTCTGCAGCTATGACAACCCCTGCTCCCCTCCTCCAAGACAGGCTACAATGTGGAGCTGCAGAGGCGATCCCCAGGTCCACAGGGAGAGCGGGGCAAACCCAGGGCAGCCGAAACAAGTCCCAGAGCAGTCACCGAAGAGAGAAGGATTCAGCATTGTGGTCTTTCCCACACACACCACTCTGCTTGCTAACAGAAACCCAGGGAGCCTCAAGAGCAGACACCAGCTACAGTTGCTCCACAAGAGGGAAACCAGTCACAACCCACCGCAACTTCAGCTATGGACAGAGTCCAACAAGTTCTGAGGCTGGCAGAGCCTGGGCTGGCTCTGCAGAACGGCCATGCCCTTCACTCATCTCTCCAGGCCTCGCTCCCCACAGCACCGTCGGCTCAGGCTGCCCAGGCAGTTCCCCACGCTCCCCAGAAAGCCAGAACAGAAGGTACAAGAGAAGGAAAGAAATGAGTTTTTCCAGGGATGCTGCAAAGCATCAGCTAAACCCAAAGCAGCGCAAGCTGCAGCCTTGGGAGCTCACATACATCGTCCTTCATGTGCTCTTTCGGGGGTCTGAACTCCTCGTGATAAGAGCGGCCGCTCGCTGGGTGAATCAGCCTAAGACAGAAAGGAAGTGTCAGCAAAGTAGCCTGGTGCCAGGACAAGGTCTCCTGAACCTGCCACTCATCAGCACGGAAACATCTGCAATAGCAACCCAATTAGCCTCTATCACAAAAAATCTCTTCTAGCTATTTCTGTACCAAGGGCCTCTTCAGATGTTTGAAAAAAGCAGCTGCGCTAGGAGATGGAGAAGGGATTTTTACTTTATGCTTTACTGGGAAAGTGGGCTAAGTCCTGGAGGTGTGAGGGTGACACAGTGCTACAGCAAACAGTGCGAGACATCTGTGTGCCTGCACGACAACTGACCCTGGACAGGGTGTTCAGCAGCACCCAAACAAGTATGCCATGTCCTGCAAAAGGGAGCAGTGATAGCTCCAGAGAAGTAAGAACGTAAAGACACTAACTGTCACACACCAGGCTTAAAGGCTGAGCTGGGTCACCAGGGTCGCCAGTTCATATTGGCAACCCCTATTTATAGGGCAACGAAGGGGCTGTGTCCAAGGCTGGCCCAGGCACGGGAGAGCAGGCAAGGGATCGGGGCAGGAAGGCTCAAACAGGGCAGAAATCTAACCAGCACTGCAGCTAGCCCTAAACACTGCGAGAATGACACGAGGATCCAAAATTAGGATGCTCTCCCCTAAACTAGGAAAGCCCACCCTGTGCAGCAAGTGTTTGGGAGAGAAGAATTACCGTCCTGTGATTCTCCGGATGAGCAAGGAGTCGGGGATGCTGAACTCAATGACAGAATCCAGCTTCTCTCTCCTCTTCTCCAGGAGCTCATCCAGCTGCAACAAAAAACACTCAGCTCAGAGGGGCAGAGGCACAGCCAAGGGACCCCTGTCTCCAGGGAAGGAGAAGATGTCGGGGCAGTCCCTGAGCTGGAGCTCAAATACCATTTCGGCCTGCTTCACCGTGCGTGGGAAGCCGTCCAGGAGGAAGCCGTTCTTGCAGGGAGGGGAGTCGAGGTTGTTCTCAATCAGCTCCACCACCATCTCATCACTCACCTGCAGAGAGAGGAGAGACGGGCACATGGTCAGAAAGGACATCCCAGTTTTACAGACAGCTGTCTCCAGAGCTGCTGTACCCATGTCAGTGCCCAGCCTGCATCACAGCCTTTTTACAGCCGTTCCTGGTGTCAGAGGCAGCAGCCACAGCACAGGGCACTGCTGTAACAGGGCGAAATCTGCGTGTTCAGACCTGCCCGCGTCAGGGAAGCACTCCCTGCCATGGGTGTCCAACACTAAGATGTGACTATTGAGACATTTCACGCCAGGGACACTCCAGCCTGTGCAGGGACTTAGACCAGTGCTGTAACCTCACCATTACAAAGGTTGCTGTATTTCAAGGGAGACCGTCAGCTTGAAGACAAACTCCCTAGACTTTTTTTTTTTTTAAATCCATTCACTATACAGACTATCAACATAACCTTTATTTCCTGTTACTTTGTACCTTCACCCACACATTCCCCTCAGTAGGCAGGCCTGGCCAGGAAGGGCAAAGCAGGCAAGTTCCTCATTGACTCTCATAAACCATGTGTGAAGGTAAATGCCCAATGGCTGCTGACAAGCTCTGGCCTTGCTGGATAGTTTTTCCCACATCACAATCTCGGCATACTGCTGGGATTAGCGCCTTTTCTACACTTGGAAAGTACTAACAGATGCTGCAGCCCCAACAATATCTGTTTATTCCAGAGTAGCTCTCCTCAGCCAGCACTGTTTTCTCCAGCACACGCAGCAGGGACCCAGCAGGACTGGGGACCAGACCGTCACGGCACACAAACAAGAGCCCTGGAGCAGGAAGCATACAAGCAGGAGGTAGTTTGGGTGAAACACCAAGTCACTTCTGTACTTTCCTGATTACCCCTTTCAGAGAAAGGGGTCCTGCTTCATCATGGAGCATAAAAACACACCCCCAACGCTGCCGGGCTGCCAGCTGAGTTATCGCAGAGCCAGAGTACGCTGCTGGGATATACCTGCGGAGCAGCACGGTGCCGGCTGCCACACACACACGTGGCAGATACCACCAGCCTTGCCAGATAACGTCCCTATCTTTCATAACCAGCTGGAATATTGCAGGCTCGGTGTTGCAATGCAAGGTTTGAGCGAAAGCTGGAGATAAGCCACGTTGCTCTTGTCTTGGGGGCCTGCAGATTCTCCCTGGGGTGTTTACGAGCTCATGACAGCCAACAACGATGCCCAAGATCTGCCCCACACTGCTTTGCTTGGGGGCAAGTTGCTGCAATTTGCTGTCCTTCAAGTTTCCCAGATATTTCTGTCATTTTGGCAAGATAATTAGATCCTCAGAAAATGAACGTGTCAGAGATCCTAACTCTTGTCTCTTGGGGATCCGAAGTGTCTCTTTCACACAGCATTACACAGCATCCACTGTAACTACTCCGGCAATACCCCTAAGTCTATTTTTACCTTACAATTATGAGCAAAGGGCATTTATGCAAGAGCTGGGACATAGATGAACCCTCGGAACAAACTCTTCCACCCCACAGGGGTCCAGGCATGATGTGAAGGGACATGGGAGAGCATGGCTGTAACATCCTGCAGCTCCAAGGATAAACCTTCACATCGAACAGTGTTGAGGAGCCACAACCCAGACCTGCACCCTGTGAGCATAAAAGCACCACAGTGAAAAGAAACAACCCAGGGACAGAGAGGCTGCTGGGTGAGCAAGGAGCAATCTTGAAAACGAAGGCTGTTTTTATAGGGTGTTTCTGCTGTGGGATAATAATAAGAACCCACACCCCTGCCTTCACCCTACAATCTGCCCTTCCTCCACTAATTGAGTTTTGTCAGTGAGGCTTCTAATTAAGAGGTGGATTTCGACTGTTCTCATTCCAGGTGCCACCAAGACCACCTCCCCTCCCAGCTACCCACCAGCTTCCCCGCGTCCATCGTCTCTTTGAGCCGCTTGCCCAGCTCGGACCCCGAGGCCACCATGGCCCGCAGCATGTCCCCGGTTGCCAGGTGGCAGACGCAGTAGGTCTCGGCCAGCTTCGGAGCCTGCGGGAGAGGACGGACATGGGGTGAGCTCGCCGTGAGGCTTTCGGGTGCCGAGATCCAGCCGGGGTTTGGACCCCCCACCCCGGTGGGGCCTCATCTCCCAGAGAGACGGCCTGCAACCGCCCAGCACGTGGCAGGGCCCGGCACACCGCCCTGAGAGCCGGCTGCTCCGGGATCGGGGCACCGGAGGGGGGGAACCAGAGCACCGGAGGGCGGGGGGGGGACGGGACAGGACAAAGGGCGCCCTCCGGCCGCTCGGGTCTCTAGGGGCGGCAGGTCCGCATCGCCGAGACCCCAGGGGAGGGAAGGCCCGGCACCTCCGGACCGTGGGTAGGCCGCACGCCCCAGACTCTCGGTGGGGGAAGCGAGGCCGGACACCCGCGTCCCTCCAGGCGGGAGGTCAGACGCTGGGCCCAGGGGTGAGGGGGGCCGGGCGGCCCGGTCCCGCCGGTCGTTCCCGGGAGGCGGCCCGGGGACCTCCGCGCGCCCCTTCACCCCGGTGGCCCCTCACCTGCGTGCCCTTGCCGGCGCCAGGCGGGCCCAGCAGGACGGCGCGGATCCCCCGCCGGAGCCCCGGGCCCGGGGCCTGCCCGCGGCCGCCCCCCGCCTGCGCGCTCGGAGCCATGGCCGCCGCCGCCGCCGCCAACTGAGCGCCCGCCCCACCCCGCTCCGCAGCCAATGGGCGGTGACGCCGGGGCCGCGCACCTCGTGGGCGGGGTTTCGCAGCTAGAGGGCGGGGTTTTACGGCTCGGGGCGGGGTTTCGCGTGAAGTGGGCTGGGTTTTGCATTGACTGGGCGGGGTTAATCAGGAAGTGGGCGGGGTTATGCCGATGAGCGCGCGTCCTGCCCGCACCGAGCCATAGAATCCCAGAATGGTTTGGGTTGGAAGGGACCTTAAAGACCATCGAGTTCCACCCCCCTGCCATGGGCAGGGACAAGTCTCACTAGACCAGGTTGCTCAAAGCCCTGTCCAACCTGGCCTTGAACACCTCCAGGGATGGGGCAGTGCTTGTCCTGGCGCTGTGTGGGCTGCCGGCCTCTGCGTGGGAAGGGTTCCCCACGCTGCACTGCGTGGGCTGTGCATCACGGCACTGCAGGGGACACCCAGAGGTGAGTGGGCACTGCGGTGCTCTGCACCACACTGCTGAGACCCGGTACCTCTCTGCCCTCCTCCCAATGCAGTGTTCTCTGCATGGCTCTCCCCGTTCAGGGCTGCATGCTGGGCCAGATTACTGGGAAAACAGGCCAGGATCTCAGAGGAGACAAGTGCTTCCTTGGCCCCGGTTGCCAGGAGAGTCCATGGCAAAGCCAAGACCACAGAGTTAAATATCAGAACCCAGGATAAGTCAATTCCTCTCAGCTCCTCAGTGGGGGCAGCGACCCCTCCGTGCACAGAACATTATCTCCTCAGTGACACCAGAGAGGGAATTGCAAATTAATAATAATAAGAAAAACATCCCCTGCTCGGCCTGTGGTGTTTGTGGGATGGAGCAGTGGAACCATTTCCAAGTGCACAAATGAAGGCAAAGACAGGACTGATTGACCAGACGGGGCATCTGCATGTATGGCAGAGCTGGATCTGCTGCTGGGGAACCTAGCAAAACTGGCAGCAGCACAACAAGGGCAGAATCAGTCCCTGACGTCTTCCCAACTCCCTCCCCCGGCTGGTGTCCCAGCCAAACAGGCGCTGCTCAGCCTTTAATCTGCAGGAACCCTTGTTTCCCTGGCAGCAGTATTTTGGAGGTATTTTTGGCTCTCTCCCCCCCCCCCCCCCCCCCCCGAGGGTCCCTGCGCACACGATGAACACACAGTCACGAGCGCCCTTGCACCAGGGCCAGGCTGCAGGCAGGGTCTCGGTACTCCAGCATCGTCAGGCTGGGGATGAGCTGCCGGTGCGGCGGGGACTCGGTGAGAAATGGGGGTGTTTGCTGGGGGCAGCCCCAGCCCTGGGAGGGGTTGGGCGAGGGGCGGGAGCATTCCCCAAAAGGGATGAAGGATGCTCGGAGGCAGCTCAGCCAATGGGGTGGCTGGGTTTGGTTGCCATGGCCACAGTTGTAAGGCAGAGCAGGGAGAGGGGTGCTGGGCTACAAGGGGTGCAGAGCCCCCCCAGCCTCTGCAGGAGTAGCTGGTCCAGGGGCTGGGGCAGGCAGGGAACTGTGGCAGGACGAACAGCCACCACTGGGGCCAGTTCATTCTCTTGGAAGACCCATGGGCATAATCTGTTTAAATGATTTCTAAGGTAATGGGGCGGGGGGGGACTGCGCGGGGCTGCTGGGCACAGTGAGGATGGGGGATGCCTGTAGATACTGAGTTTTGGGAATGGTGGGTGGAGGGCATCCTGCCATCATTGCCCCTCTCCCTCGCTAACCCCTTGCACTGCCTCTCCCCAGAGACCTCGGACCCCTGGCAACAGCTACACTTCGGGGTGCTGCGGGAGCTTGGCATTCCTCGGGGGCCCCCCCCTGACAGCACGCCTCGTCACCCAGGAGGGAGGCGTTGGACCTTGGTAAGGAGGGGATGCCCAGGGCTGGCAGGAATGACCCACTTAATTTCTCATCCTTTCTGTGCCCAACCAGGGTGGGCTGCGTGCTGATCAGTGATGTTGTTGGGGAGGGACGGGTAAGCCTGGAGGACTTGCTCTCTTTTCCTGAGTATGAAGCTCTAAGAGCTTCAAAGCCCAGTTTTTCTCCTCATTCCCCATCTCTGGAGCTTGTTGTTGGTGCTTGCTCAATGCATTACAACACCGCGCTGCTCTGGGGTCAGCGTGGTCTTTCTCCTAGTGCCCATCTGAAATGTTGTAAGTAGGTCTCCGCAGAGGAGGAGCTGGTGTGCAGCTCTGAGAAATGAAACCTCTGTCTCCCGCTCGCTTCAGATGAGAAGGGACCATGTTCCTGTAAGAACCCTGGAGTTAGACCTGGATTATTGGAGTGGAAATGTTTCCTGCAAGCTTGTGCTAGGTTTTTGGCTCCGTATGTTACAGTATGCGCTGGAACTGGGGGAGGAGATTGTTAAAGCTAAGTGTGCAAGCTTAAAGCTAAAACTCTGCTAAGTGTGCAAGCTGGGACACACTGTGCAGCTTAGATTGTCACCTGGTTTCTCACCCTGTGTCATGGGACAGATGTGAAACTGGAACCACAGCACGGATCCAGACCATCCCCAGGTCGGCCGGTGACAGCAAGTGACCCGTGCTGTGCTCTTTAAAGATGTCTCCCTTTTCATGGTGCTTGCATGCCTGGGAAGGTGGGTCTGTGAGACTTCAGCTATTTGAAAACCACAAGAAAACTTCACCTCGTGCAGCAGACAGCAGATCTAGCTGCATGCCAGAGCATGAAGGGACATGTTCTGGCATATATAGGCCATCTGCTTTGCAGTGAAGTTGGTTTTGTTAACTGTGTGGGTGCCTGAACTGCTGCTGAAGAAGACAGGGCTGCTGTCTGCCAAAACAAAGCTCTGAGCTGCAGAGAAATGTGTCTCCTCCCCCTGGAGAAGATGCTTTAACCCACAGTAGGGTTCTCAGCTGAGGCGCTGATTTGGAGAAGAGCTGCAGAGAGCTCTACCCAGGGCAGTACTGCCATGGGAGGGACAGGGAGCACCGTGGGCTGCTTGCTGGGTGACATACACCAGTGGAGCTTCTGGGCCCTGCCTGTAATATTCCCTTTCTTTTTCCAGCGTGTTGCATACTTGGAGGCTTTACGCTACTTGAGGAGGCTTTAAATTAGCTTTATCACACCTTGACCATGAATGGGTACTTGGATGAATCCAACTTCATGATGGTGGAGGAGGGCTTCACCACCAGAGACCTCCTGGAGAACCTCCTCGTGGAGCTGTGCCAGGCGGTAAGGGCTGGTGGCTCTGCTGCTCCCCAGCAGCCAGCGCTCCCCGGCAGAGGCTGTCATGGGGAGGCAACTGCTGCTCACTCTAGCTTTCTCCTAGAGCGACCAGCAAGCCTTCTTCGTGGCAGACCTTGGGGACATTGTGAAGAAACACCTGTGTTTCCTGAAGGCCTTGCCCCGTGTGAAACCCTACTTCCCGGTTAAGTGCAACGGCAGTGAAGGAGTGATACGGCTGCTGGCTGAGCTGGGAGCAGGCTTTGCCTGTACCAGCAAGGTAGGGTCATGGGAGGACAACTCAGGATGAGCATCCTTTGGCCATTTGTGGGACAGTGTGGGAGCTCACGCTCCTTTCCTAAGTTTCCACTCACTAGATGACATTTGCAGGGGTAGGAGTCTCCCTCTGCTGTCAAAACACTTCCGGCACTGCCCAGAAATCCCCATCCTCTGTCTGGTGACTCAAGCTTGTTCACTTTGACTGACATTCCTGTCCCTGGAACTGGTGTCCTGGCTGGCAGGCTTGGCTGGTGGCAAGGCACGTCCCTGGGGTGCCACCACCGCAGCCATCCAACTCTCGGTGGCTTTCAGGCTGAGCCTAAAGCTCCCTGGCCCCTCCTGCTTCCCGTTTTCTCATAGCCAGATTCCCAGGGAGGATCCAAAGTTAAGCCACTTAACTTGTACGTAATTAAACAGGACGTGTTACCAGGAGGAGAAAGTGCAAAGAGTCGTGACAGCTCAGACCAGCGCTGCAGCCGTCACTCTCACTGCAGCTTGCAGGAGACACGTGCACCAAACCCACACCCGCTAAACCCACTTGTTTTCTCTCCTCCTGGTCTCGTGCCGCTTGTAAACTTCTCGCTGCAACCTGCCCCTGCCAGGACAAAGTCCACTGTGATCTCTTTGAGCTCTTGCGGATTTTCCCTGGAAAAGCCCAGGCTGCAATGCTGGCGGTTTGCCCTTCACAATGCTGCAAGCTGGCCGATGCCCAGGGCTGGTTGTGGCCAGGCATGGGCACCGCCGGTCCTGGGGACCTGCCTACACGCGTGCTGTTTCTCTGCAGGCAGAGATTGCACAGGTTCAAAGCATCCGAGTCCCGGCTGATAAGATCTTCTACAGCAGCCCCTGCAAGCAGGTTGCCCACATCAAATACGCAGCCAGCCACGGCGTGCAGCTGATGACTTTTGACAATGAGGTGGAGCTAAGCAAGGTGGCCAGGAGCCACCCTCAGGCCAGGTGGGTGTCTAGCAGCATCGCTGGAATGAGAGGCTGGAGCAGGAGCTGAGGAGATGGCGGTGAGGTGACAGAGGGCCCAAAGACACCTCAACACAGTGTGGCTTTGCTCTGCAGGATGTTGTTGGGTGTTGCTGCTGACTCCAGCTCTCCTGCTCATCCGGGCATGACATTTGGAACCACACTCAAGTCCTGCCGGCACCTGCTAGAGACAGCGAAGGAGCAGGCTGTGGAGGTTGTTGGCATCAGGTACAGCACATGGTTCTTTTTCTACAGAAGTGCTAAGCCCACGTTGGAGGGGACTGTGGGGAGCTCTGGCCTGCTGGAACAATGCAGGGGTCCACAGAGTCACTTGCTGCTCTGGCTGGGAGTGAAGTGGAGGCTGGATTTGGGGAGGTTGACCCTTGTTATGACAAATTTGGGGCCAATTTGGCACTCAGAGAAGGTGTGAGGACCTCTGCGGGGCTGGTCAGGCAGTCTGGCTTGGGATGGTGTGTGGGAAGTGCAGAGCTGCCTCCAGCGAGTGACAATCCCAGTGCTGTGTCCCCTTGCTGCTCTCTGGGGATGGGCAAGCCTTGCTGAAACACGGACTGTGTCCTCAGCTTTCACCTTGGGAGCCGTGGTCTGGAGCCCCAGACCTTCGCTCAGGCTGTGGCTGTAGCACAGCTGGCCTTTGAGATGGGCACAGAGCTGGGCTACCAGATGCACCTCCTGGACATCGGAGGGGGATTCCCTGGCACTGAGGACACTAGAGCCCGGTTTGAAGAGGTATGCAACTCCCAATGCCTGCACTCAGCTGGCGGAGAGCGAGGCTGGAGGCTCTTCCTGGGTCTGGCTCCCTGCAGAGGGACTGAGGTAACTGAGGGGGAACATCTTCTTCCCATCCAGATCGCTGCCATGATAAACTCTGCCTTGGACTTGTATTTCCCAGACGGCTGCGGTGTGGAGGTCATTGCGAGACCCGGGCGATACTATGTCACCTCCGCCTTCACCTTCGCTGCCAGCATCACTGCCATGGATGAGGTTCCTGCAGAGCAACCTGGCTCTGACGGTAGGGGGGATGGTGGGATGGTGGGATGGTGGGATGGGCCCACCCATGCGCTCAAGCCCCCCTGAGCCCTCTCCCTGCTCCCCTCCAGAGGAAGAATATGGCAGTAAGAGGAGCCTCGTGTATCACCTCAGCGATGGCATCTACGGCGCCTTCAGCTGCCTCCTGTTTGACAGCCCCTGCCCCAGACCTCAGCTGCACAAGGTGAGGGTCTGGCTCGGCTTGAGGAAACCCCAGCGGGTCCCTCGCGTTGTGTCCCATTGTCTCATCCAACTCTGCTCTCCCTTGCCTCATGGCTGCCCCAGGCTCCGTGCCGGAGGAGAGCAGAGGCTGTGAGGAAGAGGCTATAGTGGTGTACCAGGAGGGCTGTAGACAGACTCCATGAGCTCCTGGGCTCAGGCTTCAGGGTTGGACTGAGGGTGGTGAGCCCCTGGCGCAGGTTGCCCCGAGAAGCTGTGGCTTCCCCATCCCTGGAGGTGTTCAAGGCCAGGTTGGACGGGGCTTGGAGCAACCTGGGCTGGGGGGAGGTGTCCCTGACCATGGCAGGGGGGTGGAATGAGATGATCTTCAAGGTCCCTTCCAGCCCAAACTGTTCTGTGGTTCTATGATTCAGGGTGGATGGAGATGAAGCAGGTCCCTGTGGCACTGCTGCATCCTCATCCCCTGTGGCTGCTCCGTCTTTCCCCCGCAGAGACCCTGCCCAGACCACCCCTCACACAGCAGCAGCCTCCGGGGACCCCCAGGACACGGGGAGGACCGCATTGCCGACGGCCTGGAGCTGCCCGAGCTGCAGGTTGGGGACTGGCTGATTTTCGAGGACATGGGTGCCTACACCATCGCAACCTCCCCCCCGCTTGGGGAGTGTCCCCAGCCACAGATCACCTATGCCATGTCCCGCATGGCCTGGTAAGAGACGGTCCTGTGTGTGCAGGGCAAGGGGGCAGGGCTGGATCCCGTGGGAGATGTTGGGGTTCCTTCCAACGGGGCTCTTTGCCCAAGGGAGAGGATCAAATCTGAGTCCCAGAACCTGGAGACTCAGGGTGAAAAACTGTCCTCAGAGGCAAAACTTGTATTTTTTTAAACATTGACAGACTTGAGCCAGTTTTTCACTGGGGAAGCCACGGGCAGCTCGGCTCTGGCTGTTGCTCTGAGGGATGTGACATCCCCTGAGCTCCCCCTTCCCCATGCCCATCCTGTGGCATTTCGGGGGGGGCTGCTCCCCCTTGCTCCCCCTCGGGTGTCTCCTGCTTGCAGGAAAGCCGTCCAGCTCTTCCAGGGAAAGCCGCCGCAAACAGAAGACGACCGCGAGAGCGTCTGCGCCCCGCTGTCCTGCGGCTGGGAGATGGCAGAGACGCTCTGCGTCACCCCGGTCTTCGCTCCGGCCAGCATCATCTGAGCAGCACCGGTACCCGGGCGGGTGAAGGTCCCGGTGCCACCAGTGTCACCCCACTCTGCTCTCCCAGGGGACCCGCGGCGAGGACTTGGGAGTGTGCGCCATAAACCCAGTTCCTCCTGCTTGTGTGGTGAAGTGTGCCCGCTAACGGGGGGTGGGTGGCGCCAAGCAGGTTTGGGTTATTTTTTTTTTTTTAAGAGTTATGGTAATAAAGGGTCGTCCATCGCGGCTCGGGGTCTCGTGGGAGGAAGCCCCCGGCGCCCCCTCCCCGCCCTGTGCCGGAGGATCGGTCTGTGATAAGCAGCTGCATAACGAGGCTTTGCTCATTAGGGAAGGTGGGGATGCTCATCCAAAGCTTGGACACTGTTCAGGCATCTGGAGGGACCACTGGGATTTTGGAGGGGATATGGAAATAGTGCAGTGGGCTCTGGGGTGTGGGTATTACTGGGGTGACTGGTCCCCAAGCTCTCGTCAGCCCTAACGAAGCGCCCTGCCCCTGGGATGTGTGCGGAGGTCCCACACAGGTACAGCGCTGCAGTGGGGGGAGACGGGGACCTGGAGGCCATGAATCTGAAGAAAGGGGACACTGTGAGAGCCTGAAAGCCGGGAACTGGGGGAACTGGGGGGCACTGGGAGCGCCCTGAGGCATCAGAGTGGGGTGCGCTTGGAGCAAGGGGACACTGGGGGGAGATTGAGGGACACTGGGGCATTGGGGTGGGGACACTGGGAGCGACCCGGACGCTGCCGCAGCGGCCGGCAGGGGGCGCTGGGGCGCGGCGGGTGGCCTCCCCTCCTCCCCGCCAGGGGGCGCTGCAGCGGGGAAGGGCGCTCGTGCCCCGCGTCTCGCTGGCTCCGCCGGAGCCGCCCAGCCGTAAAGCGCGACGCGGGTGTCGCGGCTGAGGTTGCGCTTGACGGTGGGCGGTGTCGTGAAAGGCCCGTGAAGGACGGTGGTGGTTGCAGATCCGTGAGGCGCGGCGGGAGGGGCCAGCCCCGGGGGTGTCAGTGTCGTGACAGCGTCCGTGTCGTGACAAGCGCGGAGTCATGCCGTTTTGGGAGCTGCAGCGGCAGCTGGGCATCGATGTGGACCGGTGGCTGCTGCGGCAGAGCACGGCTCAGCCCTACGGCAAGGCCGCGGCCTGTCACGCCTTCGAGCGGGAGTGGGTGGAGTGCGGGCATGGCCTGGGCCAGACCCGCGCCCGCCGCGAGTGCCAGCCCGAGTACGAGGACTTCATGGAGTGCATGCACCGTACCAAGCTGGTGAGCGCCGCCGGAGGGGGGGGGGGGGGGGAGGGGGTGCGGGGTGTGCAGGCAGCGGGGACGCCGGGCCGAGGGGTGCAGGGGGCTCTGGGCGGTCTGGACCAAGCTGGGGGGGACACACGACACACTCTGGCACCAGGGCTCGGCTAGGGACACCGGAGGTGCTAGGCCAAGCTGGAGAGAGGGTGCTGAAAGTCCAGGCCAAGCTCTTGAGGAGGTTTGGGGGCTCTGGCCCAGGCTGAGGAGGGGGACTGGGGTGGGGAGTGTAGCCAGGGGTGTTCCTGTTCATCGGGCATCTAGCTTTGATGGTGCCTGGAGCCATCAGGCACCACCTCCGGGCAGGCAGCATGCCCTCCCCAAGGAGGGCTGTGGTAGCAGCAGGGCTCTGTCCTCTGCAGTCCCTCCCTGCCTTTGTGGCCGCCCTCCTCCTCAGCTACAGGAGCTACAATCAATTCTCAGCTGTAGCAATGATGGGAGAAAATACTGCCTGGTTGGTTGTGGGCTGAAAACCCAATTATCATTACTATTAAAGTGTGTTGCAACAGTCTGAAAGCCCCAAAGTCTTTGGCAGAAGGTGCAAACCCACATGTTAGGTGTGTGAGGAACCCCGAGGGCATGGTTACTGTGGGTGCCACATTAATGTGGCTTCTTGGGGACTGCCAGGACCTGTGCTAGAGACTACATAAGCGCTCCCCTGACTGCTGCCACCCTGTTTTGTGTCTGCCCCGACTCTTGTGTGTGCTTTGCCAGGCTATGCGTCTGAGAACCATCCTCGAGCAGAGGGATAAGATGATCAAGGAAGGGAAGTACACGCCGCCTGACTACCACAAGGGCAAAGAGGAGCCGCGGCCTTGATTCATGGGGGATGTGGCCATCAGTCACCTGTAGAGTTGTTGATGTGGAGCTCCTCTGGGAAGAAAACCTGTGGCACAACTAGGTTATGTTGCAGCAGTGGGGTGGGGTCTGCATGGTGCCCTGCCTTTGCTGAAGGGGAATGACATCACATCGAGCATCACTTGGGCTAGTAAATGTCTCCTTTGGAACAGCGTTTGGCTCTGTCTTGTCGTCTTTTTTTTTTGAGCGTTGTGGTTTAACCTCAGCCAGCAACTAGGACTGTGCAGCTGCTTGCTCACTCCCCCAGTTGGGATGGGGAACAGAATCAGAAGAGTAAAAGTGAGAAAACTCGTGGGTTGAGATAAAGACAGTTTAATAAGTAAAGCAAAAGCCACACACACAAGCAAAGCAAAACAAGGAATTCATTCACCACTTCCCATTGCAGGCAGGCGTTTAGCCATCCCCAGGAAAGCCGGGCTCCAGCATGTGTGATGATGACTTGGGAAGATAAACGCCATCACTCTGAATGTTCTCCGCTTCCTCCATCTTCCCCCAGCTCTATATCTTGGGCATGATGTCACGTAGTGTGGAATATCCCTTTGGGCCGTCGGGATCAGCTGTCTTGGCTCTGTCCCCTCCCAACTCCTTGTGACACACCACCCCCCCAGGCCTGCTCACTGGTGGGTAAGGAGCAGAAAAGGCCTTGAGCGCTTAGCACACTGGTGGTTTTAGTTGTTGCTATCAACACTGTTTTCATCCTGAATCCAAAACATGGCCCCGCACCAGCTGTTAGCACGAAAGTCAACTCCATCCCAGCTGGAGCCATGACTCTGAGTAAAGCCCGGCTTGAGGGTCTCCCTCTGTAACAGTGCTGCCAGGGCAACTTTGAGACACCCTCGAACACAGCAGTGGTGGGGATGTGCTTTTGGGGGAGGTCAAATGTTGCTGGTGCTGGGGGTTGTTGTGGGTTCTCCCTTTGTGCTCGCAGCCCGTCCCACCAGCAAGCCTGCCAGGTGGCAATTGCTGCTGGAAACGAGAGGAATAACCTGAAAAAGTGAAAAAAAAACCAAATTATCCAAGTTTCTCTTGCAAAACTTCATCTTGATTCACAGCCAGCCCACAGGACTGGTGTGTGCTGGGCTGTTTGTTCCCAGTCACTTCAGCTGGTGGTAGTGGTATATGAAGGTGAAAACCTGGTTAAAATATCTCTCTGCTGCCCGGATTCAGAGCGGTAGTGGATGGATTCGGTTTCTCTCCAGCCCCTTCAGCATGTTGGAGGCAGATCTCCTCGCTGGGGGCTCTGCTTCCAGATCCTGCCTGTCAGTGGGATCCATTGAGCGCTGCGGCAGCACTGGGACCTGCTGATGGCAGCTGGCGGGTGGACCTGTCACACCAGGACGGTTTGTCCCTCCGCACTGTGCCCTGGCAGCAGTACCCGCCTGCGCAGCCGGTGTTCCTCCCTTCCCAGGGGGAGTATTTCCTGCTGTTCCTTCCAAATCCGGCAGTTTTGTAACGGTATTAAAGCAGGTGAGTACCTGGAAGTAGAGAGGGGACAACTCTGTGCTTTAATCCCTGTTTTTAATACCGGTGATTGTGGGTTTAATGCTTAATCTTTGGTGCAGGTGGAGCCTACGAGTTGCCTGATCCTCACAAATCCCCACGCTGGGATGATAAACACGGTGTAACCTCCGGCAGGCGGAGATGGCCAGTGCTGAGGGGCTGCGCGGGGCTGTCGCAGAATCTCTGACCTGTGCCCCACTGATGCCTTTGTCCGTGGGTCAGCAGTACTTCAGACATGCAGCTCTGCATTCGGCTCCCGCTGAGAAGAGCTGTCCTCTCTCGAGGGCCAAAGGTGGCCGTGGCAGACCTCTTCTTTCCCCAAACACTGGGTGAATGATTAACCGGGTGGGGGAGAACAGCTGGTTTGATGAGCAAGCTGGGTTTTGATAGTGCGCCCCTGAAATTTGGAGGCTTAAAATTAAAGTATCACCTAACGTGGACTGTGACAGGAACGAAAACCCAAACTATCCCGGCTGGGACCCGTCACCTGCCTGCAGAGAGGGAGCTGCTGCCGCCACTTTGAGCTCCGGGGTCCCGGACCCCCGTGGTGGGCACCCGGATCCCTCCTGGGGGCGGGAAGAGGCTCGCAGAGCCCCAGAAGAGCTGTGCCCTGGGATACGAGGGGCCACAGCTGGGTGCTGTGGTTTTGGGGCTCTCTGCCCTGCCCCTGTGCTGTCCCAGCGTGCCCGGGGCACTGGAAGAAACACTTCCCTGGGTTTCACCCCGGTTCCACACTGGCCGTGGCAGCGATGGTCTCAAAGGCACCATCCCAGCAGAGTTTTGGCCTTTTCAGGATTTCTGCTGCTCCTCATTGAGGTCCTCTCCCGCAGCTCCCTCTGTACCGGCCTTTCCGACTGCTGATGGGAGGTTTCTCCCTTCCCCCAGGCCCAGATGGATTGAGCACTGCGGCCCAGATGGGTTCCCTCCGCTTGGGCTGATTCATGGCTGCAGTCATCCCGGCGTGTGGGAGGGACGGAGCCACCTTTCTCCCTGGCAGGGGCAGGCGCTGGGGGGGGAAGGCATCAGAGCGTCCTGAAATCGGGGTCCAGATCCGATGAGGTCCCAGGCCGCCGGAGACGGGGAGCTGCCATCCCTGCATGTAACAGACTGATAACCCGCGGGGATTTTGTTTGGCGCTTTCAAATGTGAAAACTGGTGGTGATTAGTTTCAGCAGAGGAAAACTTACGTAATGCTGGCGACACTCAGGTGGATTTCCAGCGTTCCGGCTATAAAAGAGGGTGAGGGAGAGCTCCCCAGGCAGCGGTGGAGGGAAACACCAGAAAGATGCGAGAGCAGCGTGAAGAAATGGGCAGAAACGTGAATGGTTTCAGGTGAAAACACCCCGGGAGGCTCCTGGCACGAGGGCTGTGGGCTCCGGGGCTGCCGGAGCTGCCAACCAGCAGCTGTCAGAACTAATAAAACGACGAATGGAGAGGGAAAACCGCGGCTGGGGACAGAAATCGAACTGTGCCGCATGAACCATTGGCCACAGAGTATTTATCCGCAGCCAAGAGCCGTCCGTGGGGGGCTTTGGGTAGAAGCAGAGGGCGGAGGAGCCAGGGCTGCCTGGATGGGGGACACGGGGACCACCATCGCAGCTCGGGAAAGCGCCGAGCAGGGCTGAGCGCGGTGGGAATTCCCTGTGCCCCGAGGGCTGGTGTGCCGGGAGCCGTCTCCCCACCGAGCCGCACTACGGTTCCCCTGGTATCACCCCCAGGGGTTTCAACCAAGGATGGAAATTTGGGCAGCGGGGTCTGGGAGGTGAAATCTAGGGCAACCCCCTGTCAAGCCTGCACCCCTTCCATTGCAATCGCTCGTTACGGATGATGATTTATCAACCTCCCCTTTCCCAGAGAGGTGTTACGCACTGCAGAGGGGGCTTTGGGGAGGCAGCAGGGTCCCAGCAGTCGGCCCCGCATACGACTCTTCTGGTGGTGGTTTGACTGCGACGGTCGTTAACGCGGTGGCGACGATGCAAAGCCCTCGCAAGCAGGGGGCAAAGGCCGGCAGCACCCGGAGCCGCACGGCAGCACCGGTTCCCTCCCGGGAACTGCTAGTTTGCAAAAAAACAAAGCTGTGAAAGGGAAGAGCTGCTCTTCCAGGGGGAGGGCAGAAAAAAAATAAAAGGGGCTCAGCAAAAAACCCGGTAACTTGCTGGTGTCGAGAGTGACTCATCTCATCGAGCTGTCCAGGCGTCGGAGGAAATATTGAACTGTATCTAAACGCTGCTGCCTCCCGAGCGGCTCTTTAAATCCAGCCAAAATCTAATTGTTCTGGCGATAGATGTTAACACAGCCAAGGGCAAGCGGCAAATAGCGGGGGCTGGGAAGAGCGGATCTATTTGTTGTAGTTAAAAGCTCTGTTAGAAATTTCAGCCAATAAAGAAAATAAGCAAAGACCTGATGAAAACAATCAAATTCACCGAGAGATTAAAAGAAACCACCTCCCAGCTCTGGCGGGAGGAGACCACGGCCGAGGCTGTGGCCGAGCAGCAGCGATCAAAAAATGGGTCCGATCATCCCGACCGAGTTCCCCCGGGCAAAAAGGATTTGGAGCATCCTCAGCTGGTGAATGTAGTTCACCATGGAGCCCCGAACAAGGTTCATTTCCAGCGTGTAGTAGATCCAAATTTATATATCACTGTTTGCTTTTCTTTGTCGTTTTTTTGGCGCAGGGTGAAGCCATATCCCGTCTGGATGGGAGACTCCGGGGCTGCGATGGGGCGGGAGGTCTCTACCGGGCAGGAGCCGATGAAGGCAGCACCCGCGTTGCTCCCCAGCAGCTTTCCCAATGGCTTCCCTCCCCCCAGCTCCCCCATCCCTATTTTCCTATAAGCCTCAGCCGCCTGGAAGTAGGAGTTGGGGTCCAGGGAGTGGGTGACCCCCACCTCCTGCAGCTCCCGCAGCCCCGGATTTGCCAGGAGCCTCCAGCAGCATCTGCAGCTCCTCTCCGCCTCAGAGAGGGGGAATAAACAACTCTTGGGAGATGAATAATTTATCAAAAGTCAAGGGAAAAGGCAGGTTTCATCTGCGGGCTTGGACGAAGGTTTTAATGAGGGAGAGGGGACAAATCCTGGGGCAGAGCCGCATGTCGGCTCATTTACACCGCCGCAGCCGCAGCCTGGGAAACGTCTCCCTGTGCCCCCGCCAATGCTGAGCGGGACCCCGAGATCTCGGCACCCTCCTTGGGCATCCCCAGGGCCCTGGCAGGGGGCGGTCCCCACGGTCCTGCTGTACAGCGTGGGGATGGGGAGATGAAATGATTTAGGGAGGACCCCCCGCCAACCCCCCTTCTTCCTGAAATATCGCTTCCCCGTCCCCACGTAGGCAAAACAACGCACGATCTTAACCCAGATTCGTAGCACAAATAATCCAGCGCCGCCGGGCGCCGTCAGGGATTTCTGGAAAGGTGTTTCGGGTGTGAAATTCGCGCAGGCTGGAACAGGCACCGTCTCCCGGCCACCCTCGCTCCTCCAGGCTTCGACACAGCTCAAATCGACTGGGTTTGCTCCCAGGGCACCGGGAGGGAGGAGGCTGGAGCCTGGTCGGTGGCACCAAGCACGGGGTGACAAAAGGACACGTCACCCTAAAGCCAGCGCCGCAGCCGGCCGCACGGTTGAGCCGCCCAACCTGTCCGGGAACTTTGGGAACGGCACGAGCCGCGTCTGGCTCTTCGGGCGCATTCCTCCTCCCAGTGCGTCTGAGGCCGCTCCGGTGGGATGAGCCCTCCCCGCTCCCCGGCTCTCGTGGAATCTGGGGTCCCTCGTGATATTGGGACCCACAGCCCCTGCTCGAGCACATTTATCCATCAGTGTCCAGTATGGACCTGATCACCCTCTCAAGAGGTGCAAGACCTGCACAGGCGGAGCGAAGAGAAAGCAGTGCCGGGGCGGCAGGGCTGGTGCCGGCCCACCAGAACACCATTTTCCAGTATAGCTTTTATTCTGCCCACAGTGCCCCGGCACCAGTCCGGCCCGGCCGCAGTGTTATTGGGGCTCTTGGGTATAGAGGAGCTCACGCCCTCGTTACCAGCCGGTGTTCATGTCTGCGTGGCCTCAGCCACCGCATCTGTGGGCTCGATCCGTCCCACCCGTGCATGCACACCGGGGCAGGTTTTGGCCAGTGCTTCCTCCCGCACTGCCCTCCCCATCCCTGGATCCGACCCGGCAGGGCTGCAGGGCAACACGTGCTCTTTCACAGCCACATCCCAAATGTCCGAGAGCAGAGTGTCACCACACCCCACGCCGTGTCCTCCACTGCGTCCCACCTCCTCTCTGGAGGTACTCGAGGAAACAGCCGCTGGGAAGCAGAGGGACCTGTTGGGATGAGATCTGAGAACTGCTGCGGGAGAGATGCCCATGGGGCACCTGGCTGCACCGAGACCCTGCGGGGACTGGGGCGACGAGCTTGGCCCGGTCGCATGCGACGCCGTGGGAGCAGCCGCGCTGGCCCGGGGCCGTGGCATGGCACTGCTGCTCGCTGGGTCCCGCCGTCGGTGCGGAGCGGCTGGATCTGCCATCAACCGGAGCGGTTTATCCTGCTTCACTCCTGCCGAGCGGCTGGGGCTGTCCTGCAGCTCAGCCACCCCTTCGGGCTGCTGCTGGTGACCCTGCCCGCGCCACGGCTGCTGCTGGGACTGACTCGGCTGGGACTGGGATGCCTGGCTGCCCCGCAGGTGAGGAGGCCCTGGGCAGCACCCGGCTTTCCCAGCGCAGCCCTTCAGCCCTTTCCATGCCTGTCCCTGCTCACGTCCCCCCCTCCATCCCCGTGTCCTGCTCGTGTCACCCCCCTTGTACTCCCGCCAGGGCTGCTGGTCCCAATCGATGGGTGCTCTAATTACCCTGGGCCTGGGGGGACGCAGGGAACGGAGCAGAGGGGGTTGCCTGGGAGAAGGGGGATGCCCGGGGGGGTGGTGTGGGGGGCTGATGGGTGGTTTGGGGGGGTCCCCCTGTGCAGTGGGGGTGCAGAGTGGGGTCGGGGGGAGCCCCGGGCGGTGGCAGCACCGGGGTGCCCTGGGGAGCTCGGGCAGGTTGGGGGGGGCGCAAGGTGGGTCTGGGGGAGCCCTTTTTTGGGAGGGGGGTGGGGGGGGTGATGTGCCCGGGGCCGGCCCAGGGGTGTCCGGAGCGGAGGGTACCGGGTTGGGCCGGGGCAGGGGGGGCGCCGGGGCCGGTCCCCGGAGCTGCGCGGGGCGGGAGGCGGCCGGGACCCCCCCGCCGCTCCGTGCCGCCCCGGTGGGCCGGGCCGGGGGAGGCGCCGCGGCGGCGGGAGCGGCGGGAGCGCACGGCGGGGCCGGGAGCGGCCGTACCGGGAAGGCACGGCGGGGCGGGCGGCCGCGGGGCCGGGAGCGCACGGCGGCAGCGGCACCGGGAGCGCCGCGTCCTGCCCGCGCCGAACCGCCGGGACCGGGACCGGGGCCGGAGCGCCGCCGGGGGGTGAGCGGGGCCGGGGCAGCGCGGGGGGACCGGGGAAGGGCGGCGGATGGAGCGGGGATGGGCCGGGGATGGAGCGGGAACGGCAGGAGATGGGGATGGCGCGGGGATGGCGCGGCGATGGAACGGGGATGGAACGGGGATGGAGCGGGGATGGAACGGGGAACGGCGGCGGATGGGGATGGACCGGGAAAGGGGGGCAGCAGCCGCCGGGGCCGCGGGCACCGGAGGATGCCGGCGGGGAGGGGGGGGAGGGCGGCAGCCCCCGGCGGGTTGGGGGGGTCCAGGCCGGCCCCGTGTGCCCCCCCCAGCCGTGCCCGCACCCCGCTGCCTCCCGCACCTGCTGCGCCCCCCGCCCGCACCGCAAACCCGGGCTCCCCGCAGCCCCCGCAGCCCCCGCAGCCCCCGCAGCCCCCGGCCCTGCCTCTCCCTGGGCACCGACACCCCCCGCCCCCCCCCCCCCCCCCCCAGCCCCACACCCGTGGGTCCCCCAAACCCCCGGCGAGGGCTGAGCCCTTCGGTGCAGGCGTCGGGGCTGCGGGGGGAGAGGCGGGTTTTGGGCCGCGGTTCCTTTTTTTTTGCAGCTTTTCAATGGGGGGTGAATGACTCATGGAATCCTTTCTCCCATTCTTCCAATGATTTTTTGGGTCTCTTTGTTCCTGTTTTGCTGATTAAATGATGGTAATAAGGAAAGGCTCCGCGCGATGGAGGCGGCTCCTCTGCCGCGGCACATCGGTTGTAGGAGTCTCAGTCATTTCATGTGCATTTTTCCTGGTCGAGCTAGAGGACACAATGAGAATTATTTTAAATATGTCTCATGCAAGGTGCTTATTTGCCCAGTGTGTGTACACGGCACAGCTCGCTCCCTGCCTGCTCCAGAAAGCCCTACCATTTTCCCCTACCACGATTAATAGGATTTTTAAAGCCGTTCCCACTCTGAGAGGGGAAAAAACCGCAGGTACAAAGGCAGTGCCGATCTGATGGCTTCTGCTTGTACTGAGCACAAAGAAATCGAACCTAAAAGGTTGGACTTTGCTTTGTGGGAGCGAGCCGGTGCCGGGGATGCCAGCATGAGCTTTGCTGGTGGAGGGGTGGTCGTGCCAGTGTCCCCATCCCCGGGAGCCCTGGCTGTCAGACCAGCAAGGGGGAAACTGAGGCAGCCTTTAGGAGCTCTGGAAGGGCTGATTCACCTGCCCAAGAGGGTGCTTGGGCGCAGGTGAGAGGGCTGAGACATCCATGGTGGGACGGTCCCTTCTCCATCACCCCCAGCACCCGTGGCGGGGAGGGAGTTACGGCCGGTGGCCCGGTGTCACGCGCTGTTTGCTCCTTCTGCAGGCTGCTGCCCGCGGGGACGTCCTGCCCGCCCTCCTGCCTGCGCCGTGGGCCATGTCGTCCTCCGACGAGGAGACCCTCAGCGAGCGGTCCTGCCGGAGCGAGCGGTCATGCCGGAGTGAGCGCTCCTACCGCAGCGAGCGCTCGGGCAGCCTCTCCCCCTGTCCCCCTGGGGACACCTTGCCCTGGAATTTACCCCTCCATGAGCAGAGGAAGCGGAAGAGCCAGGACTCGGTGCTGGATCCAGCCGAGAGGGCTGTCGTCAGGGTCGCAGGTAAGGCAGCGCCCTGTTGTGCGGTGGGTTCCTCCAGGGATGGGGATATGGGGGTCCCCGGGCTCCCCCCGCGGTGGCTGAGGTGGTCTCAGGGCTGTCCCTGTCCCCCGCTGCTCCCCAGGCAGCCTGGGGAGGGATGGGATGGGGAGGGGGGGGGATGGATGTGGCCTTTGGTGGCCGAGGGCCAGGGTGGCGGTTCGGCTCTGTGATGGCTTTGTCCTGTCCGGGCAGGGCTCGCCGCGGGTTGGTTCATACCCTCAGCACACTGGGGTTAAGGGATGACTGGGCACCTCCGACGCTCGGGTTGGGTGACATTAAGATGTCTAATTAAGGACTAAATGGCTCCTTGGTGGAACAATGCCCTTGGCCAGGCTCCGGGGAGGAATTTGCCCTCCGAGGTTTGTGATTCCTGCCTGGCTGATGGAGTCGGGGCTGTGGCTTTGCCGTGGTGGTGCCCATCAGCAGCCCCACTGCTGTGGTCATTGGGGTGCTCGGGGGTCCCTGCGCTGCTGCGTCGTGGAGGGGACACTGCCCCGTGCGTCCCCTCGCCTGCACCACCACCGCGGTGCCCGACGACTGCTGTCACACCCTGGGGGAAGAGAAAGGGATGAGAAGGAGAAACAAAGATGGGGTTGGACACACTGTGGCTGATGGCTCCTTCTCCAAGCGCCAGTTGATGGGACTGGTGGGGACCTCACTCCGAGGCCACTGGGGAGGGAGGATGGAGGGAGGATGGAGGAGCTTCGCTTGAGGTGGCGACCCCGGACACTGGAGCTGGGATTGCTTCTTCACCGGGGACAAATGGCCATCGGGGGCTTTGATCTGTGGCTGTTGGGGTCTGGCCCCTTCTCCCCACACCCTGGAGGCCTTTGATCTGCTCCCGCTGGAGCAAACGGGGATTTGGGGCCATGCCAAGGGGTCCCTTGCCGAGCCCTGGCCGGGCTGTTCCCAGCCGCTGCCCCAAGGGAACCCCGGGGCTCAGCTTTCGTCTCGCTGGCGGAGACGTGCATGAGGGCCACCAGCTCCCGAGGTGCCTGTGCTGCCCCGCCAGCCCCCGCCAGCCCCCGCTGGCCCCCACCGGCCCCCGGCCGATGAGCAAAACAGCCACGGTGCTGGGCTCTGTGCCCAAAGGTCCCCGAGCGTGGTGAGGACTCAGACTGGGAGCACTGGGAGCGGGGGGACCTTGGCAGATCCCACCTGGGCAGGAGTGGCAGCGGGATGCTGGCTGCCTGCCCCGCGTGGGCACGGTGGGCTGCGCGGGGCTCTGGCCGTGCCGTCGGTGCCGCTCGGGCGGGTTGTGCCGTCCTGGCTCGCGGGCGTCTCCGGGCAGGAAGAACCAGTTGATTCAAATGATGGTTCTTGAAAACGCGCTGTCTGGGGCTGGGGGAAGCAAATGCGCAGGGTGCGGCCGGCCCTGCCCCAAAACGCCAGCACCGCCGAGGCTGCGGCGTGGTGGGGCTGCCGCGGCCCCACCGTACCCATCACCGCTCGTGGACCGGCTCTGCCCCAAAAGCCCCATCCTTGCTGGGTGCTGAGCACCCTGCAACGCCCAAAGGCTGCACAACTGTTTCCCCCGCTGCGTTTCTCCCCGCCTGCCCGGGATGCCGAGTGCTTGTCGTCACGCTAGCTGGATCCAGCCCGTGATTAAAGGCAGGGGGATGTCACAAAAATCTGGTCTCATGCAGATTCCCCATTAAAAATAACTCGCGAGGTGCAGCCAGACAGTGCTGAGCTGGGAAGAAAGAGTTCGGAGACAGTTTTGTGTCACCGGGTTTGAAAATGAGCTGAAATATTGATTTTGATCCTTGCATTATTCAGCGGGACTGTCTGCAGCGCGCCGGCCGTCCCGGTGCCTGTCCCTGCCGCGGGGCTTGGGGACCGGGCTGGGGACTGGGGATGGTGATGAGACGTGCCTCAGGGGAGCTGGCACCTCTCGGTGGGAAGGGACCGGGGCTCAGCTCTCTGTGACCCCTGAGAAGGGGCACCAGGGACCCATCGCAGCGGTGGGGATGGAGCCCGGACATCGTGTGGGGCTGGAGACCCCCATCCGGCACCCAGCTGTGGACCTTGCAGGGGTGGCACAGGAGCATTAGCACCTCAGTGGTTTTGGGGGGACACACAGATCCAGAGTGCTCCTCCTCCTCGCTGTCCATGGGGTCTGATGGTCTCTGCATCCCTTCTGGCCATCAGAGCCAAGGGAAGGAGGACGCGGCCATGCCCGGGGAGGGGACACGCCAGCGAGGACCTCGTGGGAGATGCCGGTGCTGCGGCGCAGGGGGCTGGGACACGCTGCCCACCCCCCTCAACCTCCCGGGCTCCCTCTCCCTGCACGTCCGGTGCTGGGCAGGGTCCCCAGGCAGCCTCTGGAGCCGTTCCCTGCTTTGCTGGCATCTCCCTGGAAGGCGGGGGGGGGGGGGAGGCAGAGGGGGAGCGGGATGAGGGGAGTCAGTCCGTCCCTTGGCCCTGCGTCGCTCTGTCTCGCTCCAGCGCTTGGCAGAGGGTGAGGGTGGTGGCGGGGGGGGGGGGGAGCTGCTTTTGGAAGAAAAGGCTCTTTCATCCTAAAATTATTTGTACTCGATCCCGCCAGGGGTCACGGGGTGCTGGTGGGGTGCTGGGGTGGGCGCTGGGGCAGGAGGGGATGGGGGGACATACACAAGGGTGCGAGGGGTGAGCGGGCAGGGGGGGCAGCGGGTGATGGGAGAGGCGTCGCGGGGGCTTTCCGAGGGCTGTGCTTGGTCTGCTTTGAAAAGGCTCCTGGGAGTCCTTTGTCACTCGGGAGCGTCACCCGAGGCACTGGCAGAGGCAGCCCGGGCTGAGCGGAGGGAGATGTGCCCGGGCAGCATCCGCGGGGACGTGGGAACAAACCTCCTCATTCTCCGCTGCCTCGGGAGCCGCGAAGGCGCCCGCTCGTAGGGCCGGGGCGGGTGTCGAGCAGCTCTCCCGATGCCCAAGGAGGAATTAATCAGTGCCAGCTGGCCGGCGCAGATTTCCCCTTTTCCCTGGGAAGGCGTTTTTGGGTCAGATGGATGTTGGGAGCGCAGGCAGCTCCGCAGGGCTCCGCAGAGCCGGAGGAGCCGCGTCCCGGCAGGATGCTCACCCGCCCGAGGATGGCTGCCATGCCTCTGCACCGCCGGGCACAAAGGCGGCCCCGCCACGAGGCCGCCGCGCCGGCGCGCTCGCCCGGATTTAAACCCTCCTCCCCACGGAGGCACTGCCGGGGATGCAGCCGGGCACCAGCGCTCGGTGTGACATTAATTACTTTTCCTAATTAAAGCACCACGGTGAAGGGGAGATGCCTCCGAAGCCGGGGTGAGGGGGATGATTTGTGTCACACCCCCCCATGCCGGGGGCTGCAGGAGGAGGATGATGATGATGATGATGATGGTGGCCCCCGGTGGTCCCTCACCATCCCCTGGAGGGATGTGGGGTGGAGCCCCCCCAGCACCCCAGGGTGCCACCGGGAGG
The DNA here is from genome assembly GCF_965231255.1 of Vanellus vanellus. Taxonomy (NCBI): domain Eukaryota; kingdom Metazoa; phylum Chordata; class Aves; order Charadriiformes; family Charadriidae; genus Vanellus; species Vanellus vanellus. Next base: position 5,787,842 of record NC_138927.1, on the reverse strand, counting down.
TTTAGGGCCCCCCCGGGTGACAGTGGGGAGACACACGACGTCTGGGCTGAGCGGGATGGGGCTTTTCTCGTTGCCATGGTTACCCAGCTGGTGGAGCCTGGCCTTACGGTTGCCATGGGAACGGCGCAGCCAGGGTGAAAAAGCAACATCTTGCAGTGGCCAAAAAAGGCCGGGATTTGCCCCGGCAAGAGGGGGGGGGGGGGGGGCAGGGCTGCCCGGGGGGGTGGATGCGGCCGGGGGGTCACGGTGAGGGGGTACCCTGTGGGCTGAGCGGTGGGGGACACACACGAATGTTGGGGGACCTGGAGGGTCCCCAAGCCAGGGCACAGCCACCCTCGTGTCCCCAGAATGGCCATTTCTGTGGGAGGTGTTGCTCTGCCACGTCCAGAACCGCCAGGGGGGGACGGTTTGGGGGAGTTCTGGTGGCTATGGGGGTGTCAGGCAGGTTCGGCTCTGCGCCCCATCCCCATTTCCCCATGGGCACTGCCCCTGACCCTGCTGTGCCCCTTAATGGGGTCCCCCTCTGTCCCCCAAAGCCCCCCGGGTGATGCCACAGCTCTCCCTGTCCCCCGACACCCCCCTCCCAAAGCGATGCCGGGGGGGCCTGGCTCTCTCCGTGCGCCTCGAGCTGTGGCACACGGTGGCAGCGGGGACAGACCCTGACCCAGGAGCCCCCAGAGGCGGGAGCCTGAGCCCCCCCATCCCGCACTGGGAACACCGTGGGGGGTGGGGTGGGAAATCCCTGCCAAACTCAGCCGGAAATACAAGTAGGTTTTGCGAAGCGGGAGTGGGGGTCCCTCCCGCGCACCCCGTCCCCAACAGTGTCGGACCCGTCCCGGCCATCGCCCGCGCGAGGTGCTGCCTCAAAGACCCCGTGGGGCTGTTTCCGTGGGGGGGTTACAGCGGCCGGCACCCACGGGTGAAACGTGGGGCTGGGGCAATGCGGAGCTACCCTTCTTCCCAGTATCTGCCCAGCTCCAGCCAGGGTGACTGCCCGGGGGACCCCCGCAGAGCCGATGGTGGCCCCTCCCAGCTGCAGCGGGGCAGGCGTGGGGCGCGGAGCCCTGGGATTTGGCATCGGTGCTGGAAGCAGCCGCCAGCCCGGCCGGCCTCGGGCACGGGGCGGGAATGGGGGCCTCTGGTCCCGGTGGGCAGTGGGGCCGGGGGCAGCTGAGGTGCTCCCCTGCTTGCGTGCACTGGGGAGCACTGGGATGCACAGGGATGCAGTGTTCTGGGCTCACTGGGACACAGTGCTCTGGGTGTACTGGGATGCATTGGGCTGCCGTGCTCTGCTCTCAGTGGGCTGCAGCACTCCGTGTGCACTGGAATACACTGGGATGCACGGGGAAGCAGCGCTCTGGGCACACTGGGATGCTCTGGGCAGCAGCACTCTGGGTGCACTGGGATGCTCTGGGATGCAGTGCTTTGGTTGTACTGGGTGCACTGGAAGATGCTGGGATGCACAGAGCTGCAGTATTCTAGGCTCACTAGGATGCACTGGGATGCAGCATTCTGGTCTCACTGGGATGCGCTGGGCAGCAGTGCTCTGGGTGCACTGGGATGCACTGGCTGCAGCGCCCTGGGTGGACTGGGAGAGGCTGGAGGCCACTGGTTGCCACTGGGGAGCTCTGGAGGCAGCGTGGCAGCAGTGATGGCGCTGGGCGGCCGCGCCGTCACGGGTGGCCCCGCCCGGGTGATGTCACCCCTCAATGTCACCTCCCGGTGGCCCCGGTGGCCCGTGCCCCTCCCTCCCGGGGCTGCCGTGCGCCGCCGCCAGGGGTCGCGGCGGGGCCGGGGCGGGTGTAAGGGGGCGTGACCAACCTATAAGGGGCGTGGCCATTAACATGGGGCGGAGCATCCCCGAGGGGCGTGGCTTTGTGGGCGTGCCCGCCGGTGGTGGGCGGGGCCGGCGGTCGGGCGGCGGCGCGGGCGGAAGCGGTGCGGGCGCAGACCGGCCCTGGCCGCCGCGCCGGCAGCAGCACCGGGACCGCCGGCACAAAGGCCGCCATGGCCGGGTACGTGCCGGGGCTGCTCCCGGCCAACCGCAGTCAGGAGAAGGAGTTCGTTCAGGCCTACGAGGACGTGCTGGAGCGCTACAAAGGTACCGCGGCCGGCGGCGGGGCCCGGTGTGGGGCCTGGAGCGAGGCGGGACCGCCCCGCGGGGGATGAACGGGCGCCGGGGCGCTCGGGGCTCCGCTGTCCTCGCTGGGGGCGGCCCTGTGTGCCCGGCTTGGGCGGGGTGGTTGGGGTGAGCATCCCCTGGGGGGCTCGGTGTCCCCTGCGTGGGGGTGGCCGAGTGTCCCCGGTGTCCCCTGCGTGGGGGTGGCCGAGGGGTGAGTGCCTCTTGTGTCCCCTGTATGGGGTGCCCGGGGTCCGAGTGTCCCCGCATCTGAACTGCGTGGGGTGCCCACGGGATGGGTGGCCCTGGTGTCCCCTGTGGGTGGGATGGCGGTGTCCCTGCGTCCCCTGCGTGGGCTGCCTGGGGGCTTAGTGTCTCTGCGTGGGTGTCCTGGGGTCCCTGAGCCCCTGGCATGGGGTATCTGAGGGCTCAGCGTCCCTGCTCGGGGGTCCTGCGATGCTGGGGTCCCTGTGTCCCCTGCATGGGGTTTATAGGGGCTCAGTGTCCCTGTGTGGGTGCCCTGGGGTACCTGTGTCCCCTGTGTGGGGTGTTTAGGGTCCCTGGTGTCACCGCATGGGGTGCCCGACATCCCAGCACTCCACCTCACCGCTCGGAGCATCCGTCATCCCGGTGCCTTTCCCCTGGGGTGGTGTAAGGTACGTGGGGACCCGCCATCCTCCATCCCCGCTCCGACTGCCCCAGTGTCCCCATAGCCCCCGCAGTGCCGGGCTCCCTCTCCCCGAGCCGTAGCTGGGCAGGGACAAAGGACCGACGTGCTCCCCAGGCCAGCTGTGCCGGTGCCGGTACCGGCAGTGAGTGTGCAGTTTTGATGTCGGTGGCTCGTCTCTGGGACTTGCGTGCGTTTCCATTATTATTATTATTATTTTTCCCCTCCTTGCTGCAGAGATAGACTTGTCTTGGAGCCCAGATTTCAGCCCCACAGGGCTCCTCGCGCTCTGTTTTGTAAGTTTAGCAGCCAAGTCTCTTTAAAATGCGGATGGCTGAGCCGAGAGGAGCCAGGCGCTCGCGGCGCCCGTTTCCTTTTCCTTTCTGCCTGTAGAGAAAGGGGAATAATGGATTCCCCCGCTCCCCGATTCAGGGGGTGCCACTCAAACCTCCCGGAGGTGGGAGAAACGCGCAGCCTCGCTCCGCTTTCACAGGGAGCGGGGAATAAAAGCCTCTTCGGGTGCCTTGGACGAGCCCGAGTCACGTTATCCAGCGCCTTTCCAAGTACTTGACAAACTTTTTATTAATAAAAAGCCTCTTTGATGTAGTTGGGTTGAGCGTGGAGACGCGGAGGAAACGGTGTGGCGGGTGCCAGCGGCTGGCGTGCAAAGAGCTGTCGTTTGCATCGGTTTTGCTTTGTTCCAAAAAAAAAAAAAAAAAGAAAAAAAAAAAAAAAAAAAAGAAATTACAGTGCCTGTCCATGCCACCGGCCGGCGGTGCCGGGCTGGCTCAGCCCCGTGCTTCAGCTCTCGGCACCTTCGTTGAGCAGCTGGGTTCTTCCAGGAAGAAGGACTTTTTAGGCAATGCCTAATTTTTACACGGGGTTATGGCAAAAAGCTTGGAAGTACCCTGCTGGGTGGTGGTTGATCTTGTTTGTGGTGCCTGTTTGGGGTAGGGCAGATCAGTGTTTATAAAAGCTTTCCTTTGCCTTCCACCCCTTCCCAGCTCCCAGTCCCACTGGGGACGTCCCACCTGCGCTGTGAGGGCTGTGTGGGACCCCACAGTTGGGGTCGTTGGGCTCCGGCGTGTTGCCTCTTCCCAGCTTTTCCCCCATCGCAGCTCCTGTAAACGCTTTGGTTTTTCCTGTCCGGAACAAGTTTTCCACCGGTTTGTCCCCTCCCCCTCTTAATCCTGCAGAAATGGAGAGTTTTCATCGAAATGTGAGTGTTGGGGGCTGAGCTGCGTGGGGAGACCCATGGGGCCGGTGTCCGGCTCATGGTGGCCAGCCCGGACCCACGCGGGCTTGTGCCATCCGAGGGCAAGGAGGACGCTTGGCGCTGCTGATGCCAGGAGCCACGGGGAGAGCGCCAATGGCTTCCTGCGTTTATATTCGACAACTCCGCTCTATTTCTAACAGAAAGCAGCCTAAACCCCCCAATCTGAACAGCGGGGCCTCTGCCGTCGAGCAAGCCGGGGCAGGTTTGGAGGCAGGGAGGGTGGCGGCATGGGAAGGGTCGCGGAGCCGGTGCGGTGAGCTGCAAATCCTGCCTTTCCCTGGCGAGCAGGGGTTAACCAGCTGGCACATCCCCGTGATTTCTTTCTTTATAGGGAAAAAAAAAAAAACAACCAAACAAAAACCCACAACCCACCCACCTTAGGCAGAGGAGAGCTGCCTGCGTGGGGATGGGGTGCCGGGTAGGTGTGCTGCATCGCTGCGGCGCCGGTGCTTGCCGGGGCGCTCCCGCTCCCGGGCGTGCTGGGGAAGGAGGTTTAGCATCAGCGGCGTGGGCGCTGCGGGGGCACCCGTCCCTGCTGCGGGGGCACCCATCCCTGCTGCCGGCAGACCCGGTACTGGGCGCTGCGTGATGCTGCGCCCCGGTCCCGAGGGGGCTGGTGGAGCCAAGGAGGGGTGGGAGTGGGGCTCAAGCTGGGGGGGATTTGGGGGTGGTGAAGGCTCCGGTGCCACCTCGCAGTGCTTGGAGCGTGGCAGAGCTGCGTGGCTGCCTTCGGCTGCTGGCATCCTCGGGGAGCACGGCACCCTCCAGTTGTGCTGTCCTGAAAAACACCTGGCACCTGCAGTCTGAAGGTCTTCAGTGCCAAGACCTTCACCAGTCTGGCCCAGTTGGAAGCTGGTGGGCCAGTTGCCCAGGGCTGCGCTGGGGAGGCACAGTGGCTTCCAGCCCCTCTTGCCTCATTGCTGGATCACGGTGCCGCAGCACATGCCGGGACGTGCAGCGCCGCTGCCGCGGGTGAGAATGATGGCGGCAGCGCAGGGGGGTGACGACACAGCTTTTGGGGGCCCCTCTGGATGCCGCCACTGTGGCAGAGCCACCGGTCAGAGGCTTTGGGATAGAAGGGAAGCCCTGATCTGTGCTCCCACGGGCACATGGCATGCTGATTGGGGTCGGCATCCCAGGGCTGCTCTCCGTTCCCGTGGTGCATACCTCCCGTCACGTTTTGGGGGATGCTGAGCCCCACTGTTGGGAATACAGGAGTTGGCACGTGGCTCCGTGCTGCAGCAGCCCCTGGGACACCAGGCGGTGCAAGGGTGCAGGCAGCGCTGCCGGGCTCCGGGTCACGCTTTCCCTGTTCAGAGCACTGTAAACATTAACTAATCAATCTTGGTGAAATCCTTTCTCTTCGGTAATTAACCCTTTTCATGATCGGGGCTAGAAACCTGGAGCTGGAGTGCCAGAGAAGCCCTCTCCCATCGCTGGTGCCGTCTCTGCCCGCTCCGTGGTGCCCAGCACGTGGCCCGGCTTGTTTGAACTGGAACAGCATGGGGTGGCTTGTCACCTTGTACGCCTAACCTGACTCCAATTAGGGAGGGGACAACCTTCACAGGGACTGGAGGAGAGCCCTGGGCGGGCAGAAGAGGTGTGGGACCCTTGTATAAACGAACCAGGGCGCGTTGGACCCCCTTCTGTGGCACTGGAGCCATCCTGGTGGTGGGCAGCAGTCCTGGCCATGCTCTGTGAAGAAACTCCTTTGGGTTTTTTTTTTGCGCTTGTTTTGTCTTCTGCTATGAGAAATACACCTAGAGGTGGACAGACCCTTGTGCTTGAAGACCCCTTGCCGTCGGAGCCGGGTTGCGGCAGCACCGGGGCTGCTGCCGTCGGGATTTCATCCCGCAAGGATAAGCGTCGTTCCTGAGTGGGCTGCACGAGGCTTCTGCGGTCTGCGAGAGCGCTGATGGGACTGGCGGCATGGCGGTGACTCCTCGCTGCGGGGAGGAAGCCCTTCTTCCTCTTCATCGCCCAGGAAGGAGGAGGGGTGGCCGAGTGCTGCCGTCGGAGCGGAGAGTCCCTGACTCGAGCGAGCGTGGGGGAAGCTGGGCTGGAAGCCATCGGGCTTTCCACCATGGGGCCGGATAACACTGGTTTTGTTTGGGATGCACGTGGGAATCGCTGGCTTCCCTGCTGTGGGGGGACACCAGAGATCGAGGCGGGCTCAAGAAGGTGGCAGGAGCCTTGGGCTGCCCCCAGGGATGGCCGGACCCGGGTGTCCGAGGTGGAGCCTGAGCGCGCGGCAGAAGGTGCTGTTTTGCTCGTGTTTGTTTTGGCCAACAGGAAAATGAAGTTGGTGGTTTTTCAGGTGAGAGGATCCGCCCCGCCTCGCCCCGCCGGCTTTCTGCTGCCTTCGCGGTGGAGTCATCGCCATCCCAAGCGCCTGACGGTGCCTCCCGGGCAGGGCTCGCCTCGCCGAGAGGCTCGTGCCTCCCTGTCCCTCGCCACCGTCCCACCGGCATCCCCGCTCACAAAATTGGCGGAAGCGATTGCAATTGCTCATCGTCATCCTGGCGCCCCGTTAATGAACGAGGACCGCAGCTGAGCCCTGCTCGCAGGTCCTGGGGCTGTTAGATGCTTCTCCTCATTTCCATGCGCTTCTGGTCCAGAGAGAAAAACCCCCGGGGAGGTGGGGACAGTGGGTGTCCGTGCAAGGTGGCCGCATCCGCGGTACCTCCCTGGCACGGGCGCCAGGACGCAGCGTGAGTCCCACCGGTGTAGGTTGCCGTGCCGGCAGCCAGTGTCGCAAAGCTTTGATCTCGTTTCGGCGGCCGGCTTGCCTCCGAGCCCAGCGTTCGGAAAGGATTCGCGCTGTTCTCTCGCTCCCCTTCTCAGCACTGCTCGCACGCATTCCCGTCGGAGCCTTTTCCTTCCCGGCTCACGCTTCGGGGCGAGACCGGAGTCTTTGACCTCCGTCTGCTGGTTTCTGGCCAACCTCCTTTCCAGGCTCGTCTCGCTTGTGTCAGCTAAGTTTAGACTGCTCTGGACATACTGTGGCTGATGCCAGCGGCACGAAACCTCCCAGAGGGAAGTAGAAAAAGAGGTTTTATTTAAATTTGAAGTGTCTTCGCATCGTTGTTTGAATACCAGGGTGATAAGTCCCTTTGTATGCACTTAAAATGGATAAATCCAGGCTGTGGAAGCTGCAAGGGACTTTAGTTTCCAGTTTCTCCTGTCTCGCTGTGGGGAAAAGCTGTGCCGGAGCTCAGGGTGGGTGTGAAGCAGCTCCTCCGTGCCGGTGCTGCCGGCGTCCCCGGACAGGGCGAGGACAAGCAGCGGGAGCAGGAGGAGGGAAGACCCCGATAAAGTCATTTTTTGCCCCATGTCTCCTGCGTGGAGGGTCCAGCAGCCCTTCTCGGGGCCGTGGGCTCAGCGCGGCTGCTGCAGCTGAGCCGGTTCCTGCCTGGGGCGGGAGGGACGCACTGGGCAGTGCTGGGAAGCCGTGGAAGGAAGGCTTTTTTGGGGTGACCCAATCCCACCCGAGGATGAGCCGAAGGCAGCTGTGCTGGGTGGGTGCTGGGGAGCAGAGCCGGCACACAGGGTGAGATTTGCGACCGTTCAGCCTTCGGCATTGCGGTGGTTCCGGTTTGAGGGCAGGTGACTGGGGGCGGTGTCGGCCTGAATCCATCGCTTCTCTGGGAAGGAGCACAAATGAGTGCTCATTAATATTCCCAAGGGATGGTTTCCATGAGCAGCCTCTGATGTGTGCCGGTGACGGGAGCGTGGGCAGGGCTGGCTGGTGCCTGGTGCAGGCTCTGCTCACCCCGGGGGGGGACACAGGGACCGCGGGGGACAGCAGGGTTTCCTCAGGGTTGTCCCCATCCAGGTGGGACCGCACTCCCTGAGCTCGAATCCAGCCCTTCCCCGCTGCTCCCTGCGGCTCGGCCGTACCCAGGGCGTCGCTGCCGCGGGAAGCTCTGCGCCCCGGATGGATCCTGGCAACGCCGGCTGAGTTTTCCAGGGCAGATGAGGCAATCGCTGCCCGCGGGGTGAGGCGGCGCGGCGGTGGGTGTGATGGCACACCTGGGACGGGGACGGCAGCCCGCCATGAGTGGGGCCACAGTGGGAGTCACAGAATCCCAGAGGGGCAGGGGTTGGAAGGGACCTGTGGGGTTCATCCAGTCCCACCCTCTGCCAGAGCGGGGTCACCCAGAGCGGGGTCACCCAGAGCGGGGTCACCCAGAGCAGGTCGCACAGGACGGCGTCCAGGCGGGTTTGAGTATCTCCAGAGGAGACTCCACAGCCTCCCTGGGCAGCCTCTTCCAGTGCTCTGCCCCCCTCACAGTGAAGAAGTTCCTCCTCGTGTTCAGATGGAACTTCCCGCGTTCCAGTTTGTGCCCGTTGCCCCTCGTCCTGTCGCTGGGCACCACTGGAAACATCTGGCCCCATCCTCTTGCCGCCTGCCCTTGAGATATGGGTCGGCATCGCTGAGATCCCCTCTCAGCCCTCTCTCCCCCGGGCTGAACAGCCCCCGGGCTCTCAGCCTCTGCTCAGCAGAGAGATGCTCCCGTCCCCTGAGCATCTCTGTAGCCTCTGCTGGACCCTCTCCAGCAGTTCCCTGTCTGGCTTGAACTGGGGAGCCCCGAACTGAACCCAGTGCTCCATCTGTGGCCTCCCCGGGGCAGGGCAGAGGGGGAGGATGACCTCCCTCGACCTGCTGGCCATTAAAAAAATGCACTCCAGGATACCATTGGCCTTCTTGGCCACCAGGGCACATTGCTGGCTCGTGGGCAACTTGTTGTCCACCAGGACTCCCAAGTCCATCTCCACAGAGCTGCTCTCCAGCAGGTCCCAATTTCTGAGGCTGGTGGTGGCCGTCATCCACGACGTGCCTCCCTGCCTGGCATGGTGGTGCCGAGCCAGCCTTGGCGGGTCCGTGGGCAGGACCCACAAACCGGCTCCTCTCCGCACCCCAACTGGTTGCTCGCGCCTCTCCCATCCCGTTGGAGGCTGCGGGTGGGGTGGGAACCAGTGGAGCTGCTGCTGGGTGGCAGTGGGAGTGCGAAGGGTGGAGGCATAGTGCCGTGCTCCCCGGCACAGGGAGGAGAGCACCTTCCCGGCAGCTTTTCCCGGCTGTCCTGCCGGCAGCGTGGTCCCCTGCCTGGGTGGCCGCTGTCCCGCATCCCGAGCGGCCGAGCTTGCAGCATCCCTGCTGGATGCTGACTTCACACTCCCCATTCTCCTTCCAGACACCCTTTCTTGAAGCTTGCTGGAAAATCCAGATTTAACATCTCGCCCCCTTGGCCGGGGGGAGGCTGGGCCGGCCGCTGGGGTTTGGGGGTGTTCAAACAGTCTCCAGCTCGCGGCGGGGAAACCGCCCAGGAGGTCCCTTGCACGGCAGCGGTTGCACAGCACGGAGGACGCTTGTGTTAATAAGGCGGGAGGTTTTGTTTCCAAGCTCACGTTGTGGGTTTTCGAGCGTCTGGATTGATCCCACCTGGCTTGGGGGACGGGGAGGGGGATCCTCCGGCGTTGGCTTCCCAAGGCGGAGGAGATGCTGGGCGATCAGATTTGATGTATGTCTGGCCACGGACACGGTAAAACGAGTCCTCAGATGTGATCTGAGCTGCCTCTGGGTCAGATAAGCCCAGCGATTCCTAGAAGGGGGGAAGCAGGGAGGGCTGTTGGGCAAGATGGTGTGGGAGATTTGGGGGGAGAAGCGGGATGCTGATCCCGGCAGGAGGGCTGGCAGGATGGGCCGGGTGCTCTATTTTGCTCCGACGGTGCCGATGGGAGCCTGGATCCATCGGTACCGGCAGTGGTGAGACAAGTCGGTCTGCAATGTGTCTTGTGTTCGTGCCTGGTCCTTGCCACCGCAGCGCCGGGAGTGCCCCTCTGTCGCCCCCCCATTTATCAGCGATCCGGACCAGTGAGTTCAGGGTGACTGGCGCTGCCGGAGCATAATCACTTTTTCTTCTTCTTTTTTTTTTTTTGTTTTGTTGTTTCTCTGTGCGTGACATGCTGCATTTCCATTTTTCATTTCCTGTTTGACCCCGTTTCCCTCCGGTGAGCCCAGGCCTGCCGGCGCTGCGCCCGTGTGCTTGCAGCGGCCGCCCGCCCGCCCTCCTCTGCTGGCACCCGCCGTTTTTCACCCACGCCGGCGAAGCTGCGCCCGCCTCCCATGGGTGACGGGGGCTGTGTTTTGCACCTCTACACCACCTGCGTGGGTCTTCTCCTCTCCCAGCCTCTGCTCTTGCTCACCTTGAGCTCTGCTGGGACCCCGCTGTCCCCTTCCTGGAGCTCTGCCGGGACCCCTGCCCGGCTCGATGGCGCAGTCGTGGCACGGTCACGGCCGGAGCCAGCTCTGCCCCATCCTGCTCCCATCCTGCTCCCGAGCCCTTGCTGCCTCCCAGCCGGCTGCCCCGCTCCGGCGCAGCCGTGGAGCCGTGCCTCGGTCCCGGTGGGATGTTTGTGCTGACTTCTGGTTGTGTCAAATAAGGGTGTAACTTCTGTCTTGGTTTTTATTAATCGCTTTTCAGGTCTGTGGTGGCCTTTCAGAAGCGCTTTTGCCAGCAGCTTATTTTTCCCTGTGGGAAACTGTATACAAGGGCTCCCGCGGCAGTGAGATTCGCGTTGACCTTGGGTGATTTTGCTACAAGAGCCGTCCTGGTAAAACTATCCAGCGGGAGCGACTCCTTTCCGTGCGGAGCAAGGCCAGACCGTCTCCCCAGCCCCGCCGTCCCGCACTGCGCATGCTGCCAGCAGCTGCCCCGCCAGTTAATTAGCCGGAATTAGCAGCCCTTGCACCACCTCCCCGGTTCGAGCGCCGTTCGGTTGATAGGAGGGTGGCTGCGAGTGATGCTGGGGACAGCTGGTGTGGCCGTGGCCATCGCCGTGTCCCTGCTGGGGGCTGGCTGGAGCGGTGACGGTGCAGCCGTGCCGGTGAGGGTCTCCTAAAATAAACTCATCCCGCGCCCCAGGTTTGCTCCCGCTGCTGCTGGCTCTGCCAGCGTCCTGGGCACAGTGTAAACGGTGTCTGCCCCACTGCTGGTGATGGTGGGGAAGGGCAGCGTGGTACCCCACCATCCCCCCCCCCCGACTCGTGTGTGTCGGGGAGCAAAACCCCCCTGTGGGGCACTGCCCCGGGGCGAGGGCGACAGCGCCGGCCATGGCGCAGGAGATTTAATTGCAGGCGGCTCCAGACGCTGCGCGTGGAGATATTTCATCCTCGCCGGCTGTTTGGGATGCTTCTCGTTCCTGCTGCGGAGGGCAGTTGCCAGGCTGGGAGATGCTGGGATTCCTCGGCCGGTGGGGTGTGTGGTGGCCACTCCGGGAGCTGGGGGCTGCACCATCGAGTCAGCTGGAGCGATCCTCCCTGTGCCGGGAATTCCTGGCATTCCCAGTGGGGAGAGGGAGCCGGGATGCTTGTGGATGGGGTCTGGGGGAGTCAGACCCGCTTCCCCGTAACCCCCTGGGGATGGGAGGAAGGAAGCACCCTTCTCCCCATCGCCACAGGGTTTGGGGGGGGGTCCGGCAGGGGTCTGGCTGCCTTCCACACCACTTTGGTGTCAGATGGCGCGTTAGGGAGCGGGGCAGGAGGGAGGCACCGAACCCCCTGCGAGTGTGGGGTTACCCATCACCCTGGAGGTACAAAGCCGTGGTGGGTGCTGGGGGGAGAGCTGGGGTGCAGGGGGGGGCAGGGCTTGCCCAGGGCAGCCGCGTCTCCCTCCTGCCGTTGTAATTTCAGAGCAGTTGCCTGCTTCCCGTGTCCGGTGGCCATCCCGGTGGTACCTGGTCTCTCCTCTTTGCTGGGAAGGGGAGGATGGAGATAAATAAACCGGGGACGCTGGCAGCGCTGCCCACTCCCCCACGCTGGGCTCCGCTCTCCGTGATGGAGGGGACAGAGATGGTGTCCCCTGCGCCCCCTCCACGGGGCTGTTCCTGGCTGCCTTCTCGCAGCCCCTTTGTCAGCAAGAAGCAGGGTTGGCTTTTTTTTTTTTCCTTTTTTATTTTTTTCCTTTTTTTTTTTTTCTTCTTTAGAGGAAAATTCCATTGTGCTATTTTTAGTGGTGACAACTTGGCTTCTCGCAACAACTTTATTCTGCTCCCGGCTCTGCCGGCAAGCACGGGGGGATGTCTGCGGGAACGGCCCCGCGATGCCGGGGTGGCAGCTGGGCTGTGGCGTGCTGGCCGGCGAAGGCTGCGGTTCCACGGGGCCACTTGCCCGCGATTGGATCGGCCACCTCTCACCGGGATGAAGGGGTGCCTGCCTCGGCTGCTGCGGACCCGCATGTCCCTTGGGGCTGGGGCAGCTCCCTTCCACGGCAGCGGGTCCTCGGGGGGACACCTCCATCCCACCCCAGCCCGGCGGTGGGTGCAGAGGGTCCGGGTGTAATTGGAGTGTGGAGGGGCTGTGGGGGGTGTGTGTGTGTGTGTCACCTTGCCACCTGCCCCCCGGCTTCGCCCTTGGAGCTGCTGGAGGGGTTTTGGCTCCCTGGTTTCCAGGCAGACAGCTGTCGGGGGCACAAGCGGCAACTGGCCCGCAGGGTTTGCTCGGAGCGGAGCGAAGGAAAGCGATACCCCTGGTGCGAGTCCGTCCCCGGAGAGGTGTCCGTCTGTCTGCGGAGCAGCGGGGCCATGTGCTCCTCGCCTTCCGGTGTAAAACTGGTTTTATTAACATTTTTGTGGAGCACGGCCATGGGATGCTGCTTGCTTTGGGAATGGGCCGATCCGCTCCTCCGGCACGCGGTGAAGGAGAATTCCCACGCCGAAGCCCAAGCGGGCAGATCCTGTCCCGTGCGGTGGGTCTTGCTCAATCCGCTGGGATCTTTCCGCAGAGGCAGTGGGGTGACACAGGGAGAACAGGGTCTGGGACTTTGACGAGCGTGTTACAACACTGATGCTGATACTATTATAATTATTATTTATTATTTGATTTGACAGAAGTCCTGGGACATGGCCGGTGGGCACCATTCACCAGCGATGAGCCAGGTGGGCGCTCAGATCCCCTCGGATCATGCTGGGTTGGTTCCTGCTGCTAAAAATTCCTTTAAAATGAGTAAATCTCCTTTTCAGCTTTGTAAGTGCCTCGCTGCCGGTGCGGGGTGAGCTGTGGGGACAAAGGCAGGAGGGACCTGGACCCCACCTGCTCCCGAGTCTCGCCTGGCCCTTTTTTTCCCAATGCTTTATGGCACTTTTCTGGTGGCTTCTCCCAAGCTGGTGACTTGGTGTCACTGGGGTGGCTTTTCCCAGGACGGAGACCCTTCACTCTGCCCCACCGACTGCGTTTTCCCCGTCCTCTGCCTGCAAATCTTAAAGCCTGTTGGGTTTTTTTTTCCCTTCCCCTCCCAATTCCCTCGAACGTGCTCCTTGCTGGAAATATCCCCAGGGACATACAATCCCTGAAACCTCCAGCGTGGAGGAGGGGAGGAGGGGGGATAAGGGATGCCGGGAGCCCTGATGGCGTGGGGCTCTCGCTGGTAGCGCTGGGCTCATTTGCAAAAAGGGGGGTGGCCTTGGCCGGTTTTAATGCCCTTCATCAAATAAGGAAACACGAGGGCTGTGCCGCAGCCGGGCTCACGGGTGGTCAAAGGGCAACAGCGGCAAAGCCAGCGGCGCTGCCGAGCCGGTGACGGTGGTTGGGGCTCGTGGGTGCCCCGATGCCGCCCAGCTGAGGAGTGGAAGATGAATTTGGAGAAGTACAAGAAGTTCCTGGATGGACTTGGCACCCTGAAAGGTATTTCTGACCCTCCGCGGTGTGGCTGTGCAGCACAGAGCCGCTCCGGCGTTGCCTTCTGCGAGGGCTCCAGCGGAGCCCGACCATCTGCCATCGATCGCCGATCGAGGCAAATCGAGTCCGTCCCCTCCCCGGGACGCCGAGGAGCTGCCGGCTTCCCATGGAGGCGACTGGGAGGGGTGGTGCTTTCCATGGCTCCGCTTGACTTCCCTCTTTTGTCTTCTGTTTGGATTTCAAGCAGGGAGTCTGGGCACAAAGCGAGCGCTGGGGCAGCGGCTGAGCCAGCCCGAGAGTCAGGCGGGGAGGCAGGAGAAGCTGCTTTGCAAATAACCGCTGGAAAAGAAATTAAGCTCAAAATCCTGCTAAAGGGAGAGGAGCCGGCTGCTGCTCTCATGCGTTGGGGGCTGATCCGGCTCCGGTGCGGGTGTCTTTGCGTGGTGGTACCTGGGTGCGGATCGGTGGTTTCCACCCCCCCGACCCTCTTCTTTCCAAATCTCTTTCCCGATGCTCTGCCATCTCCCAGGGCTGTCCCTGGAGAGTCGGCTGCGACACCCGATCGTGCTGTGCCGGCCCCTGGCAGGTGGCCGGAGGCCGGTGGCCGTTGTCCCTGCTGCAGCAGGCAGCGAGCCCGGGCTGCGGGCGCAGGGGCAGCGGGAGAGCAGCTCGGTTTACCTGGCGCTCCGGCTACAACAGGGGGGGATGCTTCCCTCGTTTCCCCCCCGACTCCTTCCTTCATTTCCCCCCCCCCCTCCTTCATTTCCCCCCCTCTCGCCCCTTCCTGCTGTCAGAGGAGCTTTTTGCTCCGGCACTGCCAGCCAGCCTCATCCTGCGGCAGACGGCGGTTGGGATTCGCCTGCTAAGAAGGAAGGCAGAGAGGAAAGCAGAAGGCAGCCGGGATGCCATCGCCTGTCATCTAATAACACTCCTATTCACTCGCCCTTTTTTTTTACGGCGCTGCCTTGCGCGGCTGCGCTTCACCAGCTGATCCCGCCGTATAACAAAGGTGAATCAGTTCCATGTTTAATTTAGCAGGGAGCCAAGGGAGTTGTCACCCGGCGGGCTGGCAGCCTCCCCACCCTCCTCTGCCGCTGCCGGGGCTGACGCGAAGGGTTAATCCCGCAGCTCTGTGGCTGACAGCTGCCCTGAGTTATCGCGTCCGGGAGTAATATAATTCACTTTCTTATGCTGGCGTGTTGTCCATCATAAATTTTTCCTGAGCCTCGCTGCAGCTGGCACTGGGAATCAATGTAAAAGGAGCCCCCAGTCGCTGTGTGCTGTGCCGGCGGTGGTGGCCGGCTCTGTCCCACAGCCATACTTGTCCCCCCTAAATTTGCCGCCCCAGCCGGAGAATGGATGGGTGCTGGGCTTGGGTACCAGTGACCCCCCCCCCCCCCCTCTGCATTTTGAGGCTGCTGCTCAAGCGCCCGTGCTCCTGCTGGGGGTTTCGGCCCCGTCTCCA
The DNA here is from genome assembly GCF_965231255.1 of Vanellus vanellus. Taxonomy (NCBI): domain Eukaryota; kingdom Metazoa; phylum Chordata; class Aves; order Charadriiformes; family Charadriidae; genus Vanellus; species Vanellus vanellus. The sequence goes on along the minus strand of NC_138927.1, from coordinate 5,772,636 downwards.
GCTGCAGCTCAGCAAATTCCCCTCCTCCCTGCGCGAACGAGGTGTCGAGGAGCTGAGATGACATTATTAATAGCGTTTACAAGGTGACTGGTTGCAGGAGCTGATCTGGCAGCCTTCCCCTCTCCAGGTGCTGCCCAGAGCCCTGCCGGCAGCGCTGGCTGCCTGCGCTGGCTCCCGCATCCCGCCGCTCACCGCGCTTTCTCTCTCCGCTCTTGCGAGCCTGTAACGGGAACGCAAAAGCACGGGCGGGCAAGTCCCCAGGAAGCCAAATCTGCAGTTTTTGGTCCGTTTTGCTGCCTCTAGCCTGAGCACTGCCGACTTGCCGGCTGTCACCAGCTGTGTTTACTGCAGCCCTTTGCGGTTTTAATTCAGAAAGCGGTGCAGGCAGCAAGCGTGGGCAGGGGAGGCAGGGAAGGGGCAGGGGATGCTCAGGAGAGGCGGGACGGTTCTCTGAGCGGGCACAGCCGCCCCTTTCACACCATTGGGATGCTTCACCATGGCATTGGAGCGCAGAAAGGGTTGCCAACCTTTGCAGGCAGTTATGGTGTAGTTCTGCTGTGCCCGCCGGCGTGGGGACGGCTGTGCCATGCGTCTCGCTGTTGTGGTTTGGCATTTGCCATGTAGCTAAGGGCGTTCTGCCGCGCTGAAAGCAGCCCCGGTCAGGCTGTGGGGCTGGACAAAGCTGGAGGAAAGGAAGGGTTTATTGCTGGAGAGGTTTCTCTTCCCCCTCCCCATCTCCCCATCTCTATTCATCTCCCCAGGGAGGTGGAGGCAGCAGATATTGGAGCTGGGAGCATTTCATATGTAAATGCCTGTGTGTCTAAGTCCAGGCCCCTGACCCCCGGCGCGGTGCCAGCATCCATCGCTGTCAGCCCTGCCGGGTCCGGGCGAAGGGCTTGGAGAGCATCCCGGTCCCCTGGGCTCGGCTGGGGCCGGGAGGTCCGGCCGGATCCCCCTCCCTCTGCGCTGGGGATGAAGGATGCTGCTCCAGGAGGGACCCTGCCCCAACAGCTGCTGACCGCTGGGTTTGGGGTCACCCGGCCTTTCCGCACAGTCTCCATCTCGGGTTTCCCAGGACAGCGGCTGTCACGGCCCCGAGGTGATGAGAGCCTCGGTGCTCGGCTCAGGAAACCCATTTGATTACAAATTTATTGCCAGGTTAATTTTACCCGTGGCACGAGGATGGCTGGTTTCACTTTCTGAGAAGTTTGTTGTTTACTTGGCAGCCGGATAAAATCCAGCATCTTCTCGGCCTTCTCCCGTGCACGCCGGCTAATCTGGCTTCATCTGACCTCGTTGCTGCCGTGTGCTTTCCCCAGGGGAACCGGGCTCAGATTTTCCCCATGGCCGGGCAACCACAAGTGGATCCGTGCTTGTTCCTACCACCTCCGTGTCACGCGTGTGCCCGGCTCCGCTGGGTTTCTGCTGTTAGAGAGGTTTTTTAGATGCCGGCCCCACTGCCAGAGGGATGCAGCATCCTGCCCTGGCGGCTGCCACTGGGCTGGTGCCAGAACGAGTGCCACAGCTTGTCCCCATGCGCCACCATCGCCGTTTGCTTTCGACCCGTCATGTGATGGCTTCCCCGAGGAGCAGCCGGGGCAACCCAAGGTGGCCGGGTGCGATAAGAGATCTGAGGCCGCCATCTGCCCTGGCCACTGCGGGCGGAGGCCCTGGTGGGTTTGGGTTCCTCCGGCGCGTGGCTCTCTTGTCCCCGTCTCACCATGCCTGGGGAGGAGGACGTGGTCGGTTGCTCCTGGGGAAGGGTGGGTGCTTCTCCGGCACAGCCACCCTGTGAGGTGTCCCCCGGGGAGCACGGCCGGCCGGGGGGAATTATGGGCTGTGCCTTAACCGCAGCTCCCCAGTGATTTACGGCTCTCCCACCACAGCCTCGCAGCGCCAGAGATGGTTTTTGCTCCAGAAAGGTCCAGCTGAACCCTCCTAAGAGCATCTGATGGGCTTGGGCCAGGCTGGTGGGATCCGGTGCTTGAACCGAGCCGGCAAAGCAACGTTAGCAACTGGATTATTTCATTTGTTTTTTAATGGGGATTAAGTTTCTCTGTGGGAGAGCGGGTCTCTAGGGAACAGAGGTTTCAAGCTCCTGCCTTCCCCTGTTTGGTTTGTTGTGTGTGGGTTTTTTTTTTTTCTTTAATCCCAAATTCCTCTCTGCTGCTCCACGCCAAGGCCGGCCCGGCCAGGAGCCGGTGACAGCCGCTGGGATGTAGCATCCCTTCAGAGCGGCGCAGCCATGAGTAAAGCCCCAGCTGAGCCCACGGCCGTGATCCCTGGGAGCGTCCGTGCTCCGGGCACACACGTGTGGAAGGACCAGGGATGCACCCGTGCACAGGGGAGGGAGCTCTGGGTGCCCTGCTCCCCCCGGCCCTGCCTTCCTCGGGGTGCCGGCACCCCCGGCTCTCCGTTCGAAGGGTGCTGGGGCCGGCTGGCGAAGCAGCCTGCCACCCCTTCGCCCGCCTCCCGCACGGCACTAATCAGGTTTCACAGTGCTTAGTTTGGGACATCTAATGAGATCAGGGCTGAGGGTTGCCTGCCCGCCTTCCGTTGGCGGGGGGAAAAGAAGAGAATCGGTCGCTTCCTTCTCTTCAGCCACCATTTCTAAGACGGGGCTTTGCACGTCCCCTTGTCCCGAGCGGGGCTGTGGGTCCCCAAGCTGTCCTCGTGTTTGCAGCGTGGGGAGGGCGGTCAGACCCTGGGCAGCCTTGTGGGACACAGTGGGGGGGGGGTTGAAGGCAGCAAAAGTGGCGACCATGGCTTCCTACCAGCAGCTTGGGCCGCACTCTTGGGCTGTGAGCTCCCTTTGCCTTTTCTCTTGCTCTTTTACATCGCTATGCGCAGGGAGCGGGACGAGGGGGTGCGGAGATGGCGGGGGGAGGCTGTCGGCCGTGCCTGGGCAGCCTGGTCGAGGAGGGGGGAGCCCGTCCCTGACACTGCCCCCCCCCCCCCCCCAGCGCGCATGGTGGGCCGTGGCGTGGAGCCTGTGCAAACATGGCGCCCAAGCGCGCCCCAAACAAAGCGCAGCCAGTTCCCTCTAGCCTAACGTTTTCCTATTTCTCCCGCTGCCAAGCAGCCTTCGGTTGGCGTTGGAATAACAAGGCTCTTTGCGGAGACACCGGGCCTTTTGTTAGCCGGTAGAAAAGGAGTTTTGATGCCGGCGATCCCTCTGACTTACCCCCCCCCCCCCCCCCGCCCCCCCCCTGGCTTTCCTGCTCCCTAAGCCGCTGCGGTGGGAAGCGCAAAGCTTGGTCTTGAGCAGCCGACGAGGATGCCACCGCCGCGGCTCCCAGCCCGCTCCCCGCCGTCCTTCCCGGGGCTCGGCTGTGCTGGGGCGCAGCTCCATACCCCATCCATCCATCCCGCTCTGGGGTCCGGCCCCTCTGAGAGGCTCTGGGACTTCGTTTGGGGGGGTTTCTCAGGATTTAGGGAGGGTATTCTGCCCCTCTGCTCCGCTCTGGGGAGACCCCACTGCAGTGCTGCCTCCAGCTTTAGAGTCCTGAGCACAAGAAGGCCATGGATCTGCCAGAGCAGGGCTGGAGGAGGCCATGGAGATGCTCTGTGCTGCTCTTGCTGGGAGGACAGACGGGGAGAGTTGGGGGGGTTCAGCCTGGAGAGGAGAAGGCTCCGGGGAGGCCTCAGAGCCCCTTCCAGTGCCTAAAGGGGCTCCAGGAGAGCTGGAGAGGGACTCTGGATCAAGGAAGGGAGTGATGGGACAAGAGGGAACAGTTTTAAACAGAAAGAGGGGAGATTGAGATGATATATTAAGAAGAAATGTTCCCCCGTGAGGGCGGTGAGCCCCCGGCGCAGGGTGCCCCGAGGAGCTGTGGCTGCCCCATCCCTGGAGGGGTTCAAGGCCGGGTTGGACGGGGCTGGGAGCAACCTGGGCTGGGGGGAGGTGGCCCTGCCCAGGGCAGGGGGGTTGGAATGAGATGATCTTCAAGGTCCCTTCCAACCCAAACCATTCTGGGATTTGGGACATTTACCAGTGCTCAGCCCCTGTACAGGCAGCAAAAGTGGACGCAGGATGCGGCCAGGGCTTGGGCTGCTCTCCGGCACAGGGCTCTGCTGCTCACCTCCGCTACGGCTTCTGACAAATCTTGTGGGGGGATTTTTTGGGTTGGTTTGTTCTTGTTTTGTTTTTCCACCACTTTCTCTCTGCTGAGGTGCCGGCGGGGCGTGCTGGGAATTACGGAGCGGGTGTTTACCCAGCCACAGCGATGGTGGCTCTGTGGAGGTGTGCGGTGTTGTCCCCATGGCCGGAGGGGCAGGGAGGGACCCAGAGATGGCATCGCCTTCCTCCTCCTCCCCCGGCCTGGGAAAGGTGCCACCTCACCGTGTCAGCACAGGCCCCTGGGAAAGCGTGCAGACGTGTGTGTCCTCTGGCACGTGGGCGTGCGAGCAAGCCGTCCTCCGCGCCCAGAGCTGGGACGGTCCTGCTCACTCCCAAAAAACAGAAGTGCTTTCTGCCAGAAGACCTTTGCTGTTCCTCCCCCTGTGCATCCCCATCCTCCTTGCCTCCGGCACCGGCTTTGCCTCCTCCCTCTCACCCGGCAGCTCCGGGATCCACATCGAGAGCTGCCCTCACTACTTGGCTGTCTGCTTCCCAACGTGCAATCTGTGCCTTGGTACCTGGCCGCTGCCTGTCCCTGTCCCCGTCTCCTGCTCCCGTCCCATGCCCTCTCCTTGCAGGATGATGCCACCGAGTCGATGCTCAGTGGGGCTCAGCGCTTTCCCGGAGCTCGGGATGCGTGGCCATGAGTTTCAATGGCATCATTTAATGAGCAAGCGTGGTACGGCTCCCTGCCAGCGTCCTCGGAGGGGTGACAAACCAGGGGAAGCTTCCGAGAAGTGGGAAGCGATGAAATAATGCCTGAACTGCTGTGTCAGCAAAAAAACCCACAGCTTCGGCAGTCATCTGGGGAGGCTGCCGGGCCGGTGGATTGATGGAGGTTTTTAACACTGGGAGAGAAGCGGTGAGATCACCCTCGCCACCTCTTCAGCGTGACGCGCTTGCTTTCGGGCTGAGAGGGAGGGTTGAAAAGCCCGGGCAGTGTTGGAGAATGAGATGTGTCTAAGACGGCATTGCGTGCACGTGGCTTGGCAAAGCCAAGGGGCTGCTGGCGTCAAGTTGTGGGACAAGGAGGGGGGGGGTCTCGGGTCGCTTTGGGGAACACGTGGAGGGGTAGGCACCCTGCCTGCACCGGGGGCAGCGGGGCTGGCAGTGCCGGTGGCTACGGCCACCCCTGGGAAAGGTGCTGAATCTGGGGTGCCAAAAAGTGACCCCCACTAAGGAACGGAGGCTGGAGCTCCGTGCTGGTGCCCTGGGGACCAGGAGCTGTGGGGGGGCGGGTGAGCCCACCTCCCTGCTGGTGCTGCGAAGGAAAATGATCTCCTTTTGGGTTATTTTGGAGGTTCTTGAGGCCCTGGGTCCTCCTGTTGGCTCCGTCCATCCCCACCTGAGTCGGTCCCCTTGGACGGCCCCAGTTGGGATGTCACATTCCCATAGAGCCCCTAAGTGGTGGTGTGCTGGGGGATTTCCACCCCTCCTGCCCGGGAGCAGGAGTTAACGCTGAGCCGTGGGGCTGGGGAATGATTAAGCCGTGAGCAGGTGGCAGTCCAGCTCGGCTGTTTGCTTTGCAGAAAGAAAACCGGCAGGAATGATGTTTGCTTCCAGCCTTCCCGCGAACTGGCTTGTCTCTGCCCTCCGCCTCCATCTGGGAGATGGTGGTCCTCACGGTCCTGTCCCATGTTCCCCCCCCCGCTGCCCCGAAGCAGCACCGGCTGTAGGGCAGCAGCTCTGCTATGGGAAGGGAAGTCTGTCTTTTTTTTTTTTTTTCTTTTTTAAGATATAATTCTTATTTTGGTGCCCAGACGTCTGCTGGAAAGGGGAACATCTCCGCTCTTATCATCAGTGCTTCCTTTTGCTGGTTCCTCAGAGCTCAGATTTTACCGCTGATGGTGGCGGGGGGGGTCCGAGGCTCCCCCGGTGCAGCCCCCTTCCCTCTCCCCTTTGTTTCGCCGTGTCCAGCTGACCTTTGGCAGCGTGGGCAGCTCCTCTGCCCAGAGATTTGCGGTTAAATATTCACTTGTGCTGCCCTCTCGGTGCAGATGCTGGTCTGGGGTGGGAGGTGTTGGTGCAGAACAGCCCCCAGACCCCAGTCTGGCCGGGGCTGCCCCGGTCGTTACGGGTAAGCCCCCGGCCCGAGTTCCCTGTGGAAGCACAGGGGGTGATGATGGGGTGCTCAGAGCCTCAGCTCTGGTGCAGACGCTTCTCCTGGGCTAAAACCCCTATTTGCACCAAAACCAGTGCTGGGGAGGTTGGTTTTTCCAGCGCCACGAGGAGCGTTGCTGCCCAGGAGGTTTCATAGTCCCAATTTTTCCAGACCTTTCGCAGCCCTGGTGTTCGGTGGTGATGCCGAGGGGCCGGCGCGGGACCCTGCCGACTCGTCCCTGTTCTCCCCCTGGCAGGACCGCGGCAGCTCTGAGGATGATGAAAGCCAGAAGGAAATGTTTTAACGCGGGGAATGCGCCCGCTCTGCCAGGAGCCGGAGGCACACGGGCAGGGCCCGGCGTCGGGGCCCGCCGGATGGCGAGGGGATCGGCGGCTCTGCCCGCACACGCACGGGCGGGTGATTCACCGGCGGGAGAGGTTTTTTTTCGTCGAAGCGGAGGAGCTCGTCCCGCGGGGATGCGCTGGGCAGCGCCGGGAGCCGCGACCTGCCTCGTTCCACCTTGTTTTTTAATAGCCCAGATCACAAGAAACGTCATCTTTGTTCTTGCTTTCCTTTCCCATGGCTCCTGGCGCCGCGGGCAGGGTGGAGCGAGCCCCCGCGCCCCGGCAGGGCCCTGCCTGTGCTTGCCGGCAGAAGGAGGTGCACCGGCACGTGCGGATGCGCTCAGCAGCCAGGGATGCGTCTTGCCAAGCTGCCTGTCTGTCTGTCCGCCGCAGCGTTTGCCATTCTTTACAAGGAGAGCGTGATGCCGCGGGTTTGGCCAAGCTCTGGGTTTTGCAGGGGGAAAAGCTGTGGTGCAGTGTGGGGCACGTGCTCGGTCCCCTGGCTCGGGGTTAGCGGGGCAGTAGCTTTGCTTGAGCGCTGTGCCCCCCACGCAGCCCCCGCAGAGGCCAGAGCCAAGCTGGGCTCCTCGTCCCACTCCGGAGCGGGATCTGTCCCCGTGGAGCTGCAGGTGATGCGTGTCTGCCATTTACCGGTGCATCCCTGATCCAACACCCCGGAGTCTCCTTCCCCTCCTCGGCATTTCTCAGCCCCTGCCGTACGTGACCAAGGTTTGACCTTAAAGCTCCCAGAAAGGAGGAAAAAACAACAGAGAGGGGAAAGCATGGCAGAGGAAGCGCGGCAGGAAGCCCAGGCCCTGTACTGCAGTCACGAGTTTGTGTGTGCTCAGCACCACTGCCGGATGGGACCTTTTCCCTGCTGCAGGGAGCGGGGCATCCTGTGCCCGGTGTGGGGTAACCCCACTGCCCGTTGGGTGCCGAGAAGCCGCTCTATAAAACCCCTGATGTGCTCACAGCGGCTTCCACATCCTGCAGTTCCTGCTGCGGATGATGCTGAGGACTTTGGTGGGCTTGGCTGGGGGCAGGGCCCCCCCCTCACCCCCCCCCTCCGGGCACCGGCAGAGCCTGGAGAGATGCTTCACCCAGGTACGGTGCTGCCAGTTGCCAGCTTTGGCCTTGGCCGCCATCCCCAGCGCCATCCGGTGCCGCCAGCTTCGGCGTTTCCACAGTGCCACCTGGCTGCCACCTCCCGGGGCTGGGACACGGGGCTCTGGCCGGAGCCTGTGGGACCTCAGTCGCCTCCGGGGAGGCCACAGCACCCAGGGGATGGAGGAGCATCCCCGTGGCATCGCCCACCCCGATGCCGGGGTGCCTCCATCCCCGAGCGGTGCCGGGGCTGCGTGGGCTGTGCCGGCTCCCGGGTGCCGCTGCCCGGCAGCTTCCCCAGTCATATAAGGAGATGCCGGAGCCGGCAGCCGTGTCGGAGGCCGTGTCGGCTGAGCATTACTCACCGGGGAGGCGCATGGCGGGGGGGGGGGGATCGGCCCCATGAAGCCAGAGGTGACTCAGCTCCGGGTGAGAGGCACAGCCGGAGTGACGGGGGGGGGGCCAGGACAGCCCGTGTCCCAAAGCCATCCCATGGGGTACCCTAAAACCCAGGGAGGGTGCTGGGAGGGGAGATGGGGGGCAGCAATAGGGGTGACACTATTGTGGATGTTGCTGGGTGACATTATTTTGGATGGGCTGGAACGTGCTGCGTGGGGTGCCCTGCAAGGTGGGGACCCTCCCCATAGGGGGGGCACGGCCTCTCTGCTTGCTCCCCAAATTCCTGCACGGGTGGGAGATGTGTGTCCTCTCCCCACCCCTTTCCTTTCGGGGCCGAGGCGATGGTCGAAGCTGAAAAAGCCGCCTTGCAAGGAACTAAAATGAGCTGTTTGTGTTTTGGGATGGTTTCCATGGCAGGGGGGGTGTGCAGCCTCATGCTGTGGGTGAGCTGGGGGGGGTGACGGCTGCATCCGGGGCTGGGTGGTCCCCTGAGTCCCAGGAGGTCACCCCAAAACCCACTGGTGGCTCCCTGCACCCCAGATTGGCCACCGCTGGCCGTTATCGGCTTCCTGCAGCGGTGAGAGGCGGATGGGGCTGGTGTGTTCCGAGTGTGCGCCGGCAAGGGGAGTGCGGAAGGGAAGGGGGGGGGGGGACGGTGTTACACTGAGTGGGATGAAGTGGGGGACCACCACTGTCCCCGGGGTGTCCTGGTGCAGGGGGAGGGATGTATTTTTATATATAAATATACATTATTTATAGATATGATTATGTATATACAATATATATATTTTTCTATATGGTTATATATATTTCTGTATGATTATATATATTTAAAGAGTTTCTTTTGCCCGTAGGCTTGTCCGGCTGGAGCGGCCGGCAGCGCTCGGTGCGTTTTACCGGCCCCTCTGTGCGCACAGCACCCGGGAAGCGCAGGAGCGGCTCACCCCCCGTGGATGCAGCCGCGGCGAAGGGATGGGGAAAACAACCTCCTGTTTCCCGGAGCCTTTTCCGCCGGCACATCCCAGCCGCCACAGGCCACTAACTGCCCCTCTCGGGGCCGCACCGCGGGGCCATTTATGGTGGCCTCGTGCCTGCCGGCAGGTCATTACTCCGGCAGCGCTTCCCCTTGCCTTAACAGAAAGCAGATTGCTTTAGATGAAAACTATGCCGGGATATTTTTCATCCGGGCAGGGCTGAAGCTCTGGAAAACATATTGCAACAGCGCCGAGCCCTGGGGTAATTCTCTTGTGTTTTCTATCGCCCGTCTCGTTAGCCTGAACGGCGTTAGGGGGTCGCGGGTGGTGCGGGTCCCCCGTGGAACGGTGCCGTGTTTGGGTCTATTGAGTTCTGCTCGATAACGGTTTTCTTGGTGGGCCCGGCCAGCTTCTGGCCGTTGGGTTTGGAGAGCTGCTCAGGGGTGGTAAATACAATTTAAATCTCCGCTTGCATCTGGGTGACACCCTGGACCTCGTGTGGTTTCACCCATCCCGTGCTGCGGAGCCGGCCGCGCCTGGGCTCCCGCCTCTCCCCGTCGGCAAAGCCTGAGGTTTCGTGGGTCCCCGGGGCTGCACCGCGCTCTCCCCACCTTAACGCTCTCCCCTTGGCTGCCGAGCGCCGGCGGCAGAACGCCCCTCTCCCGTCTGAGCCCTTCCGCCAAGGGAAAGGCTCAAAAGGAACATTTCGGTCTGTACCACTTTCTTGGAGCACGTTTCTTCCCCCAGGAGCTGGCGGGGGGGACCCGGCACGCGACGGGCTCTGAGAGCAAAACAGGCTTTGTAAAGGAGCCTCTCCGCCCGCTTGGCTTGTGGTTACGACGGCAAACGGGCCGGGGGACGTAACGGCCGTGCCGCGCAGGGCTTGCCGCTCTCGGTTTCCCCTCCGTGCCGTTTCTCTGCCTCCGCTGCCGGAAACGGTTCCGAAAAAGAAGCGAAACTGCCGCAGTTAACGCCCAGCATGGTGCTAACCGTTAATAAACGGGCTCGGGCTGCAAAGTCTCACCGTGCCGGGGGCGAGCGGGGCAACGGCTGTGCAGGAAGGGCCGGGAGGAGGCGGAACCTTTGTTTTTCGTGTTAGAGCATCTTTTGTGGGTATTTCCCCATGAGCTCTGAGGGTGTCTTGGGAATTCACACATTTATCTCTGAGCATCCAGGGAGGGCGAGGGAAAAGTGCTCGGGGTACCCGACTCCCAGAAGCCCAAATTTGGTCGCCTTGGCAAGGGTTTGAGACCAGCAGGGGCCAGCTCGAACGCTACCGAAGTGCCGCCCGCACCTCCCAGCCGCTTCCCCCTCCATCCCGCCTGCCCTCGGCGTGTCGGCATCGCCGGGCTGGGGGACACCGGGCTGTCGCCCACCGGTGGGGAGGGGGGGGGCAGAGGTTTTTTGCCACTTCCGTGCCCCCTGTGAGGAGCGGGGTGTTGCGGTGACGCCGGCGCAGCAGCTGCTCCCGCCGATCCCCGCTCGCCGCGGCTGCCGGAGCCGCAGCCGATCATCCAGCTGGGAATGGAAAATGAGGAGATGACGTCTTTCCTTGGCGTTCACGCGGCCAAACTTCGTCCTGTCCCCGTCGTCCCCCCCCCCCGCCCCCCTTGGCCAAGGAAGGGGGGGGAACAAAGTTTGGCCGCGTGAACACCGAGGAAAGATGTTTGAGCCGCCCTGACGCTTGCGTTCTCCCTTTACCCGCCCCCCCCTCCCCCGAGCTCCCAAATCTCCCTGGCCCCGTCCCGGCGACGGTGGCTGTCCCCAAGCCCTGCCAGCTCTGGGGACGCAGCCAGCTGGAGGCAGAGGTGCAGGCAGAAAGTTTCGGAAGTTTCTGCAGGCAGCGGCTCTTGGCTCTCCCCCCCCCGCCTCCCACCCCACCGTCTCCTCACCCTCCCGGCGATGCCGAGCTCCGGCAGCTTCGGGAGAAAGAAATTCAGAGCCAGGCTCGGAATAGCGGGACGGGAATAGGGGACGATGCCTCTTTCGGAGAGCTCTTATCTGCCACCCGCCGCCTTTGTCCTCAGCCACGTCCTGGGCATCGCCGGCGTGTTGTACTGGAGGAGCCGGAGCAGAGAAGGTAGGGGTGGCCCCCGGGGAGGAGGGGGAGAGAGGCATTAAGATGGCCGGCGTGCCGCCGGCAAGGGTCACGGCTTGTTTTCCCTCCCCGGGAGCCGTGGCGGCGGCGCGGGGAGGGACAGACGTGGCTGGCGGGGAGGAGGGATGAGGATGCGACGATGGGGATCCTCCCGGTGGCCCTGGTCCCCATACTGGGGGGGGGGGTGGGGTGGTGTCAGAAGTTTCGGTGCCTAAATTTGGTCTTACCACCCGTTCCCAGTGCACGTGGGGGTGGGAATGGCTGGAATGGGGGGTTGTCTCACTGGGGAGGAGGCTGTTTTTTGTCTTGGCACAAGCCCACGACACGTGGCTGGTGTTCTGCTTGCCGGGCTCCTGCCCCGGCACAGGCGGGTGTCCCTCCTGCCCCTCGCCGGGACAGCAGCCTCCCGGTGAGCCACCGATGCCGGGAACTCCTCCCGGCGCTGGCACGGGCTCGCCGGGCAGCTGGGGCTGCCCCTGCCTCAGTTTCCCAAAATAGGGCTTGCGCATGACCGCTGCCCGAGGAGGGTGAGGATTCGTTACAGGGATGTGCCATAGCTCCGGGCCCCAGACAGGGACTCAGGACCTCCTTCTCTGTCCTGACCTCTTCCTCCTGGGATTTGTTTGTTTTGATTCCTCCCTTTTTTCTTTTTTTTTTTTTTTTTTTTTTTAGCAGGGCTTGTTCTCCCCTGTGCCTCCGCACGGGGTCTTTTCCTCGTGACCGTGACTGATTCCCCCTTTTCTTTCTCTTTTTCCATGCGAAGGAGTGGGACCGTGGAGCCTGAGTGTCGTGCAGGGACTTTTCCCCAAATATTGCTTTGGGATACACTTCCTCCTTCCTCCCCAAAAACTACTGGGAGAGAGATATTGAGACCGAGTTGCACAAACGCGCTGAAATATGCCCTGTTACCCACTAAACGCAGCCTTGCGGCAATTCCTCCTGGTCACCCGCTGTCTCCCCTCCACTTAATTAATCTCAGGGGTAATTAACCCCGTACTGCGCCGACCCGCTGCTTCGCCCTACAGAAATCCATCCCTTTCGGGAAAAAATCCTGGTGCAGGTGTTGCAAGCAGCGAGTATATCCAATACCGGTTTTCCTTCATCACTGCTTCCCAGTAAAGGTCAGGTGATACCCACCCTGCGGGCGCAGCGCTCTGGAAGAGGAGGGTCATCGTGCAGCAGGTTTTGTTGCCTCGCGATGCTCACCCAGCTCTGCCGAGCATCCGCCCGGGTCTCCTTTGCATCACCGCTTCTCAGGTGTCTCCCTTATTAAATATCCGGGTGCTGGAGAGTTTTCCACCCCAGGTTTCTCTTGTGCATTCTTCCAGGCTGAATCAGGCACCGTTTCCTCTCCCTGTTTCGAAAGGTTCTGTAAATCCTGCCCGGTCGGCTGTGTTATCGTGATGGATTATGTCAGCCAGCGAGTTGGCAGCCAACACATTTGAAATACCTCGCGTTCCTGAGCCAGCCAGGTTTTTTTTTTTTTTTTGCATAACCCCCATCTTAAAAGTACCACGTTAAAAAACGTGGTACTTTTAAGTGGTTTCAACACTTTCAAAATTTGGTTTTAGGCGTTTAGACCTAACAATACCCTCCTTCAGCCCAAGGCTGGCTCTCGTCGTTTCATGCACAGAGCCGTTTTCACGCGGAGTGTGGGCTCGGGGATGTCCTCAAGATCTCTGCGAGGTCGTCCAGCGCCTTACCCCATCTGATGTCTTCTGTGTTCCTTCGCCTTTAGCAGGAATTAGTGAGCAGAAAACTTGCGAGCCGCTTCCAGGCTTTATTCCAGCAGGAGAGGCTGAAGGAGCCGTGGGGGGGGACACCAAAACCCACCGGGCTCCCTCTCGGTGGTGGCAAAGGGCTGTCCCAGGGGAGCAGCAGAGAGCCCAGTCCCAGCCCCTGTCCAGGCACCCTCCATCCCGCCGGCGCCCTGAGCTGGGACGGGGCTCTCGCAGGAGGAGGTGAACGGTGATGGAGTCTGAGAGCGAGCCAGGGCAGCGACGGTGGAGGAGAGATCCTGGGGGGCAGCGACAGCTCCTAACTGGGCGTGCTGGGAGCTGCTGGGGACAGGCAGGCTGCCAGGACGGAGGCTGCTGCGGGCAAACTGGGGTGGGGGGAAATGTCTGTGCAGCGTGTTGGGGTGGTGGTGGGAGGGTCTGCGGCAGCCGGTGCCTGCGGGAGCCCTCCCAGGGACGGCGGCAAGTGCCTGGGGACCCTGAGGTCCGGCGGGATGGGGAGTGGGAGTTCTTTTTCCCCTGCTCAGCTGATGTCTCCAATTTTGGGGTGCTGGAAACCAGCTATGGGGCAGGACGGTTTTCCTCATTCCCCCTCACCAGCTGGGTTGGCTCGGGGGGCTGACAGCGGTGGGAAAACCTCAAAACCCACTTTCCCCCAGAGGGTCACTCTCCGCTCCTGGGTCCTTGCTGCTCCTGGCCCCTCTGGGGGGTGTCGTGCCGCCCGGGGGGGGGGGAGAGCAGACAGTGCCCCCGTGCCTTTGGGATCCCCATTTCTGGGGATGGGGTGGACTGCGCTCTGGTGTGCAATGATGGGGAAAGGAGAGGAGGTGGGGGGGGAATTGAACAGCATGTGTGGTCCTGCAGAGGTTTGGGCCTGGGGTGCAGGCAGGTGGGGTGCAGGCAGGTGGGATGCAGGCAGGTGGGATGCAGGCAGCTGAACCCTGCTCCTTGCTTGCACCAGGGAGCAGGCAGGGCAGGTCTGGGAGCACTCCCGGGCTGTCCCGCAGTAGTCCCTGCGTCCCGGAGCCGGGCTCTGCCTTGAGCAGGGATGGGGACAGGGATGGTGCGGCTGCGGCTCAGCTGGGCTCGGGCTGGGTTGCTGCCTGGCTCGTCGGGGTTTTCCTCTCTGCGAATCTGACCTCTCTTGGGAAAGCGGCAACACGGAAGCGCTTCCCAGCTGGAAGCATCCGTGCTGCTCCGATAGCATCGGCGGTGCTGGAAACCGTCGCGTGGTCGTGTGGCACACGGGCACGTTCAGTTAAGGAGCGCGGTTTTCACTGGTGCTGCTGGCAGCGGGGTCTCTGTTCGCCGGCGACGTTCCCTGCGTCACTGCCACCGTCCCTTGCTCCGTGCCCTGTGTGCGGGGGCACCCGAGGCTCCGCAGCCTCCTGCCCTCGCCCGCCGCTTGGCTTGTCCTTGGGGCGCTGCAGGTTTCCTTTGGTCGCTGTAACCTTCCCTCCGGCCGTGCCCTGCCTGCTGCCCGGGCCACCGCCTCTGCTCGCTGTCCCTGGCTGGTGACAGGGTGGTTCTCGGTGGCTGGGGCCAGCGAACCCCTGCTAGACAGGGGGGAGGACGAGCATGGGGGGGGGTTGCAACAAGTTGCTTATCAGGGTGACTCTGGAAAAGATTAGCCAGGGAGAGATAAGCTTGCAATGCCTTAATATCGTTAGTAAGCAGTAACCGGGCATTATTATTAGCTCAGACGATAGCGCGGGGTGCGGAGTGGGGAGGTGAGCCCAGGAACCACCCAAAGGTGGTGAGCCGGGGCGAAAAAAAAGGAAGAAAAACTTCAAATTCCTGCAGGAGATGGGAAGAGGGAGCGCCCCGAGGAGCCGCCGACCTGTGGGCATCCCCCGGATCCGGCGCCAGCGGTGCCTCGCTGCAGACTTTCCGTGGGGGACTCGGTGACGTGCCGGTGTCCCCGCGTGCTCCCTGCGATGCTCGGGGACACGCTCCCGCCTTCCCCAGGCTCCTCGCGCCCTCCCGGCCGGGGCAGTGGGGCTCCTGCCGGCAAAAGGTCTGCGGAGGGATTATATTTAGAAGAAAAGGAAGAGAGGCGGTGATAAGGAGGCCCCCGTTATCTCCCTGCGTGCCGAGCGGGGCTGGGGACGGGTCCTGGCTCCGGCGCTTCGGACCCGGGAAATGATTTGGGAAGAAGCTGCGAGCGGGCAGGCGGGAGCGGGGAGAACAGCCCGGCATTGTCCCTCCCGTCCCTGGTGCAATTAACTGGAAAACAAGACGAGGGAAAACAAGCCAAGAGCCTGCCAGCGGGGCAGTGCCCGGCTCCGCGGGGCGAGCCGGCGCCCGCACCCCCAGCCCCGCCGGCGTTCCGCACCGCGCTCTGCACCGCCTCTCGCCCGCTCGCAGGCGGGAGCAGCTCTGCCCTTCCTCGCTGGGAGCTTTCCGAGCAGCTTTGCCGGCCATCGGGACCGCGGGACGGGAAGGATTTTGCTGGCACAGAGCTGCCGCCGCTGGTGGTACCCTCAGCCGGGAGCAGCCGGAGCGGTGCGAGGAGCGGGGGAAGCGCGGGCGAAGCAGCCGTTGGCATCGCGGCGGGCTTTGCGGCAATGCCCCGGAGGAGGAACGACCGGTGCCCGCGCCGGGGGCAGCGGGTGTAGGAAGTAGTGCGGTGGGAGGAGCTGCGGCCGGAGAAGTCACCCACCCGCACCCAAGGTCGGCCAGCGGTTGGGGCTACCAAAAGACCCCTCCCCGGGAGCCGGGAGGCAGCCGCCGCTTTGCCGGGCGACCCAGCGCTCCCCATCCCGGGCTCGGGCGATGGAGAGGCGGCATCTCTCCGGGGAGGAGAGGCGGCTCAGCGCCTGCCTGGTGTGCCGGATGTGCTGCATCGGTTAGTACAACCGCCCGCTCCTTCCCAACCTGCCGGTGGCCCCCACCGTGCCGCCGGCACTGCGCTGTGCCCAGGGGACGGCTCAAGCTTCATCCACCCCGAATTAACGCCGGGGTTGGGAAGGGACCTGGCACCGCGGCTCGTGGCGGTAGGGGGTGGTCGGGTGAAGGAAAGGTCCCTAAAAACACGTGGGGGTGACGCGGCTTCCTATTGCAGGCGGCGGCCGGCGGTGCCAGGCTCGGCACGGTGGCTCGGCCCCATCGTCCCGGGAAGCCGTGGCGAGGCCGGAGCCTGGCGGAGGGGGGAAGCGAGGGTGGCCCTGGTCCAACCGGCGGGTAGTTTTTGGCACCTGGTTACGTGCCTTGGCCGGGGAATGGAGCGGGACGTGGGGGGACGCGCGGAAGGCTTCGTGCCGCGTGTTTGACGGCTTTCGGGGGGGGGGGGAAGCTGTGGGGTAGGTGAGGATGAGGAGGGATGTTTGATAGTGCTTTCAAATCTGTACCGGTTGAGGCGTGGGGAGGTTTTCCCGATCCCAGGAGGGTTCTGGGGGCCACGGCTGCCCAGCCGGCACGGGGACCCCCCACCCTGGGCAGGGGGACGTGGGGCCATCCGGGCAGGACACGCAGCACGACTGGGGAGCCCCAGCTCAGAGATGCTTTTTTTTTTTTCCCTTTTCTTGATTTTTTGGCTTAAAACCAAAACAAAGGGTGCTTCTACCTGGTGGACCATGGCATCGAAGGGATGCCTTGGGGCAGCGGGTTTTCTCCTTTCCCACTCTGTCCCACGGATCCCCTGGGCTGGATGGGGCGGCGCTCGGGAGCTTGGGGTCGCGGTGCCGTGGATGGGCACCGAGGCACTCTCTTTCCTCCCGAGATGATGTTGTTAAAACCTGGTGAACCCATTCGGCACGGGGCCAGCTGCCGGGGTTGCCCTGAGCCCTCCTCGCTGCCCAGGCGTGGGGAGGTGGAGGCTGCCGGACCCCCCCTGTGCCCCCCGGGACCTTCCAGCGGTGTGGCCCCATCTCATACCCTCTCCTTTCGCCTTGTTTGCCTTTGTTTTCCACGTGCACTGAGAACAGGCAGGGCAAAGCCTGCCGGCAGCCCCCGCTCCCACGTTGCTGCTTGGCATCACTGCGAATCTCCCGTCCTGTCCCGTCCCCTGGGGGGGGGCGGGGGTCTGGTGGCCACCCCCGCTGCTCCCCGGGGGACTGGGACCCTCTGGGGACAGGACCCACATTGTCACCCAGTCCTGCTGGCGTTTGGAGCTCCCCGCCTCCGGCCAGGGCGCCCTCGGCTGAGCCGCGGGATGGAAATAAACCTTAAATCCTGACAATCCAATGAACCAAAAATACAGCGACAGAATAAGCTGCTAATTGCGCGCGGTGCTGGTGCCCGGCAGAGGCCGGTTATGGGACATCTGTGGGGTTTATATAAGGCATTAAACCTCCCGGGAGCGGGCAGGGGTGGGGGATGCCATCCTAAAGCCGGGGGGGGGGGGCTTGGGCAAAGCCCCCCCTCCCTCCCTGCGCTGCCTCCCCGGGGGGATGAGGAAGAGTCATGGGGGTCCCGGCCAGGGGGACACATTTTGGGGGTTCATTTGCCGCTGCCAGCTGCAGCTATACCCATCCCAACCATCCGCGCTGCTTTTATTTGAATGACACTGTTTTTCCTCCTCCAAAAAAGCAGCGTATTTTGGTCCAGCTGTGGGGATGCTCCTCCATCCCTGCCCGGGCGAGACGTCGGAGCCACGTGAACGGCCCCGTCTCGCACTATCCCGTGAATAAGCAGCCTCTGCTCCCCTGCGCGGGCGCAGGACCCGTCCGGCGGTCCTGGCACCGGCGGCGATTCCTCTGTCTCTTCCCCTCATTTCAAAGTCATTTGAGTTTCTGCATGAGAAACACTGACCGAGAGCCGCTTTTGTCTTCTTTTGACAGATGAACGGGACAGAGTCCAAAAGAAAACCTTCACTAAATGGGTCAATAAACACTTGATGAAGGTAAGAGTTGTGCGTTTTATTATAAGACCGGTTAAATGACCGTCTGTCTGTCCGTTCTGCCTCAAGACTGGCAGATAAATGCCTTTTTAAAAATTTTATTTATTTTTTTTTTTGCCTAGGAATTTTTGTGTTGGATTTGAGTGTTCATTCATGTGTGTACTCAGAGCAGAGATGGTTGCAGTGAAAATGTGCCAATGCCTTTGGAGGGCACTGTAACATCACCACGCAGCCCTTGTTATTACATTTGCCACCGGTCCTTCCATCCTCCCGCGTGGGGTCACGGGCAGCCGGGGCGAGGGGGGGATCCCGGCGTGGGGCTGCTCCCCCCCTTCGCATCCCCCTGGCCGAGGCAGAGGGGCTTTTTTTTAATTTCGAAGGATGCTCCTGCCTGGAGAGGAGCCCCAGAGGGCGCGAAGGGAGATGCTTGCAGCTGTAGGCAGCTAAGCAGGATTAACACCGCACTGCAATGTGCCTCCTGCTTTTCTTGGTTAATGCCAGGTGGTTTTTAATTAATTCTCCATTTGCCAAAAAAAAAAAAAAAGAACTCACCCCAAAAAAAAGGAAGAAGAAGAAGTCATTTGGGCATTAGGTGTCACAGCTGTATTTTCCTGCCAGCTTTGCAAACCTCTGCGTCAAGCTTTTGGCTACTTTCTAAAATCTTTCAAAGGAGGGAAAAAAGGAAAATCTTGAGGCCGCCTGCTTGAGGCTGCTGTGGGAAAACATCGGGGGGATTCCCGACGGAGTAAAATCCCGGGGCAAGGTCTGGGTGTCGGGAGGGAGGCTGCGTGCTGTCAACCCGCTCCCGCAGCCGCGCCGCCCCGCAGAAACCTCCTCTGCTCTCTCTGCCGAGTTTTGGGAGACGCTGTAAGGTCGTGGGAGCAATTAAACCGCTGCTGTCGGGACTGAGCTGCCCTTTCTGCGGAGGGCCACCCGCAGTCTTACCGGATTGCCCGGAGTACGGGTGGTTTAACAGTTTGATTTTGTGCGTAGAATTGGCGGCAGCTTCTGCCAGGTCATTTGGGAGGCTGCTTTCCTTGGCGATAATTCTGGAATAACCATTTTAAGAGGACCCGGCTGGGAGGGAGACGTCTGCTTGCAGCCGCCGCTGCCTTCCTCCCGCGCTCTTGCGAACAGCGAGGGGGAGCGAACCTCGTGCCTTTTCCTCTCCGCAGGTGCGTAAGCACATCAACGACCTCTACGAAGACTTGCGAGATGGCCACAACCTCATCTCCCTCCTGGAGGTGCTGTCGGGAGTGAAGCTGGTGAGTCCCCGGGGCTGGGCAAGCGATGCTGCCGGGTGCCCCCCGAGCCCCACTCCCTCCTCCCCCCTGCTCCCCTCCACTCCCAGCCGTCAGCTGTCCTTTCTTATGCCATAGTTTTGTTTTCAAATGTCTGTTGTTGTTCCATTATTATTATTATTATTATTTTAATTTATTTTCACTCAAACCCACGTTCCCCAGGCTGATCTCTTGGATACCACCAAACCGTAGGATTAAAGCCACTTAAAGCTTACGGTGCCCTGGGTAGAGCCCTTTCTTTTTTTTTTTTTTTCTGGTGAAGGCTTACACGCCTTCATCTTCTACATTTGGCTCCATATTTAAAATAACGGATAACAGCGTCTTTGGCTCAAAGCGTTCCAGTGACAGCGTGCCCAGCAGTTTAGCTCGGATTTGGCACTCCTGCCCCCTGCTCGCCCCCTGCCCAAGCTGCGTGTGGAGCAGTCGGTGGCGTGCAAACATCTTCCTGTGTCTGGAGCATCGCAGCGCCCCTCTCCTTCCTCTTCCTCCTCCTCCTCCTTCTCAGACTGACACGTTCTCTCAGCTCTGGGAAGATCCCGATGGCTGCAGCAGTGTAGCACAGCAGGAATTATTTTAGTTTTCCCCTAAAATAGGATCTGGGCGAAGCTCTCCTCACTCCCTCCCTTACCCTCCAGAGACGCCAAATCAGTTTTTGTGGGGGCTGAAAAATTGGATTGAGCTACTTGTGATCCAGACAGTTTCCTTCCCTTCCCTTCCATTCACTTCGGATTTCGAAGCCGGGGTGAAATTTCCGTGTTCGAGCCCGGGGTGTGCCGGAGATCCAGCCGCCTTCGTCCCCACTCTTTTGTGTCTCCTTTTACCTGGGTGTTGCATTTTGGTTTCCATTCTGTCTCCCTGTTGTGTCACCCTCCCGTCGCCGCCGTCCCTCCCCTCCTCGTTAGCAAGTAGAGCCGCCAGCTCAGAGGAGCCTTCGCCTGGTGAGAGCGCCGGCCTGGTGCCGTGCAAGCAGCGAAGAGCGTGAGGAGGAAGATGATGATGATGAAGAAGTAGGTTGAGTCTGCCCCGGCCGCAGCGCATCCTTGGCGGACACTGGAGTGCCGTCAGATAGTCCAGCACAGCCCGGCGTCGCTGGGGGCTCCGACCGTCCCCTCGCGTCGTTTTTTGCCGGGGTTTTTGGTAAAACCCACCCAGCTCGGGCAGCGTGGTCGCACCGAGCGAGGGGCAGCTGTAGGAGCGGAGAGGCACCCGATGCCGCCGTCTTCGTTACCGGGCTGTGTTCACGTTAACTGGATTATCTGCGCGCGCATTGCAGTGTCGGCCCGCAGTCAGGGCACGCCACCCACCTGGTGTGACAGCATGTGTCCCCCCCACGGGGCGGGAGGGGACAGGGACGGGTCCTGCACGCTGCTGCCGGCCGGGTCCCCTTGGGGGACCGCGGTGAGGGCTGCTCACCTCGCACTGCATGGACAGGCTCCGGGCACGGGCACCTTCTCGTGGCGCTGGTGCCACCGCGGGGACCGGGGTGCGAGCGGCGACCCCGTGCATGTGAGTGGAGGTGGGGGCGAGCACAGCCCGGCCCCAGCCCAGGGTTACCCCGAAGGGGCCGAACCCCAAAACCTTGCTCAGGTGCAAGAGAAGGGGGGTTTTCCGGCCCCCTTCCTCTGGGTGACGATTCTCTTGTGGACGGTGTCACCTCCCTCCTGGAGCAGCACAGGAGGAGCTGGGGCTGTAGCACCAACCTGGAGATGTTCCCCCCGCAGGGACGGCTCTTCCCCTTCGGGCCGGGGAAGGAAGGTGACTCGGAGGACTTGGGGTGTCCTCGCGGGTCAGAGCATCCTCGTGATGCCTCGCGGTGAGGCTGGGATCGGGATCTGGGCACGGATCCTCTGCCTTCTGCTGATTCAGAGCAGACCCGGCATCCCGTACCCTTCCCGGAGCCACGGCTCAGCCACCGGGTACCTCGGAAAATCCCCCGCCTGCAGCAGCGGCGACGAGCACAGGTCGGGGCGTCTCGTTTCCCCCCTCCCGGGGGTTCAGAGACGGTACCTGGAGCAGCAGCCCCTGCTCGCGCCCAGGAGGAGCCGAGCCAGCTCTGCAGGGGCTGATGCCGGGGTCGGGGCTTCTCTGCTGTCACTGGGGACCCGTGGCCGGTCCCTGGCCGGGTCCCCACCTCCTGCTGCGGAGCAGACCTGCTCTGCTTCCACCTGGCTGTGTCATATTCCGTACCTGCTCAGGCAAATCTCTCTTTGCTGAGCCCTTTTCCCGGCTTGGCTGGCTGACCGTGGGATGGGTGAGATCCTGCCCTGGCACCTAGAAGCTGTGCCAATCCTGCCGGCAGCCGTGCAGTGCCCGGCTCAGCGCCGCGCCGCGTCCCCTTGGGGTCTCGTGGCACTCAGAGGAGGTCACGATCTCAGGGTCTTCCCACCTCCGTGCCCCACCGTGGCATTATTCCCCTCTTTCAGCAGGATCGCGCGTAGCAATGACTTTATTTGCCTCCAGAGCGAGAAGACAGAGCGGGGGGTGGAGTGCACGGGGGGTCACGCCGGCACGCTGAGCGCGGGGGGGGCTGTCCGGCGGCTCCCGGGGCATGCCGGGGAGGGGGGGGCGGCTGTGCATGTAGGGGGGCTGCCGGCCCGACCCCGCGAGCCTCACCTCAACCTGCCGCCTTCTCTCTCTCTTGCAGCCGCGCGAGAAGGGGCGGATGCGTTTCCACCGGCTGCAGAACGTGCAGATCGCCCTGGATTTCCTGAAGCAGCGACAGGTAAGGGCTGATTTAGGCTCCCCCAGAAGCGGGGCTGGGGGATTTGTGGTTCGTTCTTCTCGGGGGGGTCTCGGGAGAGGGTGTCAAGAAGCAGCATCAGCCTGTGCCGGGATGTGCCCATCCCCGCGGCGCCGGTTGAGGACGGCTCTCAGGGGACTTTCCCCCTCCGTAGGCGTTGTGCACTCTCAGAACCACCCATGCGGCGCAAAAACAAGTATCAAAATGAGAGACCGGACTCCGGTTCTGAGAAGGGGTTTACGCGGCCACTTCTGCGCCCCGAAAGCTTCACCGGGGGGTTCCCCGGCAGATCCCGGCTGTGGGGATGTGTGGCTGCGGCACATCCGTACCTTCCCATCAGCTTTGTGGGGAGAGGGGGCAGCTGGCTCCTGCCCAGCCCCGCGTCGCCGTGGCCTCGGCGCTGGCACAGCCGGGTGCCTCGGTGCACGGTGTCACCCCTCTAGACGGCAGCAGGGACGCGTTGTCCTCCCGCACTGCAGCGTCGCCCTTTGGCTTTCGGAGGACAGGCTCCCTGTGCCGAGCTCTCTGGAGGTGCTGGATCCACAGCGCCGGTGCAGCTGGTAGGGACCAGGCATCCTCCGCACCCCCCGGAGCAGATCCCGCCCGGAGCAGTGGGATGCATCCCCAGACTTGTTGGCTCTGCAGGTGAAACCCCCGCAGCCCCCAGGGCCGGCTGTCCCGTTCCGCCTGTTGGGTCAGGTCTCCCCGCCGCGATGCTCCCCAGATACGCCGAGAGACGATGATAAATTGTACCAGTTTGTGCTGAAGCAGAGATTTTTTTCTCTCTCTGCTGGCCTGAGGGCACTGAATAAATTCGAGCGCACGCCCCGCTCCAGAGAGGGTGAGCCGCTTCCAGCCCCCCCCTCCTCCCCAGCCCCTCCATGGAGACATTTTGCCGGCGGCTTTTGGGAGCTTGTTTCTCTACTTGGGTGAAACAGCTTTTTCCTTTGAAGCGTGATGGCCCGGTGGCAGCGGTGTTGCTGGGACATCTTACCCCAGATGCTCCTGCTAGAGATTGTGGGGTGCCATTGAGCGCTGGGGGGAGCGGGGACACCCCCGTGGGGACCCCAAAGCGCGTGGCAGCTCCCGGGTGGGCGGCTGCGAGGAGGGCAGGAGCAGTGGCCGGGCGGCACCGCTCCGGTTTGCAGCTGCTGGAAGCGCGGAGGCTGGTGGTGCCGGTGCCGCAGGCATCTCCGTGGGCTTCAGGGGGACCGCACATGCGTTTAAACCACCCCGGGAGCAGAGCAGCCGGGAGGGAGCAGCTCCGGGAGCGCCTGGGGATGGAGTCTGCCGGGACGGGGGGTTTCGGTGGGCGCTGGGGAAGGTCCCTGCGGGAGGGCGGCGCTGGCGTTTCTGCCTTTGTTAGGGCCGATTGCTCAGCAGGTTGGTTGTGAACCCAGGAGGGAGTTAATAAAGCGCGGCCATCCTCTTTTAACCACGCTCTGTGCTCTGTAGCTATTAAATTATGCACTAGTGCTCGGGGCTTCGGGGATGAGGCACCGCTCCGTGCGAGCTGAAATAAAGCCTTTAAGTGCTGGGAAAGCACTTCTGGATGGAGAGCGTTAGAGATGTGAAAAATCCTTCCTCCCCCGTTTCCCCAGCCGGGGCACGGGGTGGCCTCGCTGCCTCTTCGGGAAGTGCCAGGGTCTTGCGTGTCCACTCGCCTGTGGAGTGTTTGGGGTGGCCCTGGGGACGGCGCGGCTGGGGACACGTCCCCCTGTTCTCCGTGGGTGAGGCTTTGACCCTGTTGCTTCTCTTCCAGGTGAAACTGGTGAACATTCGCAACGATGACATTACGGACGGCAACCCCAAGCTCACCCTGGGGCTCATATGGACGATCATCCTCCACTTCCAGGTAGGTCATGAGTTTCTTCTTGAAGGACCGCGGGGCGGACGGCGGGGGCGCGTGGTCTCTCCACGTGTTTCGTGGTGATGCCGGAGCGCAGGTCAGTCCGGAGGATCGGCACCCGTCGCAGTGTCATGGAGACCGGTGTCAGAGAACAGCAATGCCCTTTTCTCATCGTTTACATAATGAAGTCGTTAATGACGGGTTGTGTGCGGTGGCCTCCCGCTTGGCACCGGGGTTGTTGGTGGGAGCTGTTTGCTCAGCTGAGTCTCTGGAGGAGAAGAGCAAATTCGGAGGGGGCCGCAGGGGGGACAGGCTGAGCTCATGCCTGCGTGGGGCTGTTATCCCGAGGCGCTCCCGGCCTTTTGGGTGGTTGGTGGCATCTTTCATTGGGATGGAAGATGTCAGCTGCGTGACAGCGGTTCAGGTCAGGGATGGGAGAAGCTTTCTGACCCAGCTGGGGTGTGGGGACCGCACTTAGGACCGTCTCCAGCAATCCTGTGCTATAGATGCTCTCGTCAAACAGGGTCTTTAATAGCCTCAAATTATCCGGTTGTAGCTTTGATGCCCTCAGGGGGACGATGCGTGGCCCCTAATGCCACCGATGCGTTGGCACGCGGGGCTTGCTCAGCGCTGCTGCTGTCAGCAGCTCGTTAGCCGTGTGGCATTAGCTCTGGGGCTGTCCCCGCCGCAGGACTGAGTCCCTGGGAGCTGCTGTGTCCCGGCTCCCAGCCGTATCCCTCTGGCACCTTCCGGAGGAGACCAGCGCCGGCTTTGAGACCTCGTAAGGAAGATTGTCATTTTTGGAGGACGAGTGGGCAGCGCGCCAGGGAGAGGCTTTTTGGGGGGAGCACAGGGATAAATTGGGTGGAAGGCTGCTGCTGAGGTGCTCTGCCGGTGTTTTGGCCCCGGGAAGCGGCCGGGGTTGAGCAGGGTCTGGATGCTGATGAGTCACTGTCATCTCCGGTGGGGCCTTGGCCGGTGGCATCCTGTCCCCGCTGTCCCCGGGGTGGCCCTGCCCTGGTGCATCCTCTGCTGCCGGAGACCAGGGAGGGATGATTAAGAGGTCCTGGACCCCACTCCACGCTCAGCTGGGGAGGGGACGCTGCCACCCTGCCATGGGGGACAGGGTGGGTGACGAGGGGGCCCGAGGGGAGCTGGGCTGGTGCCGGCGAGCCTGCGCGTCCTCTCCCTGCTGCGCTAACGGGATTTTTTCTGGGGTTGTAGCTCCATTGTGAACCTCTTAATCTCCCGTGTCCCAGTGCCGCTGCCCGGGGGCAGGCGGCTGGGAGAGCCCCAGGGAGAGGTTTGGGGTGGGCTGGTGTCCCCTGCTCCCTGTTTTCTGTCTCGTCCCTGCTTTTGGCATCTCTTACCCTGCTCTGGTCCCTCCGAGCTGGCGAGGGGAGTCGGGATGCTGCACGCTCCTCAAACGCCTGCCCTCGGCGGCGGTCGGGGCAGGAGCTGGGCTGGGACGGGAGCATCCCGACGGTGCTGCCGTCGCCTGTCGGGACCCCGCGACATGAAGCGATGCTGGCTCCCCAGGGCGCCTCGGGCTGCCCCTCCGTGTCCCGCGCCGGGTGAGCCTGGCAGGAGGGTGGGCACGTGAGCCGGTCTCTTGGGGGTCTCCGCATTAAGAATTAAGGAGCAAACCTCCCGAATTGGAGAGAAACACCCCTGCGGGAGCCGGCGCAGCAGCTCCGCGTCCCCATCGGCGTGTGTGCAGAGCCGCTCTGACTCCTCCCTGCTTCCCCCCCCTCTATTTCTCTCCCACCCCTTTCCTTTATTCTACCTTTGCCAACCTTCCCCGGGTTTTGTGTTGGTTTTTTTTTTTACCACCCTTCCCCCCCCACCCCCAGCCTCTCCCGCTCCCCCTCCCTGCTCCGCTGCCTGATTCCTGCTCCCTGTTTGTGTTGGCGAGGGCCGTGCTCCAATTACCTCATATTTGGAGAGAAGGACGCCGCAGCCAATCCCCGCTCCCTCTGCTTTTAGGTCAAGTGATTTCTGAACTGCAGTGAGATGCTTTGAATTTGTCTTCTCGCAGCGCCCAGGCTGTAAGATGGCTGTCTGGAGCGGCGGCGGCGGCGGTAGGGCTGGCGGGAGGGAGCGGCGGCAAGGGGCGGTCGGCGGCACGGTGGACGGCGTGCGTTTGATCCGATGAAGCCCCGCTCGGGATTTATTCGGGAGCCGGCGACTCGCTTAGCTGCCTTACTGCCGGCACCGAGGAAGAGGAGGAGGAGATGGGGAATTCTCTGGGCTGCGTTAAAGAGCCGAAGGAAAAAGCTATGGGAAAGGCACCCCTGTCTCCCAAAAAAAGGGTCCGCTTTAAACGGAGGCGGAGGGGGAAGAGGAGAGCGATGCCGGAGGCGGCCCCGCAGGAGGAGCCCCCGGCCCCGGAGGTGGCTGAGGATGAGGAGGTACCGAAGTCGAAGGCAGCCCCGCGGCGGGAGGGAGGAGAGGAGCCGGCCGGGAGGTGGCACGGCCAGGGGGACCCCAACCCTGCGTCCCTGCACCCCGGGCTCATCGTGCAGGTGAAGGAGCGGTTTCAGGGAGAGGTGCAGAAAGCTCGCCTGGTGCTGGAGCCGCGGCAGCCGGGTGCGGCGGGAGCTTCCCTGGAGGAAGGCACCACCGTCATCGCCCGCTTGCTGGAGAACCCGGCCGAGAAGGACTGTGAGAAGGCGGTGAGCCGGCTGGTCGAGCTGCAGAGGAGCGGTGCCGGCAGCCGCCGGGCCGTGCTGCTGCCCCTGCGCGGGGGGACCGATGGCCGCACGGAGGGGCTCCTGTCCCCGGCGAGCGCCGTGTCCGGCGAGGAGCCAGCGAAGAGCCGGGAGCCGCGGGCCGGCAGCGCCTGGGGGAGAGGAGGCAGCAATGACCCCAGCTCCAGCGCCGCGTGGACCTGCTCCTCCACGGCAGAGCCGGGCACCGTTTCGGAGCTGTCTACGCCATCCCCCATGGTGGATCAGCTGGAAAACCCCAGCCTGGGGAGAACCTCAGGGTTGCCATCCTCTCGGGCCGGGGAGGGAGATGGGCATGGACTGCCGCTCTCCTGCAGCCCGTCCTCCTTCAGCGGGCGCAGCGGCGGCGCGGCACGGAGCTCCTCGGGGTACGGCAGCGATCCGGCACGCCGGCCGGCCAGGGGTGCTGGAGCCAGTGTGACCACGGTGTCTCCTTCTGAAGGTGGCTGCAGGCTCGCTGCGGAGGGCTGGGCTCCGAGAGGGAGCTCGGGGACGACCAGAGGAACGGTCAGTGTCTGTGTGTACCCTCGCCCCCTTTTTGGAGCGGGGTAGGGGGACCTGGTTCAATGGACCCCAGATCCTGGTGGCCCCTGGGGATGGTCATCTTGGCGAGGTGCAACCTTGTGCAGGATGACTCAGGTGCAGAAAGCTCCTGATGCTGTGTCCCCTCCGAGCATCTCTGCTGGGGAAGCATCCCTGGGGACCAACCGTCCTGTCCTCTTCTCCGGCAGGGCTGGTGGGGGTGGCTCTTGCCGGAGCCGGTGGCTGTGGCCGGCAGTCACAGGGGCTCTCGGTGCCATTGCGTTTGCCATCAGCAGCGTGCCTGCTGTGACCGGCGGCACCCATGGCCATGCGAGTTTGGGATGTCTCTTTCCTGTGGGCGGCAGCGGGTGGACGCGGAGGTGTGGGGGCTCTGCCTGCTCCGAGGGAGCTCCGAGGGGAAGAGGAGAGGATGGTGCTGCGTTTGCTTTTGGAGCCCGTTGTTGCTGTTTGGAGACGGCTCTTTGAGGGTGGCAGCGTGGGCTGAAGGCACTTTTGGGTTTGGCCGAGCTCTGCGCGCCCCGGGGACAAGCGTGTGGTTGGACGGGCAGGAAAAGAGCTGTGACCCCCTCCCGATACCTTTGCTGGGTTGGGACTGGTGTCACAGCCACCATCCCGCCTTCGGCATGCTGCCACCAGTTGCTTGATGCGCGAGACTGATGTCGGAAGGGTTTGGAAGGGGTTGGCCCCAGGTCCCGTGAGTTTTTGCTCTCTCTTCTCGCTGGTGCCTCCCTAAATCTTTGTCCTGACACAGCTGTGTGAAGAAAGGAGGGTGGAGCTGGTGCCGCATCCTGCACCTCCGTAAAGCGCAGCTCTAGGAAGGTCTCCTGCAAGGATGCCCTTGGGGAGGGGCCCAGCAGTCGGAGAACCCCAGTGCTGTGTGAATGATTAAATAGAAAGGATTTATCCGAGCTGGGTGTCGCGAGGAGCTCCTCGATGGGCAGCGGCGCTGCAGAGCCCAGGTGGGGCACAGCCCGTGGGTAGGTTCGCGGAAGGTTTCATTCGGCTCTTAATTAAAAGCTGCTGGGTAATCAATAAGGAGGTGCTGTGCAGGCAGAGGTTTGTGGGTTCCTCCCTGCTCTCTGCAGGCACGGAGGGTCCCATCCTGCTGCTCGCCCAGCGCATCGCCCTGTCCATCCTGGTTCTGGTGCCGGGTCTCAGCATCCCTAAGGAAACCTGGGGCTGGAGGAGTTAAAGGCAGCGCCGGTGGTGTGGCAGCGGCTGACAAAGAGCAGTTTTGTGTGTGATGAGCGTATCAGGCTCGGGAGAGGGAGGTGAGCTGCGGCATACCAATTACACCGCCGCTCGCCGTGCTGTGCCGTGCCTCGGCAGCATCCTCCCCACCGGCGGGAGAGGCGGCTTAATCCTGCGGGTCCCTGCCGCCTGCCTGCAAAGGGATGCTGGCAGCTGGGATCCGTGCAGTGCCAGCACCCAACCAGCTGTATTTCTGTATTTTTGGGGGGGGGAATAAAGCAACTGGGTGTTTTCCAGGCAGAGTGGGCTCGGAGGGGCAGCGGGTAGGGCTGGGTCCTGGCACACCTTCTCCCTGGAGTGCCGGGAGGAGGATTCCGGTGAGCAACCAGCCCACGTTGCCTTTCCACAGGCGCCCCGGAAAATACGTGAGGCTTACATCCTCCCCTTTGTCTGCCCCTTGATTAAGGGGAGGTAATTGTACTAATTGGGGAGCTGGGGGTGGGTGGGGGTGGGGACGGGCGAGGAGGAAGCCGTGCCAATCAGAAATACGCTGGCATGCGGAGACACGTGCGTTTTGTCACGTGCGAGTCTGGGATTTGCAGCCAGTCCTGGGCGTCTGCCTCAGAGGGGTCTGTGGTTGTCGGTCTCTTTTGTTGGGGAAGTGGGTCACAGCACCCCTGCCACCAGCACCCCCTGCACCTCCATCTCCCGGCGCGGCGAGGCAGAGGGGGGGGAAGCGACAGCCTTCCCCCCATCCTTCCCTTCTTCCCTGGGATGGAGCTGGTAGCTCCGCTCCGAGCAGCTCCGCTGGCTGGAGGTCGGGGAGAGACCTCTGCCCCACACATCTTCTCAAATAGTACCTCCAAGCGCTGTTTCCCACTTTTTAAGTTTTTCTTTTTTGTTGGTTTTTTTTTTTTTTTTTAAACAACATGATGCTCCAGGCGGAGCATCCCCCATCACGCCGGCAGCCCCGGTGAGGGATGGCTTCGGCGGTCCCCTCTTGGGTGCTCCCTCGCTGCCCAGCCGTGGGGGCTGCTGAATGGGTCCTGCGTGAGCCTCGGGTGTCCGAGGGTGCTGGGGCTCCTTGCGGTGGGTGCTGAGCAGGACCGGGCGGCGGAGCGGGTTCGTACAGGAGGGCACACAAGCATTGCTGTCGGCACAGCGTGTTCGGGGCGGGAAGAGACCCGCCTGGGTGCCCGTCTCGCCAGGGTGTTGCATCCCCGGCGAGGTGTGCCCCGAGCCGTGGCTGGGGGGGACGGTGCCGGCGTAACACGCCGGGGTGTGCCATGGGCTGCCGGAGCACGTGTGGCAGCCGCCGTTTCCCAGAGCGGAGCCTGAGCGGAGGAGCGGCTGCGGTGAGCTCGGTGGCGGGAGGGAGCCGGGGTCCGGCGGGGGCAGCTCCTGTGCCGGCAGGGCCACAACGGCCAAGCAACACCTCGTGCCCCTGTGAGATGGGGTTGGCAAACGGCTGTGCCTCCCTCGCCTGCCTGCGGCTCCAGTCTGCCCAAACCATGCCACCTCTCGGCACCCCGGTGCTCTCCTGCAGGTCCGGTGGTCCGTTCCCATGTCTGTTGGCTGGGGGGTTCCCATATGGTGACTTGGAGGTTCCTCCTGGCTTTTCCAGCCGCTGCCAGGTCTCAGGCAAGTTCATAGACACTGGACATGCCTGGTGGTCATTCCTCCTCCCGCATCACCCCGTGGCTGTGCCGCTTCCTTACAGATCTCCGACATCTACATCAGCGGGGAGTCGGGGGATATGTCAGCCAAGGAGAAGCTGCTTCTGTGGACACAGAAGGTGACGGCGGGTTACATCGGCGTGAAGTGCACCAACTTCTCATCGTGCTGGAGCGATGGAAAGATGTTCAATGCGCTCATCCACAGATACAGGTAGGCAGGAAAGAGCAGCCGAGAGCATCGTCCGGGTGGGAGGAAGGGCTGGGGACCTCCCAGGGGGTCCCTGCCCACCCCTGCGGTTGGTGATGGTCTGGGTTGCCTGGAGATGTAGGTGAGGCTTGCAGGGAGCAATGTCTCTTCTACCTGCAAATCATCTCTTCTGCCAGGTAGCTGGGGGGTGGATGCTTGGAAACAGCAACAAAGACATCAGGTTGCAAGAAAAGACATCTTAAACGAGGCTGGGGAGAGAGAGGCAAAAAAAAAAAAAAAAAGGCAAAGCTTTTAAGCTCTCGAGTACGGGAGCGCTGCAGTGCTTTACATGTTAGTGCTGCCCATTCTGCTCTCCGTGAAGAGCAGCACTTCTCTGCGCTTCCGTCCAAAGGTCTGGGCGCTCTCCCCGGCAGCAATTAAGCATCTCACGGTTCCTCGAGAGACAGCGCAACCCCACACACCTTCTGCCACTCAGCGCAGACAGTGGGTCAGAGCCGGGGCTGGCTTCTGCCCCGGCTGCTTGGTCAGGGGGCCTCGGCACGGCGCTGAGAGCCTGCAGGAGAACAGCGAAGACCCTGTGAGGAAACATCTCCTGGGAGTCAAAAATTGCTCTGCCGTCCTGTGCTGCTCTGCGCTCGCTCGTGGCCGGGCAGAGCGGGCAGGATTTGGCAGGGAAGGGCAGACGAGGCTGCCGCAGGCAGGAGATGGGGTGCGTGGTGGGCAGCAGACGCGTGGGGCGCGGAGGTTGGGCTTTTCCTGGCTCCGCTGCACTCGTTTGCAGTCCGTTAGCGCTATGGTTTGCTGGTGGTGTTCTGTTCTGGTGCTTCCTCCCGGCGCAGGGCTGGCAGCATCCGTGCCTGCTGCCGTCCCCCCCGCCCTGCCCACGTCATCCCGAGAGGTGCATCTCCTTCCAGGGAGGGCTCCCAGTCCCAGCCCGGCACTCTGGGTACAGAGCGGGTGCCGGAAAGGGCAGGTCCCAAAGGAGCGCGAGAGGTTTTCCCTCATAGCCTGAACATCCCCTTCCCAAAGGGGACAAGCTGGGGAGGTGCTGCAGCCCACGTTCCCTTGGAGAGCCACCAGCCTGGCACTGGAGGCTGTGGCGTCTGTCCGGGATGCTCTGCCCTCAACACCTTGAGCTGTTTCACAGAATCACTGAATGGTAGGGGCTGGAAGGGACCGTCAGACATCATCTAGTGCCAGAGCGGGGTCACCCAGAGCGGGGGCACCCAGAGCAGGTCACACAGGATGGCGTCCAGGCGGGTTTGAGTATCTCCAGAGGAGACTCCACAGCCTCCCTGGGCAGCCTCTTCCAGTGCTCTGCCCCCCTCACAGTGAAGAAGTTCCTCCTCATGTTGAGATGGAACTTCCCGTGTTCCAGTTTGTGCCCGTTGCCCCTCGCCCTGTCGCTGGGTGCCACTGGAAAGATCTGGCCTCATCCTCTTGCCGCCCGCCCTTGAGATGTGGGTCGGCATCGCTGAGATCCCCTCTCAGCCCTCTCTCCCCCGGGCTGAAGAGCCCCCGGGGGCTCAGCCTCTGCTCAGCAGAGAGATGCTCCCGTCCCCTGAGCATCTCTGGTAGCCTCCGCTGGACCCTCTCCAGCAGTTCCCTGTCTGGCTTGAACTGGGGAGCCCCGAACTGGACCCAGTGCTCCATCTGTGGCCTCCCCAGGGCAGGGCAGAGGGGGAGGATGACCTCCCTCGAGCTTTGCCAATGTCGTGACTCTGGCGCGTGTCTTGCAGGCCGGATCTGGTGGACATGGAGAGGGTGCAGATCCAGAGTAACCGGGAGAACCTGGAGCAGGCCTTCGAGATCGCCGAGCGGCTGGGGGTGACGCGGCTGCTGGATGCCGAAGGTGGGCAGCCGGGGGAAGCGGCTGGTGCGGGGAGATGCCCACCTCTCTGCCCGCTCCTGTTCCTCACTGCCTTTCTGCTTCCCTCTTGCCAGACGTGGACGTCCCCTCTCCGGATGAGAAATCCGTGATAACTTACGTGTCTTCAATCTACGATGCCTTTCCCAAGGTCCCTGAGGGAGGAGAAGGGATCAGCGCTATTGTAAGCATCGCTGCGGGTCGGGAGGCTGGGACGGCGGTTTGGGAAGCAGGTGGTTGTTGCGGGAAGGGTTTGGAGGTTCCCCATCCACTGTAGGAGATGACTGATGGGTGGAAGAGGCTCAGGGAGAGGAAGGAGCTTCCCCATTAATGTGTCTGCCCCGAGAACTGCTGGTGTGCCTGTAGGGCCGCGATGTTCTCTTATGCCGCTGGTTTTGAGCTCACGGCAAAGCTGAGCTGGCTTCCAGGGAGCACCTTGCAGGGAGGATCCTCTTCCTCCTCCTCATTCCTGTGCCCGTGGCACCTCGGTTCCCTCCGTGCTCTGCTCGGCAGTGCCGGGCTCTGCCTCTCCCCCGCCGGCAGCGCTCTGCAAGGCCGCTCTCGCCCCGCAGGAGGTGGATTCGAGGTGGCTGGAGTACCAGAGCCGCGTGGAGTCCCTCATCTCATGGATCAAGCAGCACACGATACTCATGTCAGATAAATCCTTCCCCCAGAACCCTGTAGAGCTAAAGGTAGGTCCTGGACGACGTCCATCAGCGGTATCCCGTGTGCTCGGCGTCAAGAGCTGGGTGGTGGCATTCCCCAGGGTGGTTTCTGATGAGCCTTTCTCATCCCAGGCACTTTATAACCAGTACATACACTTCAAGGAAACTGAAATCCCAGCGAAAGAGCAGGAGAAAGGAAGGATAGAGGAGCTCTACAAACTGTTAGAGGTAAGTCTCATCGTGGCTACCCAGCGGCTTGTAGGTGGGAGTGTTGCACTTTTAGCGAGACTAAAGCGTGCTCAGTTCAGGTTTATTTTGGAAAGGAGAAGTGGAAATAACCCTGAGGGTACATGATGTAGCGAGCGGCATGCTGCAGGAGCGGAGGCAGAGCCGTTGCCTTCCAGCCCCTCTTTCCCTGCTGTAATTTCTCTCTAGCCACCTGGAGGACGGGGTAGAAAATGCCATTCTGTTGCTGTTTTCCCCAGGTATGGATTGAATTTGGACGCATCAAGTTGCCCCAGGGCTACCACCCCAACGACGTGGAGGAGGAGTGGGGCAAGCTCATCATAGAGATGCTGGAGCGCGAGAAGCTCCTGCGGCCGGCGGTGGAGAGGTCGGTGCTCTGCCCGCGGCAGGCACAGTCCTCTGCGGGGACGTCCCCTGCTCCCCTGGCTGGAGGGACGTCCCAAAGCTTCTCTCTCACTCTCTCTCTGCCATCGCAGGCTGGAATTGCTGCTACAAATCGCGAACAAAATCCAGAATGGTGCTCTGAGCTGTGAAGAAAAACTCACTCTTGCGAAGAACACGCTGCAGGCTGTGAGTGGGGGGGGGGGGGTGTTTTCCCCCTTCGTAATTCTTTTTTTTTTGTTTTGTTTTCCTGCTTCATCTTTTATGCCCGTCTCCACCCCTTTCTTCTGCCCGGGGTGGTGGGTCCCCCTGGACAGTTTTCCTTTCTCTTCTGACATTGAGCCCATCCCAGAGGGGCTGTAGGGGCGGTGGTGGATACCTGGTGATCTACGGCACAGGGACCTTGGGGACAGGGGGACAGGGGAGCAGCCTTGCCGTGCAGCAGGCTGCCTCTGGGGATGTAGCGAGCGAGGCTGGACGTCCGCAGAGGTGCTGGCTTGGAGGAGAACTGAAGTTCTGGGGAAGCTCATTGTATAATGAGGCTTAAAAACCCCCAAATCGGTTTTATTTGTCTAAAAGACTGGCAGAAAGGACTCGGTTGCAGACCGTGGCTACCCGGGTAGGGAGTAGACTTCTGAAGAGGGGTGTTTTCTTCTGGGAGAAAGAGATGTAAGGGTTGGGAGCTAAAAATGGTTAAACCCA
The DNA here is from genome assembly GCF_965231255.1 of Vanellus vanellus. Taxonomy (NCBI): domain Eukaryota; kingdom Metazoa; phylum Chordata; class Aves; order Charadriiformes; family Charadriidae; genus Vanellus; species Vanellus vanellus. The sequence continues at coordinate 5,738,822 of NC_138927.1, read as the reverse complement.
AGCAAGAAATGAGATGTACATTTATGTGACCGTCCATGGGATTAACCACGGGAGCCCATCTATCACTAGAAGCTTTCAGTTCATCTGCAGGAGCTTTTCAAAAGGGGACGTCCTGGGTGTGGTGTGAGGGATGAACTCACATTCTTCTGCTCAAGTCAAGCTTGTGGATCAAAAAGTCCTTTCGGTCTTTAAGTTGATGCTGGGCTGCTGTGCTGTTCTCTCTGCCCACCTGCCCGGGCTGAGGCGACCCAGCGCTCCGTCTCCTCTCTCTCGGTGCAGGACGCTGCTCACCTGGAGTCGGGCCAACCGGTGCAGTACGAATCCGATGTGGTGGTCTACCTGCAGGAGTGTGAAGGGCTCATCCGCCAGCTACAGGTGGATGTGCAGATCCTTCGGGATGAGAATTACTACCAGCTGGAGGAGCTGGTGTTCAGGTGAGAGGGGGCCATGTCCCAGATGGTGTGTGGATGGAGAAACCGCGGTCCGGGGCTGATGCACGGGGCTCCTCTGCTCTGTCGTGGGGAAGGAGGGAGTGCGTGTGCATCTTCTTACCCCCGTACCTTGTTTGCTGCTCCAGGATCATGCGGCTGCAAGACGAGCTGGTGACGCTGAGGCTGGAATGCACTAACCTGTACAGGAAAGGCCACTTCTCCACCCTGGAGCTGGTGCCCACTTCCACGCTCAGCACAATGCACTTGAAGGGCGAGTCCCTGACAAAAGGGCTGCACACCTCCTCTGCCTCCTGGTTCCGGAAGCCCATGACCAGGACAGAGCTGGTGGCCATCTCCTCTTCCGAAGATGAAGGCAGCCTCCGGTTTGTGTACGAGCTGCTGGCCTGGGTGGAGGAAATGCAGGTGAGTGCTGCCTCTTTGGGCCAAATTACCTGCCTCCGCTCACACAGATGCAGGAAGGTAGGAGGCTGCTCTGGGCTTGTTTCTGCCTTTGTCTGTGAATAATTGCTTTGGTGGTTCAAGGTTTCTGGAGAGCACCGATGCTTTTGTCTTGAGTTGGGTTGGGTTGTGATCCTGCTGATCAGTGGGCATCAGAAGATCCTTTCAAAGCTGGAAGCAAATCCGTACTGATGCAGTCAGTCCTTTGGTCTTATGTGGGTGTGAAGCTTGTGTAGGCTCTCCCAGAAATCAGTGTTGGAGCACTGGCTTAGCACCTTCTGCCAGGGCTGACGCGGTGTTTGTTCCTCCTTGAGTGACCTAGGAGGTTTCCTTGCCCTCGTGTCCTTTGGAGATATGCTCCTGCAGATGAGGAGTGCTGACTTGGACCTCTTGGCCTGTTTCAGATGAGACTGGAGCGGGCAGAGTGGGGGACTGACCTGCCGAGCGTGGAAACCCAGCTGGAGACCCAGCGGCACATCCATACCAGTGTGGAGGACCTGGGCTCCAGCGTAAAGGAGGCCAGGATGTACGAGGTATGGTGGCACGGGCTGGGTGACACAGCGCGTGGCACAACGTGTGTGCGAAGGTTGAGGGCATTGGGATCGGCTCTTGTAGGTACAGGTGCCTGGGGCAGAGGTACTTTTAAGGCCGGAGCTTCTGAACTGACGCTGGGCTGGTGCAAGAGGCTGCTGCCCTGAGCCATCCTCTGCACCTCCTCTTGCTCACACAGAGCTGGGGAGAAAGATTTGGAGATGGGGTTTCAAGTGACGCCATCCCGTGTCGGGTTAACGGGAGCATTTTTCCTCCTTCAGGGTAAAATGTCTCAGAATTTCCGCGCTAGCTACACGGAGACGCTTGGCAAACTGGAGACGCAGTACTGCAAACTGATGGTGAGTGGGCTTCGAGTGGGCTTACAGCGCTGCCCGGGGTCCGTCCCTGCCGCCCGGCTCCTGAGCATCCCTGCTCCGAGGCTGGGGAGGGGGGAAGAAATCGGTCACCTTCGGAGCGGGGAAGAGGAATCACGCTTCGTTGTGTTCAGGAAACCTCGAGCTTCCGGCTGAGGCACCTCCAGAGCTTGCACGGGTTTGTGTCTCGGGCCACTGCTGAGCTGATTTGGCTGAATGAAAAGGAGGAGGAGGAACTGGCCTACGACTGGAGCGACAACAACCCTAACATCGCAGCCAAGAGAAACTACTTCTCGGTGAGCGACCCCCGGGGCCGGGCTGGTGGGATGGGACCTCTCTTGGTTGCGCTGCTGCTGCTTTTGATCCACTGTGGGACCTTCAGGTACCGACGGACCTGAAGCCCTCAGGGGTTGGATGGTCCCTCCCAAGGCGCTGAGCTTGTAGCTCATCATGAGGAACGGGCTCTCCCTAGAGCACAAAGTGCAAAAAAGTGTTTGTTCAATTGAGTTTCAATCGAAAAGGCATCAAAAGATGTCTTTTTTACACTATTCGGAACTAAAGGCGTCTTTAACAAGCAGGGGAAAAAAAAGAGTCTGAGCTAAAGAGGGAAATTGGTTCCTCTTTAAAGCAGTATAAATAAATTGCTGTCTTTCCACAAACACACCGTCTGGAACTCAGGAGGTCCCCGGGCAGGTTTCCAGTAGCCGTGCTACATCTGCCCCGTGTGTTTGGTGTACAGGAGACATCCTGATGGGAATCGGCTGGGGTGCTCCCATAAGCCGTGCTGGTTTCCCGGCGATCCGCTGGGCGTTACTGCAGCGCTCCCGTACTGCACGTTGTGTTAGTTGGCCACGTGGTCTGAGCGAGGCTGCTCCCCGACGCTGAGATTTGGACTTTGCTTGTGTCCTTCATGCAGGAGCTGACGATGGAGCTGGAAGAGAAGCAGGACATCTTCCGCTCCCTCCAAGACACAGCCGAACTGCTGTCCCTGGAGAACCACCCGGCCAAGCAAACCGTAGAGGTGAGCGGGCACACGGAGGAGCCGGGAGGAGCTCTGGGAATCGGCTGGCAGCAAATCTTCTCACCTGGGATTGGGCAACATGCTGTCCCACCCTGGGGTGCCCTTACGGGCAGCCAGGGCTGATTAAGCAGTTTTTTGATGGCAGAAGAACAGCAGTGTAGCGATAGAGCTGTTTTATTCTGGGGAGTGCAATAAGAAGCTTAAGGCCATTCCCAAATAATCCCCACCTCAAATTAAGACGCAGATATGTTCGTACAGAGCATGAGCCCTTCCTGCAGCGAGGTGGTGCGGGGAACGGCCTCGGCTCCTTTGCCGTTATCCAGGCTTGCAGGAAAACCGTGGTGGTGAAGCAAAGGGCCGCGGGGACACGTTTCTCCCTGGTGTTTCTCTCTGGGGTGGGAGAAAGCAAACCTGTGCGTGCCGCGGCCCCCGGCATCGCTGCTCCAGGGTCTGCCGTCTCTTCGTCCCCGCGTCTGGCTCCCGCTTGCAGCCAGATCTTGCCCGTTTATGCACATCCCGGCGGCTGTAGCCGTGTCCTTCCTGTGACCCTCCTGGCTGGTAAATGCTCGTTATTCATCGCCGTTTGGTGCGTGTGTTTCTCAGGCCTACAGTGCCGCCGTGCAGACGCAGTGGCAGTGGATTAAGCAGCTCTGCCTGTGCGTGGAACAGCACGTGAAGGAGAACGCCGCCTATTTCCAGGTACTTGGGAGGGGCAGCCCAAATTTCCCTGGTCGCCCTCCGCTGCGTCCCGCTGCACGAGCTTCGTACGCTGCTGCTCCCTTTGGGGGAGAGGGAAGGAGGGCTGGCTGGTGCTCCTGGGGGCTGCTTTCTCCTGAATCATCTCTTTCTCCGTAGCTGCTCTCTGGGGATGTCTCGCTAGGGGTCATCTTCCATGTAATTCCGGCCATCCGTGTGGGATGCTGGCTGCCCTTGCAGCCCTAAGGCCAGAACAGCGGTGGGAGCTGCTGGTTGAGATGTTGGGGTGGTCCCTCGCCTGCAGCGTGCTGCTGACTGCTCGGCGGACTGGTGCAGGTTTCTGTGACCCTCTTTGCCTTTGCAGTTCTTCAGCGATGCCCGGGAGTCAGAGACCTACCTGCGCAACCTGCAGGACTCCATCAAAAGGAAGTATTCTTGCGACCATAACACGAGCCTGACGCGGCTGGAGGACCTGCTGCAGGACTCCATGGTGGGTTCTCCGACATCCCCGCCACCCCGGGCGGGCGATGGGTGACCTTCTTGCTCTGGTCCAGCAGCGTTGCTTGGGGCACCTCTTGCTTCCCTGGGAAAACTGGGCTCATTTTATTCCTGCGACAGCGCGGTTTTGTGTAACGTGGTTTGTTTCCCCATCTCGGTCAGTGTTCTGCTTTCCGTTGGAGCTGCTGCATGCGTTTGTACGTGGCCACGGGGTGCAGGCTGCGTGGATGCGACGCTGCGGTCGTTACAGGGTCGCTCTTGCTTAGAGGCACTGGCCTCGGGGCGAGGAGCAGGCGGCGTGTGCTGTCTGCGCAAGCACATCGCTTGAGATGGGGAAAAGTCAAATATCCGAGCTGGTCCTTCCCCGTCGGTGCCCATCCTGGTCAGCGTGGAGCCGGCCGTGTTCTGCTGATGGAGGTGTCGCGCAGAGCCCGTAGGATGCTCCTGTTTCTGCTCTTGAGCTGGTGCTCGCTAGGAGAAATGCGGAGAAACGCCTGCGCTTTACCCAGACCAAATCCCGTGTTAATCCATCGCGCCGTGCCGGTGCGGGGAGAGCCAGGGCAGCCCAGCTGCAGCGGGGACGGGGGCTCGGGGGCTCGGCACCGCTGATCTCCGAACACGTGGCCTGGCTTAGCCGCGGCGTAGCAGAGAGCAGGCGGCAGACAATTGCGCCGTGATCTCATTGTCCAAATTGGCCTGAAAAAAAAAAAAAAAAAGCCAACCTAAAAGCAAAACGCGAGGAGCAAAGCATGAAGCTTTGAAGGTGTTTGAAACCGGGGACGGGGGGAGGATTGGGGCTGTGGGTTAACCGCCGAGCCGCTGGTGGAAGTGCCAGGAGGTGACACTTGAGCGTGTGGAGGCAGGCGGCTGCTTTGGCTTTGCTCTTAGTGCACACCACTGATCTCCAGCGTGTCCCCAGGGACGCTGGGACGCTGTTACTGGTGTTGGCGATGGGGGCATCAGCTGGGCTAGGGCTCACTGTCTTCTCTCCCGGGGGGTGCCGTCCTCTCTGTCTTGGTCTCGGGGTCGTTCTGGTCTGTCCTCCAGCGCTACCAGGACAGGGAGCAGCCAGCCTGGCTCCCGGGGGCTGTGTTTGCGAGCGTTGTGACACCAGGAGTGTGGCAGATGCCGTCTGGGGTGGGAGAGGATTGTCCGGGCAGGCGGAGAGCGGCCACGATCTCAGGACTGGGGCAGCTGCCCTGAGCTCAGCTATATTACTCTTTCTTACCTAATAAGTTAAAGTTGTATTTCTTCCAATCATGCTCCCTGGGACAGGCACAGGTAGTTTATTTAATCATTTATACTTTTCTTTTTCTTTTTTTTTTTTTTTTAACCATTGAATTATCCTCCACTGTTGTTAGCGCACTAACTGACCCCGAGAGTACCAAGCATGAGGGAGAAATTTTGTGGGGGATCCTTTCTAAACTTTTGCAGCCAGAATGGGCTGAGCTGCCACTAATCACACGAGCTGCCAGTGTCGTGATCCGCACACGTCTCCACCAGTGCCAGAGGCTGTTCCAGGGGACCTTTGCCACCAGTCCCCCGGGTTGTCCCATCACCGAACCCAGCAGGGACTTGTCGGAATCAATTGTGCTGCATCTTCCTCCAACCGGCAAATTTCTACCCAAGCCCAGAGACCTGTGCGATCACTCCACCATTAGCCCCTTCTCCTGAGATGTTTTATCCGCATAATTCATCGTATCCCCATTCCAGCCATTGGTTTAAACATGCCTTCATCCTTTGCTTTAGGAAAGGGAGCATGCTTCTGTGGTCTCTCCTCCAGACAGCTAAACGTCCCCGGTTTTGGGCTGGAGCTTGTCCTGCTCTTGGCCCCTTACACCTCCTGGGACTTTCATTTTGGTGTATGCTGTGTTCTTCTTTTTTTCCCTTTTGAGAGAAAACGTTTTCTTGTCCTAGCAGCAATAGAGCCAGAGGCGTGCATGCGGCTTTGCAGGGCACTGGGAGTAGTAGTGGAGAGGTCCCACCCCTGACTTGACATCGGCTTTTCCTTCCATCCCATCTCTCCTGACCCTTCTTCCCACCCTGTTAGGGCAGCAGGATCCTCCTGAAGTGTTTGTTCCGCCCTTGAGATCCCAGCGTAGCTCTCGCAGACCAGTGTTGGGGTGGGGGTGCCGAGATGCCCGGGAGAGACCTCCTCTCCCCTTCCTCCGCCAACCCGTCCTTCATCCTTCTTTCTGCCAGGACGAGAAGGAGCAGCTCATTCAGTCGAAGAGCTCCGTCGCCAGCCTGGTGGGACGGTCCAAAACCATCGTTCAGCTCCGGCCCAGGAACCCGGAGTATCTCGTGAAGAGCACGATCCCCATCAAGGCTGTTTGTGACTATCGGCAGATCGAGGTGAGGGCTGGAAGGATGTGTCTTCGAAAGGGAAGGCAGGGACGAGGCAGGGGAGCGACGCCCGCGGTGTCTGTCAATGGAAAGCAGGAACGGAGTGGGAAGACAGGAGGGAGGGAAATAGCGCGGCTGTTTTTCCTGGAGCAGATTTCCACGTCTCAGATTTATTCTGGGCAGGAGCTAAAATCCTTTTCCCCGAGGAGGACGGGTTTCAGCAGCCTCAGCCAAATAAGCACGGGGGTGGTAGCCAGCTCTGTTTAACTTCCTCGTCCCTTCCTCTCCAGACATGAGCGTGCTGCGCTGCTTGGCACGATACCAGGCTTTTGCTTGATTAAAATATATCCCGAGATATATATATATATATGCTTCTGGAAGCTGGCTCGCCCCCAGGAGCGGGGCTGGCGGCACGGGCAGGCGTGTGCGGCCCCGCTGCTGCTTTCTGACGGGTCGGGTGGTGTTGGTGCCGCTGCAGATCACCATCTGCAGGAACGACGAGTGCGTCCTGGAGGACAATTCCCAAAGGACCAAGTGGAAGGTGATCAGCCCCACGGGGAACGAGGCCATGGTGCCCTCTGTCTGCTTCCTCATCCCCCCACCCAACAAAGAGGCCATCGAGATGGCCAACAGGTAACTCGCGGGTCTCTGCTGCGGCGGAGGCGCAGAGGTGCAATGGGAGGGAGATGGGGAGGGGGCTGGTGGCACGGGAGGGGACAGATCTGGGGTGGGAATGGGAGAGGGGCTGGGGTGGAGGTACGGGAGTGGGTGGCACGGCTGATTCGGGACGAGGGAAGGAATCCCTTGTGGTTGTACAGCTGCAAACTCCATCGCAGCAACTGCTGTAGTAGATTGCAGAAGAGAAAACGATGATTTGGGAGGAGGAATGCTTTGAGGGACCTCTGGCAGTGGACGGCAGGAGCGTCGCTCGCTGCGGGCTGCCGGGCTGGGCTCGCCGCCGTGGTGGGCTGGTGGATTAGCGGGGGCAGGGCTGAGCGTGCCGGGGAGGTCTGGGGCTGATAAATCTGCTCCTTCCCCTCGCAGGGTAGAACAGTTGTACCAGAAAGTGATGGCTCTCTGGCACCAGCTCCACATGAACACAAAGAGTCTCATCTCCTGGAACTACCTGCGGAAGGATATAGCCCTGGTGCAAAGCTTCAGCATGGAAAAGGTACGGCAGGAACTTCTCTGCCCGGCTCCGGGGCTGCGTCGCCCACTCTCCGGGCTGCTTCGGGTGGCTGAGGAGGAAGGGGAGTGTTAGAGGGAAGACCAGAGACTGCAAGGTTGGGGAATCCCAGACTGGTGAGGGTTGGGAGGGCCCCCTGGAGCTCCCCCAGTGCCACCCCCCGCCAGAGCAGGGGCACCTCCAGCAGTGGCACAGGACACCTCCAGGCGGGTTTGGAGAGATGGCGGGTGGGAGACTCCCCCCCCCTCTGGGCAGCTGTGCCAGTGCTCTGCTGCCCGCACAGGAGAGACGTCCCTCCTCGGGGTGAGATGGGACTGCCCATGGTCACGTTTGTGCCCGTTCCCTCCTGTCCTGTCACGGGGCACCGCCGAACACAGACTGTCCCCACCCCCCGGCACCCGCCCTTTGGGGACTGATAAGCGTTGATGAGATCCCCCTCAGCCCTCTCTTCTCCAGACTGAACAGCCCCACGGCCCTCAGCCCCTCCTCAGCACAGAGATGCTCCAGTCCCCTCATCACCTCCGCAGCCCTTTGCTGGAGCCTCTCCAGCAGCTCCCTATCTGGCTTGAACTGGGGAGCCCCGAACTGGACACAGCGCTCCAGATGTGGCCTCCCCGGGGCAGAGCAGAGGGGGGGGATGACCTCCCTCGCCCTGCTGGCCACGCTCTGCTTGATGCCCCCCAGGGTGCCATTGGCCTTCTTGGCCACCAGGGCACATTGCTGGCTCGTGGGCATCCATGAAGTCAAGGGTCTTTGCACCCTGAACAGTGGGAAAACCCGAGCTTGGGGTCTCTGTGCAAAACGATGGCAGTTTTTCCCAATAAAAAGAGCATCAGCAGTTTGCTGCTGATGTGTAATAAGAGATTGTGGACTTAGCGTTTCGTTAAGGAGTGAGCAAGGCTGGAGGGAGGTGGGAGGCTGATCCAGGGCAGCTTGTCTTCTCCTCTAAAGAGGAAATGCTCACTTGGCAACCGAAGGTGATTAAGCCGGGGAAGGTGGCTTCAGGTGGCGTTGTAGGAAGTTGTTCCCGGTGGTGAGATGTGCGGCTTTTCCCCTCGCAGCTCAGATCCTTAGCGCAAGGGGAGTGCCAGCAAGCCATGAAGAGCCTCCAGGCGCACTACGAGGACTTCCTGCAGGACAGCCGGGACTCGGAGCTCTTCTCAGTGTCGGACCGGCTGCGCCTGGAGGAGGAAGTGGAGTCTTCCAAGGAACACATCCGGCAGCTGCTGGAGTCCATGGAAAACGGTGCGCTTCAAAGGGCTGATGGATTAACCAGGAGCTGTGGGGACTCATAAACAAAGGATTTATGGGATGGATTAATTTTCTTCTTTTTTTTTTTTTCTCCTGAGCTAGCTAGTTGATGGTGTGAGCAGCTGCTCTCCTTATTTCTCCATCCATTCAAGTGTTGGGCCTTTGTCCAGCGATGTTCCTGCAGAGAGGGCTCCGCTTTGCAGCTTAACTGCTGAGTCCTCTTACCCTAACGTTGCTGGAGATGGGTTTAGTCATTAGGATGCATTCTGAGCAAGGAGTTTTTCTTGCATTTAATCTTTAAGAAAATATACGTAGCGGTCACAGTCCCGCTGTTCAGAGCAGCGGATGGTTCCCGGTGTGACACAGCAGGACGGAGTCCCACCAAGGCCGGGGACTCCGGCTTCGCCACGCGAGGTGCCCTGTGGCTGGGCTCATTCTCAGCTGCGTTTGAATGAGATGATTTGATTAACTTGTTTTCCGTTTGAGCAGAGACCCCGGTGCCTCGGTGTCAGCGCGATGCTGCGCTCGGCTCCGGAGCTGCCGGCAGGTCCCGTCTGGGGCAGGTACCGGCCGGGGTTGTCTGAGCTGCTGTTTTGGTTTGTCTGTGACTCGCAGAAGACAAGGATGAGACCGTTGCCAGGACGTATCTCTCCGAGCTGAAGAATATCCGTCTGCGCCTGGAGGAGTGTGAGCAGAGGCTAGTGAGCCGAATGCAGTCCCCGAGCAGCGCCCGAGCAGATGGCGATACCATGCAGGAAAACACCATCCGCATTGCAGAGCAGGAGGTCAGTGCTGCTGCCGGGAGGTGTGGAAGGGAGGGAGGTGATGGCTGCTGCGTTTTAGCATGTGCCAAAAATAGCTTTTAACTTCTCCAGGGCGAATGTGTGGGTGATGGGTGCGTGACTGTGTGGGGTTGGAGGGGATCTTGCTGCACAGAAGGTAGCAAGAAACCTCTCCAGGTGGGCTCCCTGCTTCATTTCATACCATCTCCTTTGCCAAGGGCAATCCTGCTCTTTCTCCGCCTGCTTGGGCTCTCCTTTCATGTTCTTTCCCTTCCTCCCGTAGCGCATGCAGGAGGATCTGCAGCGGCTGCAATCGGACCTGCGGTTTGTCTCTGAGACGTGCTACAGCTTCCTCGACAAGGCGCCCGCGGGCTCCAGCACGCCCCACTTGCGTTCTGAACTTGATTTGGTGGTGAACAAGATGGACCAGATGTATGGGCTGTCTTCCATCTACTTGGACAAGTGAGTCAGGATGTGCCTGTGTTCCCAAATACCTTTTTTTTGTGTCTGCCCGATTCTGCTAAAGACCTTTCTTCTGGCCCTCTAACACCCCTCGCCCTGAGCTCCATCCCTCTGCGGCGCACGGTGCAAACAGCCTCGCGCTCAAGAGGATCTCTGCCAAATTTTGGATGTCATCGTGCTGCCTCTGTTTGATTCGCCAGGTTGAAGACGGTTGATGTTATTATTCGTAACACCCAAGGAGCAGAGTCTCTGGTTAAAGGGTACGAGGTTAAGCTGAGCCAAGAGGAGGCAGTCCCCGCCGACCTGGCAGCCATTCACTCTCACAGAGCGGCGTTGCAGGTTGGTGCTGGTCACTTCCCCAGGTGGGCAGGCAGAAACCGGCCGACGCTTTGGTGTTTGTCATAGAATCACAGAATGGTTTGAGTTGGAGGGAACTTGAAGACCATCCAGTGCCACCCCCTGCCCTGGGCAGGGCCACCTCCCCCCAGCCCAAGTTGCTCCCAGCCCCGTCCAACCCGGCCTTGAACCCCTCCAGGGATGGGGCAGCCACAGCTTCTCGGGGCACCCTGCGCCAGGGGCTCACCGCCCGCACAGGGAAACATTTCTTCTGAATATCTCATCTAAATCTGCCCTCTTCCAGTTCAAAGCCATTCCCCCTCGTCCCATCACTCCATGCCCTTGTACAAAGTCCCTTCCCAGCTCTCCTGGAGCCCCTTTAGGCACTGGAAGGCCACAATAAAGTCTCCCCGGAGCCTTCTTTTCTCCAGGCTGAACACCCCCAACTCTCGTCAAGCAGGGTCCTGCCCTTTCTCTGCTGAATTTGCATTGTATGCCATTTTTCTTGCCTCAGTGTAGCTGCCAGGAGGACTTTGTGCTGCTTATGTGATCCCTTATTGCTTTGTAAAGGTAAAGGAGCTGCTGCGGCTTGTGCCGGCTCTTGTAGGGCACGTGCTGGCACACGGGAGCATCTTGGCAGCTGTGTGTCCTGTTGCTGTAGGACAGGGGCTGAACCAATCTGCCTTGCTCCGAGCTGGGAACGTGATCCCCTCCGTTTTGCACCTCCTGTAATCAGCGAGTTCTTTGCAGGTTGAGAGGGAAGATAAACCCCTTCTCAGGCTTGTCAGCTCCGGGCAGGAGAGCATCTCTGACTTGACGTGCCTTTTGCTTTCCGTGGCGTTGAACCGGTGCTGTCTCTTGCTGGTTTTGCAGCAATGGCTCGGGGAAGTGAAGGACAAGAGTTCCGTCTTCTCCACCTTGGAGGAGGAGATGGCAAAGGCGAAGGCGGTGGGAGAGCAGCTGTACCGGCTGAGGCAAGAGCGCAGCATCGACCTCGAGCGCTACCAGGAGAAGGGAAGCCAGCTGTGGGATCGCTGGCAGCGAGTCTGCGCCCAGATTGAGACCCGGTGAGAAACCTCCTGCCTCCTTTCGCACGTTTACTTTCACGCTCCAGCTGAGAGCTTGGGTCAGGCTTGTTAGCGGCGATATTTTTTCCAGATGGGGTTCCCGCTGGTGGCCGGGATATCCCTATAGCCTACGGTGGCATTTCGCCCTCCTCTTATTTGTCTCCGTTCTTCTCTCAGCCACGCGGAGCTGGAGAGCATCCAGGAGGTGCTGAGTGATTACCGGCAGTGCCACAGTGCCCTAATCCAGTGGATCGAGGAGATCACGGTCCAGCAGGAGCTGATGAAGCCGGGGCAGGCGGAGGACAGCCGGGTGCTGTCGGAGCAGCTCAGCCAGCAAACGGTAAGGCAGGAGCTCGTGATGCCTCCATGGCGTGGCCGCTGCAGTGACCGTCTCCTTTCTTTTCTTTTAATAAAACCTTGAAAAGCTTGAAAATATGAAACACAGTGGGGAAGAGGCTGCCGGCCTGAGCTGGGTGTCTGGGAAGTGGAGAAATTCTGCTTGGTTTGATGTGGAGATGGGGCCTTGCATGAAAAAATTGAAGAGTATAAAGACTTTACCCAAAAAGCGAGGGGCGGGGACTGAAATTCAGCCCACTTCACCTGCGGCAGCCATCCTGACGAGAGTTTTTGCTTTGAATTTCATTGAAGGCTTTGGCTGCAGAAATCGAGAAAAATCAAGCCAAACTGGACCAGTGTCAGAAATTCTCCCAGCAATACTCAGCTGCCGTCAAGGTACGGGTCCCCTCCTGCGCCTGGGTGAGGCAGGGCAGAAACGGCCCCAGCACCGGTTGCGTCTCGCATGCTCACGTCTCTCCTCCCCCGGTTACGTTTTCAGGACTATGAGTTGCAGCTCATGACGTACAGGGCGTTTGTCGAGTCGCAGCAGAAGTCTCCCATGAAACGCCGGCGCATGCTCTCGTCCTCGGATGCCATCACGCAGGAGGTAGGAGCGCGGCCGCCCGCCCGCCCGCCCGCCCTCGCGAGGGAGGGAAGAAATTGGTGCGGTGGGGGGATTCTTCGACGCCGAGCAAACCGCCGAGCAGCCTCTGTGAAATGAGCTCCTTTCTGCTGAACTCTCTCGTACAAATAAAGTTTCCACCCTCGCTGTTTTTTCCAATAGCCAGAGAGGATGGCTTAGTGCTCTAAGCACCAGGTATGAAATACCTAGACTCCTGGGAACCCCTGGGTCAAATCCAGCGGGGTCGGCTCAGCCCTTCAGCCTTGCGAGGTAAATAACCGGAGCGCCATGCAGCGTTACTGTGTGTGGATCTTTGGGATGAGACCTTTAGGGACCCGAGGTCCTGTCTGCTCCGTGTGGATATGAAAGATCCCAGTAGCCCTCTTTGTAAGAGTTGAGCATCCACCCCAGTGTCCGTGACCGGAGTCTCCCCTTCGCTCCAGTGTTGTGCAGCATGCCGTGTGTGGCCACAACCCCCCCCATCAGACTTGCTGCATTTCATTGATGCCGTAGCGGGGCTGCGAGGTGCCTGGGGGGCTTCCCAAGCGAGAGGTGGTGCATCCCTGTCATGTACGGTAAAGTACGTCGCTCCGGATGCGCCGGTTGTGACTGATGAGCTCCATTTGCCCCCTCTCTCCCTTCGCAGTTCATGGATTTGCGGACTCGCTATACAGCTCTGGTGACGTTGACCACGCAGCACGTGAAGTACATCAGCGATGCTCTCCGGCGGCTGGAGGAGGAGGAGGTGAGGGTGTTGCATGGAGCTGAACTCTATTCAAAACGTGCAGGCTCGTTTCCTAACAGCCCCACGGGTGCTGCTCCGCGTTGGGGTTACACCTCGGGGGCTGCTCCCGAGAGCCTCTCCGCCTTCGGAAATCTGGGCCCCCCTTTGACGTGGTTATCTTCCTCCCTCCTCTCTTTGCAGAAAGTAGTGGAGGAGGAGAAGCAGGAGCACGTGGACAAGGTGAAGGAACTCCTGGGCTGGGCCCTGGGCGTGAAGCAGAGCGTGCGAGGCAGGGCGGCTGCTGCTGGGAGCAGAGAGCTGGGCGACATCGAGAAATCCATCTCGGAGCAGCAGGTAAAGCGGGGGCGACCCTCAGGCAGTTTGTTTAACTTCTGCCCTTTTTCCACAGCTGAATTAAGGGGTTTTTTTCTTTCTTTTTTTTTCCCCGACAGGCCCTGAACGAGGAGCTGGCTGCGAAGAAGGAGCAGGTCTCTGAGGCCATCAAAACTTCACAAATCTTCCTGGCAAGACACAGCCACAAGTGAGTGTGGCCCGAGGAGGGGACAGGCAGGGGGAGCGCTGGGGGGACCTGGGTTACCTTAGAGCCAATGCCGGTGGCATCCCTGGGGACCAGTGACTCCCGTTGAAAACAGTGACGAGCTGCACATGAAAGTTGTCTTTTTTTCTCATCTGCAACAAGAGCTATGAATTACGCAACCCGCTTATGCTGTTGGGGCACTATTAATCCTCTTTAGTAGTGATCCGGCCCCGTATATTTGGGGATTTGAGCGTTACAACGCAGGTCAGCCTTTGCGGAGCACAGTTACCCTTCCTGGTTTTAGCCGAGCCGGGTAAGGATTAGGGCAGTGGGAAGAAGGGACTCGTGGTGGGTTTGGCCTTTTTTTTTGGCCAGAAATGTGGGGTGATTCTGCGCGGGGAGTTGGGAGCCGCTTTCTGCAGTTTCCCCGAGAGATTTCCCCTTCCCCTTGCAGGCTTTCCCATCCGGAGAAGGAACAGATCTCCGCTCAGATCGGTGCTCTGAAGGAGACCTACCAGGCGCTCTGCAGCGACTCCACGGAGCAGCTCCAGCAGCTCCGGAGCCAGCTGGCTCAGGAGACAGAGCACAAGGTACAGGTCCCCGCTCGGTCCCGTGCCTGCGCGGACACAGGGCACTCCTCAGGGTGTCAAAAAGGTTTTCCTTGGTTGCGTGTCTCATGGCTGCCAGCCGCTCACAGCCTGTCGACTTTCTTACTCGCACGTGGTCACCTTCCCTTCTCTTCCATCCGTGCGCCCAGGCTGGGGTGGTCCCTGCAGGCCAGGCAGGAGCCGTTTGCCTGCTGCCTTCCAGCTCAGCAGGAGAGTTTTCCTTTGCAATGGTTTTCGTGGGAGCTCTGCCCTGGGCAGGAGGGTTGGCTGGTTCGCGTGGTGGGCGAGGACGCAGGTGGACCTCTGTCTTGGAAAGGGTCCCCTTAGCAAAGCTGTGGCCTCCGAGGAACGCCCTCTCACCGCTTTAACCGCAGAGGGCTCCATCTCACGGGCTGCCCGCCTGCGGGGGCCGCGCGGCGGTGGGTTTCTGCAGAAGGGCGTTTGCCCGGGCGGTCTGGTAGATCTCGGGGTCTGGCGAGAGGTTTGGCTCAGCTGTGGGTGGATGAAGTTGCTGTCCCCAGTGGAAGGCGACCGCATCGCCCAGGCCCTCAGCTGACCTGGGGGACCTTCACAGCCCATAGCTGCACCCGTTCCCTCTTCGCATCCACCAGCGCTCCCGCCAGCCCCCATCCTCCTTCCGCTGGGTAGGGAGGGCTGAAAGCGCATCCTTATTGCCTCTGTTATGAGCTGTCTTCGGTCATTCACAGATATACGTGTACGTGTTATATAAATGTATATACATGTGTCGATGGATATATTTGTGTGTTTGCTTGCTGGCTCCCTGTACTCTGAAGCAACGGCCCGCTCAGATCTGGACGCGTGACGCAGGTTTTGGCCGTTGGGTCCGTGAGTGAAGCCCTGTTCGAGCCGCTCACGAGGAGAGGGCGACGGGGCTGCTTGTTTGAAATCTGCTTGCCCGGCTTTCACCTAAACGTATCGTGCTTCTCTCCAAATTGGAGTTCAGAGCCCATTTCAGGTGTCTCAGTGCAGTAATCGCTTTCTCTTGCAAGCCCTTTAGCCCTCGCGCTGGCAGCAGAAAGCTTACGGTGGGCAAACCTACTCGTTAGTCACCGCTAAGCCATCACGGCTTTGCTGCTGCTTCCGCTGCTGCCAGGAGAGCAGCTGAGAGCGGCCTGCCCGTGGAAAGGATGCTTTTTCCTTTCCCTTTTCCTCCCTCCCGGGAAGGAAAATGACTTTAGAGCAACAGCCCTCTCCAGGGCTTGCCGGGCTGTTTCCACGCGGCGTGAGCGCGCTTCGGGGCTCGGGCTAGAGCAGTTTTCACTCACGCTCTCGATGAAGGCCAGGAAACAAAACGAGAGGCGGCGGTGGGGCTGCGCCGTAGATCCCTGTCTGCGAGACGATCCCTGCGGCTCTTGTGCGGTGCAGTTGCTTCACTGTAGAGGGAGCATGAGGAACTCTTAACATTTGCTTGCTGGAAACATCCAACTGTCAGAGAGGAGTTATAAAAGACAAAAATGCAAAGCAGAACGCGCTAAATTGAGCATGATGTGTCCCTGTACAGTTTGTGTTTCATGTCAACTGTTTTTAAGATTAACTGACATCCTTGCTTACAAGTTTAACTAACCCTCCGGGATTTAAACAAACAAAACACACAAAGCGAAAGAGGACGACCTGTGTGGGGGGTTCTTTTTGCAAACAAAACAGTCGCATGCTGGACGCTAACACCAAGCTTTACACTGTGTGTGATACGGCTGAACTGCTCCATAAGGCTCTGTCTTTAACTGCTCAAGGCACACCCTGCAACTCGGGTAAGTAAAAGCCTTTTACCCCCCTTCCCTCCCATCTCCTTTTTTATCTTCCTCTTCCCCCCCTCCCTTCCTCTTCTCTGTCTTTCCACGGCTTGTTCATCTCCGAACGTGCATGCCTGAGGCTGGTGATGGTGGTGGAAGGCTTAGGGTTTCCCAGCGGGTTTGCCCGGGCTCCGCAGCAGAGCAGGGGGGGATCTGCAGAGCGGTGTGGTGGGGGATGTGTCCTCCGCTGTGCTGGACCCGAGCTGTGCCGCGGCTACAGCCACCCCCAGCTGCCGGTGCTGTTAGACTCACCCATCAAAAAAATAATAAACTGACGGTCTTGGGGATGCAAAAGGAATTAATTCCACAATGCAGATTCCTTCCTCCCTATCCCCACAAAATTATTTTAGGGCTTGGGCCAACTTTATACCCAACCAGTGGGACCAGTTTGGACAAATGTCCAAAGCGCCGTTACTCTTTATCATCTTAATTATGACCCTCCCTGTGGGGATACCCACAAGAAGAGAACAGCCCCTCCAGAAACACCAGAGTAGATGGTCTCTTCCCAGTCTCTCACCATTTCCGTGCTGGGACCTCCAACTTCTTCTATTTCTCCCCTTGCCCTGTCTGAAGAGCGTGGCTACTGCGAGGCGCTGGAGCGGGGCAGAACGGGTGCCGGTGGCCGTGCTCGGGGAGCTGCCCTGCATGCAGCGCTCCTGCCCTAACGCATGGCCGGGCTGTGTGGCTGGGGAGCTGCTCCGCAGCAGAGGGCTCTGCGGTGTTCTCCAGCTGTCCCGGCACGTGAGGTCTGCTTGGGGAAGTGCGGGATTTAAAGCATGGCAGGAGTGAGGGTGGAAACTGCGCTGGGAGAGGTTCCTAGATACCCTGAAGTGGACACCTTTGGGGTTTTTTTCTGCTCCAAGTACACAGCGGGATTTGTATTGTCTGTACTTCTTAAAACTGGAGTTGCTGAACGGCTTTGGTGTGCTTGTTGGTCTCCTTCCCTCTGTTTCTCCATGGAGCATTAGAAGCACTTCTGGGTTTTGCTGCTTGCGGCTTTGCTGCATTACTGTTGGTGGATGTTGGGAGCATCCCCGTGCTGCCCTGGGTGGTGGACTAGATGAGCATTAAAACTTGCTGGCAATGCGCAAGCTGGCAAATGCACCAATTTGCGTGCTGTGATGCCTTTGGAGTTGCATTCCAAACACTTTGGGACTCGCTTTCTAGCCTGTTTTAGGGTTTTTAAACTTTTTTTTTTTTTTTTTTTTTTTTTGAAACTGGGACCTCCCTGGACCTCGCACCATCTGAGTGCTGGCAATGCTCAATTTTGATTTAATTCTTTTCCTTCTCTTTCTGTTCTAGGGCAGCGAAGCAGTGTCAGGAGTGATCGATCTTGGCACGGTAGAGATATTTCCTGTCTTTGGTGCCATGCAGAGAGGTCTTATAGATCAGGACACTGGCCTCGTCCTCTTGGAGGCTCAGGTTATCACATCTGACTTAGTTGTTCCAGAGACCAATGAGAAACTCTCCTTGGAGAAAGGTCTGGCAAGAAACATCATCGATCTCAGGACATTCCGGGTGCTGCAGGAATTGAAGGACGCTCTCCACCGGGTGGAAGAAGTCAGCCGTGAAGGGAGGCAGCTCCTACCTGTCGTTGCTGCGGTAGAAGAGGGGAGGATCAGTGAGAGCATTGGGCTAAAGATTCTTGAAGCTGAGCTTGTCACCGGGGGCTTTAAAGCCCATCAGGGCAGAATCAGCATGGAGACAGCGGTGCAAGAAAGGCTCCTTACCCCCCAGCTTTATTCCAGACTTCTGTCTCACCTGGAGAGTGGCAAAGATTTGATTGACCCCAACACTGCTGAGAAAATCAGTCTGCCTGAGCTCATGCACCGATGCATCATCCACCAAGAGACTGGGCTGAGGCTGCTCCCAGTCAAGCAGCTGGCGGGTGGGATGGTGAGCTTGAAATCAGGCAGAAAAGTCAGCATCTTCCGTGCCGTCCAGGAAGGGCTGATAGACAGGCAGGTAACGGTCAGGTTGCTGGAAGCCCACCTCGTCGCCGGTGGCATTGTTGACCCCAGAACAGGGCACAGGCTGACTGTGGACGAAGCTGTGAGGCATAATTTAATTGACCAGGATTTGGCATGCACACTTCTTATCCGGCAACTTCAGACAGGTGGCATCATCGATACCGTCACGGGAGAGAGACTGACAATTGATGAAGCTGTAAGGAAAGAGTTGGTAGCACCAAGGATTGCGTTGGTGGTTCTGGAATCCCTCTGGTCCTTCATGGGGCTCCTGTGGCCAGAGACGGGGGAGATCGTCCCGGTTGCAGATGCTTTAGAGCAAGGAATCCTGTCTACAGAGTTGATTTACAAGATTCTCAGCAAGAGGCAACTCATTAAGGCTGTCTTTATACCAGAAACCACTGAGGTGTTGTCCTGGAAGAAAGCAGTTGAACATGGCATCTTGGAGAGAGGTGTGGCGAAGAAGCTGAAATCAACAGTCATACCTGATGTCATGGCTGGCGTGCAGCTTGCTGGCTCTCCAAGCAGAAGCAGGCATGGCCAGAGCTCTTCTGGAAGGAGTCCCACAAGTCACAAAGAGCAAAGTGACCCTCTGCTAAGGAGTGACGACGAAAAGCTGATGTTCCACTTGATGACCCACAGCTACATCAACATCCATGATGGCCAGAAGCTGCTCTTAGTAGATGGGGAGTTGAACAATCTCACTAAAGCCCTCATCCAAACCCAAGAAAATGGATCCTGTGCTGCACGTGTGTTGGAAGAGGGTGGAGGGTTTGAGGAGACAAAGACAGATGCAGCTCTTGAAAGGGAGCCTTGCAATGGCTTGGCCGTGCAGGAGCTTGAGTTTCAATTTGCTCCTTCAAAAGAACAAAGCGAAAAGGTCCTACCACTCAGAACTGCTTTGGAGAATGGGGAAGTGGTGATGGGATCTGAAAGCCTCCTGTTAGAGGATGCAGAAGATATCCTGCTTGTGGAGGAGCAAAAGCAGATTCATACCGAACAGGCTTCCATCAAGAGTGAAGATGATGCTGAATTTGGAAGACAGCAAGTAGCTTCTACAAGCAAGGACAAACATCAGGTACAATTACCGATGCCAGGACATCCCGGTGACCTTGGTATTGGATTCAGAGAAACAGAGGAAGTGATGATTGAGGCAGAAGAAGAGTCCAAGCCTACTACAGTAGATGGAGTGGAAAGTATCAAAGATCAGAAGAGGGCACCACAAAGTGGGATGGTTTTTGTGAAAAGCGAAATCTGCGTATCAATGGATGTTTCAGAAAGCAGAGAGAGACTGGAAATCATGGCAGAGAGGTCTCAGGGTGTGGAGGAACCTGAACTAGAGGCAGAAGATGTTAGAGAGATTTATTTGCTAAACGAGGAAACAATTGAGAATGGCGTGTTGGGAGGAGAGGAGGTGGTGCTCCCTAAAACTGGAGAGGTGGAGCAAGCAGCGAGGCAAAGTGAAAACATTGAAAGTGTGTTGGAAGTGCAAGAAGGAGAAGGAGAAGAAGTATTAGGTGATGAGAGTGTTGATGAAACATCCCTGCCAGCCCCTGCGGAGCAGGAAGCGGAGGAGACTTTGGAAATGCTCTTGACACAGCTCCAAAGTGGTGGCATAATCCATAAGCAGACGGGGAAGACTCTTCTTCTAAATGAAGCAGTAGCCCATGGAGTGGTGCCCAGTCACACAGCTGTGAAACTAATGGAGAAAATGAAGATGTTCAGTGGCTTCTTTGACTCGCATACATGTGAATCATTAACCACCGAGGACGTCATTGAAGAAGGTCTGATGGATGAGAACCTTCTCCAGAAGGTACTCACATCTGACAAAGCGATAAGCGGGGTTCTTGACCCAGGCAATAACTTCGTCTACTCTATCAAGGATGCGGCTGCAGTTGGCCTTCTGGACAAGGAAACGGCAATGAGGATCTTGGAAGGGCAGGTGGTTACTGGAGGGATCGTTGACTTGAAACGTGGCAAGAAAGTATCGGTCACTTTGGCTTCAAATCTGGGTCTCATAGAGCCAACAAGTCAGAAAGAGCTGGTCAAGCTGGAGAAGGCTTCCAAAGGGAAAGGCAGGGATGAGGTGACCAGACAGAAGCTCATTAGCTTACAGGCTGAGACCAGTGGAATTGTGGATCCTAAAACCAAACAGCCTTTGACTGTTGCGCAGTCTGTTGAAAAAGGGCTCCTGAAAAAGGAAAAAGCTTTTCAGCTCTTGACCAAGCAGATTGCAGATGGAGGAATCATCCATCACGTGTCTGGAATGAGGCTTTCGGTAAACAACGCAATGAAACATGGTTTGATCGATCAAGATTTATGCAACGAACTCACGAAAGCTGAAAGCGTGTGCCTGCAGGACTATGTTCATCCAGTTACAAAGGAGAAACTGCCCTTGCCCCAGGCAGTATCGTTAGGGCTCGTTAGTCCGGATTTCCAGAGGAAAGTGCAAGAAATCCAGGCTGGGAGTGGAAGCATTCTTGATCCGGCTTCTGGCCAGAGACTGGCACTCTGTCAAGCGGTAAAGGAGGGCTTGCTGCCCGAGCAGGTTATGGAGAAAGTCCTGTCATCTTCAGAAATGAAAGAAGGAATTGTAGATCCCGAGGCCTGCGTGATCGTTCCCTACTCGGAGTTCATAAAGAAATGTAAAATTGACATTGAGTCTGGCCAGAGGTATCTGGAGGTCCATCCCTTCAGAGGCGTCAAGGATGAGGTGACGGGGAACAAGCTCACGTGCGCCGAGGCGGTGAGGGTGGGGAAGGTGGACCCTCTGCCCGCCCTGCGGTTGCTGCAGGCTCAGGCAGACGGTGGGGGGATCGTGGAGGGCACTGTCAGCAAGAGGCTCTCCCTGAGGGCTGCGGTGGAGCGAGGGCTGCTGGATGAGCAGATGGCCAAACTCATCGCTGCCAACCAGATGAGGGCTGGGGGGATCGTTGATGTTGGTAGTGGGAAAAGATTGACTTTAAAGGAAGCTGTCGAAAAAGAGCTGGTTAGCCAAAAACTGGCTGCAAGTCTTCAGGAGGCCCAAATATCCGAAGACAAATATGGTTCTGAGGTCTGCAAAGCAGATAGACCCCACCTTTTCCAGGAAAAAATGGGAAAAAAATCTCCAAAAGAGGAAGATGATGTCATCTCTACCAGTGCTGCTAAGAAGTCCGACGGTGCTGAGCGCAAAGCTGGATCTGAAGCTGTGAGCTACGATGCGGTGGGAGGTGCGACCACCACCACTGAGAGATCTCCAGTGACACTGACAGAAGGGAAATCAAAACCTCAAGAAACTTCAGAGGACGGTGTAACACATCATCCCCAAGAAAAGGTTGAACTGACTCCGGAATACCCCTCGGGATTAGGTACGGCATCTCTCCCTGAAGAGACGGTGGTAGTACGGGCTGTGGAAAAAGGAATTGCAAAAAGCAGCTTCCAGGTGAGAGCAGCTTGGGGGAAGGAATCGAGGAGAGAAGTAGGTCGAGGGACAGAGAAGGTGGAGGGATTGGAATTGGAGGAAGAGCAGTTGTTCTTGGACACAGAGACGCTTCAGAGAGCGGAGGACAGCGAGGAGAGGACGGGGAGGAGAGGGTTTGTAAGTGCAGAGGGAGCTGTGGCAGGTGAAGAAGGTTCAGTGGTGGCTCCTGAGCAAGGAGAGCGAGCGGGCAGCCTGGGTGGGGTAACACCGGCAGCCCCGAGGGGACCTGTTACTGGGGGTGAAGGGAAGGGAGAGATGGGTCCTACAGAGCCTGGAGAAGCCCCGGAGATTGGCGTCCCTGTGAAGCCTGCAGGAGACAAGCTCACAGGTGAAAAAACTATCAAGCACGTCGGAGGAGAAACCCCGAGACTGGGTGCAGAAGGTGCAGCTGATGAAGAAAAACCAAGTGAAACTGAGCTAAAACCTACCCAAAAACAGAAAAGCAAGAAAAAGAAAACAAAGCAGACAGATATCCCAGGAGACAGCGCTCAGCCTGAGAAACCTTCTGTGGAAAAGCAGTCCCTTCCTCATCTGATTTCCATAGAAATTCCAGGGAAGAAGGAGGAGGGGGACTTTGTCTCAAGCATGTCAGAACCAAAACATGACACCACCACCACGATTACTGCTGGGTTGGCAAGGGACGTAGCCCAGCACATGGGGAGCAGCAGGGATGGAAAAGAAAAGAAAACAACTTCTGAGAAGGATAAGGAAAACCTGACTGGAGGTCAGCTGTTCCCTGTTCCCCCAGGACAAGGGGAAGCTCAAGAGGTGATGGAAGGTGGGATCAGAAATGGTGACAGTTCCTCGGTGGCACTTAGCCTGGAAGAGAGGATGACCCAGAAAAACACCACGGTGGAAACCACCAGTGATGTGTCCAGTGCAGCCCCTGCCGCAGGCGAACCGCCCGATGAATTAATTATTAGAGAGGAACCCAGAGAAGTTCAGGAAACCTCTGCAGTCCTTGAGCTTGGAGAAGAGACACGGCAAGAGCAAATGGCGGAGATCAGCACAGGCCAAGGAGGTGCCCCTGTTCCCCCCAAATCCCAAGGAGAAACACCCCAGGAGAGGAGCAGGCAGCCGGGTCCCGGCGATCGGGGCTTACTCTTACCTGTCATAGTGGAGGGAGAGCTGCTGGAAACCTCGAGGGAATCCACGAGACCAGCCCAGGTAAATTGATGCTTTTTGCTATTTTGACATTTTTTTATGAGCTATTTGGGTATAGAATCATAGAATGGTTTAGGTTGGAAAGGACCTTGAAAATCATCCAGTTCCAACCCCCCTGCTATGGGCAGGGACACCTCCCGCTAGAACACCTCCAGGGATGGGGCCTCAACAACCTCTCTGGGCAACCTGGGCCAGTGCCGCACCACCCTCACAGGGAAAAACTTCTTCCTAATGTTCAATCTGAACCTGCCCTCTTCCGGTTTAAAGCCATTCCCCCTCGTCCTATCGCTACATGCCCCAGTAAAAAGTCCCTCCCCAGCTCTCTTGTAGGCCCCCTTTAGGGACTGGAAGGCCGCAATAAGGTCTCCCCGGAGCCTTCTCTTCTCCAGGCTGAACAGCCCCAACTCTTTCAGCCTCTCCTCATAGGAGAGGTGCTCCAGCCCTCGGATCATCTTCGTGGCTCTCCTCTGGACACGCTCCAGCAGGTCCATGTCCTTCTGTTGGGGACTCCCGAGCTGGATGCAGCACTCCAGGTGGCGTCTCACAAGAGTGGAGTAGAGGGGCAGAATCCCCTCCTTTGACCTGCTGGCCACACTCCTGATGCAGCCCAGGATACGGTCGGCCTTCTGGGCTGCAATCACACATGGCCAGCTCATGTTGAGCTTCTCGTCACTCAGCACCTCCAGGGCCTTCTCCCCAGGGCTGCTCTCCAGCCATTCCCCACCCAGCCTGGAGTTGTGCTTGGGATTGCCCCGACCCAGATGTAAGACCCTGCACTTGGCCTGGTTGAACTGCATGAGGTTGGCACGGTGACCTCTCCAGGCTGTCCAGGTCCCTCTGGATGGCATCCCTCCCCTCCAGCGTGACTACCTTGCCAAACAGCTTGGTGTCATCGGCAAACTTGCTGAGGATGCACTCATGTTTGATGTTAAATCTGCCCAATGTCCTCAGCACAGAGGACAACCAGAACAAGAGGAGTGGACGTTTGAGCTCGATGTTGCAGTATCAGCTGCAGTGGATTTGGCAAAGGACCCAGTGATGTAGGACTGAAAACACTCAAGGCTTCATTGTGGCTTCTCTTTGCGAGAGCATTACTTATAAATGACTAATAAGTCGGACTCTTTTTTGGCACTTTTACTGCAACACCAGCGATCTCTTGCCATTTATAAGCTTATGTTGGAAAAAGAGCCGTGTGTTTTATTTTTCCTGTAGTAAATCTTGTAGATAAGGCTAGCGAGTGGAAAGTCCCTGAAATGGAATGTTATTAACAGATTTCTTCTTTGAAAAAAAGAACAGTATATAATCCTTTGTTGTCTTTTCTGTCTAAATCTGAGGTTTTGTTTTACTGTTTGGTTCTGTAGATCATGTTCAGCAAGAAGATGTGTCTGGAGCACGATGAGAAGCTGATATCGTACCTCTCCATGCTCCGCGACATCGAGATGCGGATCAAACGGGTGCAGCCGGCGGAGCAGAATTTGGCGGCGCTGCACGACCTGCTGCAGCAGGCGGAGGTGAGCGAGGCTGGGCCGGGCTTAGGCAGGGCGTCAGGCAGGACCGAGCTCGTCTCTCCTCTCCCCGGCTTCACGCGCAGCCCCTGCGCCTCCTCCCTGCTGCTGGGAGCCAGCCGGGGAGGTCAGACTCAGGTTTAACGGGCTTTTATACGCGAACCCTGTCCCTCCCCGCGCTGGCACTGCCTCTGGCTCACCTTCTCCTCCCTGCTTAGACAATAACCTAAGGGCGGCCGAAATTAATTTTACAGCCTGGAGAGAGACAGGCGAGTGCTGGCAGCTGAGCGGGGCTGGAGGAGGGGGATGAATCTTTCTAGGAGATAGACACAGCGTTCGGAGCTGGGTCTCCGAAACCTTTCCTCGGTTTTGGCAGTGGGAAGATGAAGTCACCGTATCTTAGACATAACGCTGCTGTCTTGCCTCAGGCACTGGGCGCTGAGCTGCAGGAGCTGAGCTTCCCGGTGAATCAGGAGTTGGACGCCGTGCAGCGGATTGTGGCCAACCCCCCTGAAGAAGTCCCTGAGCAATTACTGAAGGCTTTGGAGAAGGATGCCAAGAACCTCCAGAAGTCTTTGAGCTCCGCGAGCGATGTCCTGGAGTCCCGGCTGCAAAACCTTCGCGGGGCAGCAGAAAGCGAAAAGGTAGAGCTGTCCCCACTGCTGCTGCCCCCCACCCCTGAGCATCCCAACGCTCCTTCCCTGGAGCGCTCTGCTCCTTCTTTCAATGATGCGTTTCTGATTTGCAGGCTAAAATCCTGGCACATCACGAGACTCTCCAGGGCAAACTCCAGGAGCTGCTGAGCTGGGTCTCTGGCACCGCAGAGTCGCTGGATGGCAGCGATTACCCCCACGCCACTGATGCCAACAGCTTGAGTCGCTGCCTCCAGCACTACAAGGTAACCATGGCAATGTCCCTAATCCTTCTGGCTGATGAAGTTGCTGTTCTCTGCGCAGAGAAGCTTTTAATCCCACTTCCCTCCTGGAGCCTACCAAGGGTTTGCCCTTATCCTGTGTTGCAGGAGGAGCAACAATATTGTATTTGCTCAAAAGTCATTTGTTTCTACAATGCACAAACCGTCTGCGTTGGCCGTGTGGGGAACGTGCTCCAACGCAGGTGTGTGGTGGGGCTGAGCGACCAGGAGGGATTCCCGTCAGGCTCTGCGATGTTGAGGAGAGAGTTGTGTCCTCCATGGGGGCTCTGGGAGCCCCCTCCATCACACCCGCCCCGGTCTCCATCGACTGTACGAGGAGCCCGGGCTCCCCTCCACGTTTATTCACCTTTTAGTTATAGCTCTCAAGATCTGGTCAGTTCAGCATGTGCTGTTTGCTGGTAGCGCCCTGGTGGTGAAGTTGGGGGATCAAAGGCTTTGAGAGCTGATGGTGGCGTGTGGGGTCACCATGGACTGGACGGGGCTTCTGGCGGCTCCGGGTCTGGGTCATCTTCAGGGTCGTCTTCAGACCCCGGGGCAGCCTGGCACGCAGGGTCCAAGCAACGCCTTGGCGAGGTGCTGGCGGCGAGGTGCTGGCAGCCCGGTGCAGAGGAGCGTTGGAAAACTGCTGGCACCTCCGTGCCGAGTGTGCTTTTGGGACCCTGTGGGATTTCTGGAATATATTGTTCTGGTGACAAACTGCTTTTTATGGGTGCGCGCTGCTGCCTGTCTGCGTGTCCCGGGTGAAGCTGGCGGGGCAGGAAAGCGCTGGCTGAGGAGTCGTTTTGCCTGACGGGTCTTTTCTCTCCCGTTCAGGAGCTGAAAGAGCCCCTCGCAGACACCAAGTCTCAGCTGGACGCCACTGCCTTCGACATCCAGTTCCTTATCTCGGAGCACGCCCAGGACTTGACCCCTCAGCAGAGCAGGCAGCTGCTGAGGCTGCTCAATGAGCTGCAGAAGGCTTTCCGGGACCTGTCGGAGCGGGTGACGGCTCGGGTGGAGGTCCTGCAGGTCTGTCTCCAGCAAGCGGAGCAGACGGATCAGGTGAAGGTTGTGAGACATCTGCTTCCTGGCTGCCGTTTGCTCGCTGAAGCGCTTCCCGGCCACAAGAACGTGCGCTGAGACACCTCATATTTGGGATTTCGCGTGCATGCCGCTCGCGGTTTGACTTTTCATTGCACATCATGAGCTTCCTCTAAAGTCTGTCTTCTTCCTACCACGTAACTCCCAGGCGGAAAGTCGCTTTCCTCCCAAAAGATAGAGCCCTGCCTGGGTAGCAGAGCCGGGCAGTCCTCCGCTAGACATCGCGGTGCTTTGGGCTGGGTGGAATAAACCCTGGTCTCTGTAACCCCACCAGAAAATCCCGGTGCAGAGGGGCCACCGCAGGCACCCGGTGCTTTTAATGTCTTATTTCCACCGCACGAGTCAGGTATTGCTGTCCCAGCGAAACAGCTGACGGGGCGTCGAGGCAGCAGGGGGCTGCAAAAGCGAGTCCTCAGGTCTCTGCTGCGTTGCTGCAGCAGCCGTCACTGCATGGATCCTCTTGTTCAAGACAGGATTAATGTGGTTTTTATTAACAATTGCTCTCTGTAACTCTTGCCTGTCCTCTCTGGAGTGTGTGTGTATATTAACCAGTTTGCTTTGCTTTTTCAGATTGAGTGTGCGCCCATCCTAACCCAGGAAGAACTCGCTTTGCAGCTGAAGAGCTCTTAAGAAGGCTCTTTCAATTTGCTTCTGTTGTTTATCTTATGACTGGGAGAAACAAGCACAGTGTTTTGCAAAAGTTTGTACATCACCTTGCTGAAATGCCCAGGGAAACTCAAAAGCCTTTATCTCCCCTGGGAAAGGGGAACGGGAACGTTGCAGGGACTCTCGGGTCACATCATGCTCAATTGCTCAAACAGGCGCTTCTGTATTGTGCTCTGGCAGCAGACCGGAGGAGCTGGATCAGCTGCAGAACCGCTTTCTCTCTCCCGGGCTCCCTCTCCATCCCCAGCATCAAAAAACCAGCCTGCTTAGGTTGTTCGGGGCTCCACAGTGGTGCTGCCTGACCGCAGGTTGTCGTTACCTCTCCTTAGACGAGTTTCTGCTGCAGTTTTAACGTTTGTGAAGCGGAATGGAAAAAAGCACAGAAACTTCTGGCTGAGCTCTGCCAGGAGGGGAGCGTGTGACCTGGAGCGGAGCTCCACGGCGCAGCTCGCCTGGCTTCTCAAAGAGCGGATTGAGGGAAACCTGCCGGAACGGTGGCAACCGTGCGGCGAGCGGCTCCTGCTCGGCAGGGACTCCGCACCTCAGCCCCGTTCCCGCGGCGCGTGAGCCGGAGAGGGAGAGGGAGCACGCGGAGAGCTGCAAAAGCCGGTTTCTGCGCTGCATCCTCGTCTTCAGGAGATGCTCCAGCTGTAACCTCTCGCCTTGCCTTTCAGCGACGTGCGTGAGCGGAGGTGCAGCCCAGGTACTAACTGTCCCCTCTCCCCTTCCCTCTGCCCGCAGACGCTGCAGGAGCAGCAGGCAGCCCGGGCGCAGAGCCTGGCCGAGCTGAGCCGCTGGCTGGGCCAGGCAGAGGACACGCTGGCGGAGCAGCAGAGAGCGGCCGGCGAAGGGGACCTGTCGGCCTTGCAGCAGAGGCAAAGCGATGTTAAGGTCAGTGCTTTAAAAAAGGGGGGTGAGAAGGCGGAGAGGCTCGGCGCTGCCTCGGGGGCGCGCGGAGCCTTACGGCGGCGTCTGCTTAGGAGCTGCAGAGGAACATGCACACCCGAGCCGCCTCCTTCGCCGGCGTCCTGAAAAGCACAGAGGAGTTTTTGGAGGAGAACAAGGCGAAGATGGAGCCCGGGGAGCTGGCAGCACTGCAAGAGAAGCTCCAGCGTGCCAAGGAGCAGTACCAGTCCCTGCAGGAGAGGACAGAGACGGCCCAGAAGGAGCTGGAGAGCGCTGTGACTGCTGCAGTGCAGCAGGAGACCGAAAAGGTAACGTGCAAAGAGCTGCAGCCCCCGGGTTCTGCTCGAGGAGGGCAGTGAGGTCCAGTCGGTGCAGTCAGATTCGTTCGAGGTCCTGGCGTTCGTCTGGGTGATGCGGGATAAAGGAATTCACTGCTCCTCTCTGGGCCTTGGGCGAGGTGGGGCACTGATGCTGTGTCCCCTCGTGAAACGCCTCGAGAGCTGTGGGCACAGACGAGCTGGTTGTGGAGGAAACTGGGGGGGATAAAAGGCGCCTCGCTCTGCCTTTGGGCCAACCTTTAACGGGAGCGGGAGCATCGGGCACCTCCACGCGCGTTATGAACATGCATAAAATGGGCCACTCTTATCTGGAGCCTTTGTGCTTTCAGGTGAAAGCTGCCAAAGAGCTGGAGGAAAACAGCAATAAGATTGATTCCCTTTTGAACTGGGTGGCATCGCTGGAGCAGAAGGGAGGGCTCCCGGAGTACAGACCGCACCCCATCGAGCGAGCGCCAGGGGTGCGAGCGGGGACGGGCACTCGGGACGTCCCAGACGGCCACGTCGTGGGAGCAGACAGCGCTGCCGAGAGCCTGGATGAGCAGTACGAGAGGCTGAAGGTCAGCATGGACACCTCGTCCCTCTCAAAGCTTTCTGCCTGACGCGCTGACCCTGCCTCCAGCTGCCGACGCAGCTGGGAGCGGGACGGGGCGTTGGATGGGTCTGGCTTCCGAAACATGTGTCCAGGGTGATTTTCCATATGGGAAACTTGGGAAAGTCCCTGCCTGGTTTTCTGGGGGACGTGCGCTCTGCGTCGGTGGGTGGGTGGGTGCCACGGTGCAATCAGGGTAACGAGAGATGGTGCCCGTCGCACTCAGAGAAGGGGTTACTCTCCGGTGGGCAGAGCTCCTGCCTCTCTCCCCACCTTGGGCTGTTCCCCCACCTTGCGAGAGCCGTGGGAGGCTGCCGAGGCTCAGTCCCGCGCGTGGCCTCGCCGCACCCACGGGGCGCTGTGGCCAGAGACCCTCGGTCGCGAGCATCACCTTTGCCCGACGGCATCTTTCAGGCCCAGCACCAGGAGCTGCTGTCCCAGCAGCAGGACGTCATCCTGGCCACGCAGTCGGCGCAGGCTTTCCTGGACAAGCACGGCCACAGCCTGGCTGGGGAGGAGCGGGACCGGCTCCAGGGCCGACTGGCGGAGCTGAAGGACCAGTACACGGCTTCCCTCTCGCAGTCGGAAACGCGGCTGAAGCAAGTGCAAGTCCTGCGGGATGAGCTGCAGAAGTTCTTGCGGGATCACGGGGAGTTCGAGGCTTGGCTGAAGCAAGCGGAGCGAGATCTGGAGGGGATGTACAAGGGGGACAGCCACCCCGCCGCCCTCCGGCAGCTGCTCCTGCGGCAGGGGAGCTTCTCAGAAGACGTGATCTCCCACAAAGGCGACCTGCGGTTTGTCACCATGTCGGGGCAGAAGGTGCTGGATGTGGAGGGAGCTGCTGGGGACGCGGGGTCCCGGCCGCCGATGTCCGGGAGCGTGGTCAAGAGCAAGCTGGAGGATGCGACGCAGCGATACACCACGCTACACTCCAAGGTACGGGAAGGGCTTTGCAGGGCTGGGAGTTGAACTCTGCGTGCTGTTTTCCTCCTGTGCGTGTGGAACGAGCAGGAGTGGCAGAGGGACGTTTCTCTTGAGTGTCTGGCGGGACTTCTAGCACGTATGTAGGTTGTAGGACAAGGATTGACCTCTTCAGGGCTTGGGCAGGAGTAACACCCTCTGTCTTGGTGTCGGTCTGCGTATTGCCTCCTGTAATTCCTTTAACACATATGGCAAGATTGGTTTTTTAATTGTTTTTTCTTTCATGATGATTTCTGTGCATTTTCCACCGGTGCCGAGGTTGCTCGGTGCTTATGTGCATCCTCCCGTAATGTCTTGTTGCTCCGTTGCAGTGCACCAAGCTTGGCTCCCACCTGAACACCCTGCTGGATCACTACCAGCAGTTCCAGGAGGTGGCAGAATCTCTCAGGACGTGGCTGCAGGAGAGCGAAACTGCCATTGGGAAACTGCTCTCCGAGACGGTTTCTTCAGATCCGGCTGTTCTGCAAAAGCAGCTCGCCAGCGCGAAGGTACGGGGTCCTTGGGTGATCTCCTGGAGCCTGTATGGGAATTTGGCGGCTGCTCTGAGCAGTGGGCAGCGGGAAAGAGACTCGACCCCTTTGATTTTATTGCTGGTTGAGTGCAAAGATGCACCTGGAGGCTCAGCAGGTCCCGGCGCTGCAGGTCAGGTGGAGTCAGACTCTTCTGAGAGGTGCTCAGAGGGAGGACCAGGGGTTGCAGTCACGGACTGCCACAGGGGACATCCCAGCGGGACGTGGTGGGGACATTCCTCCCCCATGAGGGTGGCGGGGTGCTGGGACAGCCCAGACCTTCTGATCCAGCTCTGCCTGCAGCGTGGGGTTGGACCTTCCAACCTACGTTATTATTGTTCTTAGTGATTTTGTGATGAAGTGAACAGGATCCCTCAGCAGGGCTTAAACGGAGCCCTGGGCTCCCCGCGGGCGCGGATCTCTTGCCTGTGACCCACCGCTGATTTTGCCTTGTCTCGTGTCAAAGCAGCAGCTGCAGGGAGACCTCGCTGAGCATCAGGTGCCGGTGGAGAAGCTCCAGAAAGCAGCTCGGTCCCTGCTGGAGGTCCAGGGGGAGCCGGCCCCGGACCACGGGCACATTCAGGAAACAACAGGTAAAGAGCGAAGCAGCCGCCTGCGTGGGCAGGGACGGGTGGGGAGAGTGTGAAACCAAACCAGGGAGGGAGGAAAGATGAAGTCTTCCACCTTTGGAGGGAGGTGGGGCAAAGCTGCACAGCAGTGCGTCTTCGGGGCTTGCGTTTGCACGTGGGGAGGGCTGTGGTCCGGGTTGGCTGTTTGTGTTGGGTCCCCTCTCCTGCTGCTGAGTTTGGAGATGGGGATTCGTCATCAGTGCGAGTTTAGCAGGAGCCAAAGGTGACCCTTCACGCTCTCTGAGCGCCACAGAGTCCCAAATGGTCAGGGTTGGGAGGGCCCTCTGGAGCTCCCCCAGTGCCACCCCCCGCCAGAGCGGCGGCACCTCCAGCAGTGGCACAGGACACGTCCAGGCGGGTTTGGAATGGCTCCAGAAGGGGAGACTCCCCCCCTCTCTGGGCAGCTGTGCCAGTGCTAGAGAAGACGAGGAGGTCTTTGCCGCTGACCCTCCTTTGCACTGAACTCTGCAGATGCCATCGTGAGCCGCTTCCAGAGCCTCTCCCAGCAGATGGCCGAGCGCTCGGACCTGCTGCAGAAATCCGTTGCCCAGTCCCAGAGCGTCCAGGAGAGCCTGGAGAGCCTCGTCCAGTCGGTGGCTGAGATCGAGAAGAGCCTGAAGGGAGAGCAGCCGGCCGCGCTCTCCTCCGCCTCCATCCAGGACTCGCTTGCCACGAGCGCGGTAAGGCTGGTCCCTGGGCTCCCCCGCCACAAACACGCCTGTCTGCAGGACCTCAACCCTGCAGGCAGTTCCTGGGGGTTAGCTACAGTGTTCAGAAAACACAAAAAAAACCTAAAAAGGGATATGAGTAGAACCTTTACTTAATTTCTTTAAGCCAGGACGCAGCTCTGTCGAAAGTCTCTCCCTGCTCACAAGCAGGGCTTAGCTGTCAAGCCCCGGGGAAAAGCAGAGCAGGCTGGAAAGGAGAACTGGGATAGAAAACTGTTCTTGCTCGACTATTCTTTCCCAAGGGCGGCTCAGCCTCTTCATGCCAGTTCAGTTTCGCTCAAGAGCCTTCCTAAAATGGCATCCTTTCTTGTGTGTGCTCACCGCAGAAGCTGAAGCAGGACATCGCCAGGCAGAAGAGCTGCCTGGAAGCCACCCGGGAGATGGTGACACGATTCATGGAGGCGGCAGACAGCCCCACGGCCTCTGCCCTGCAGGACAAGCTGGCAGAGGTGACGGAGCATTTCGGCAGGCTGTGCCAGCAGCAGCGGGAGAGGGAGGATGCGCTGAAGGGTCTCCTGCCGAAGGTCGAGCAGTACGAGCAGCTCTCGGAGAAGTTGCAGCAGTTCACGGAGAGCAGAGCGCGGATGTTGGCATC
The DNA here is from genome assembly GCF_965231255.1 of Vanellus vanellus. NCBI lineage: Eukaryota > Metazoa > Chordata > Aves > Charadriiformes > Charadriidae > Vanellus > Vanellus vanellus. The sequence goes on along the minus strand of NC_138927.1, from coordinate 5,706,689 downwards.
CGGGAACCAGCCGGACCGGGACATCGCTCGCTTCTCCCAGCACATCCAGGTGAGATGCAGGGGGAGAGAAGACTCCATCTGCCTCGGGTTTCTGGGACAGGGCCCTTCTGCGGTGATTTCTTCCCGGGCAAACAGCCCCTGGTTCCCTCTCAGGCTGGCGGGATCCGCAGGACCTGTGCTGGCTCTTTGCCTGGGGAAGGCAGCACGGCCGGAGCGGGGCGGCTGAGGCTGTTTCCAGCAGTGAGAGAGGGGAATGGCATTTCCCTGGAGCCAGGCTAGTTTTCCGAAGGGATCTCTAGCCAGGCTCTTAGGGGCCAGACCAAATATAGCAAGGTTTTACCAATTAAAGACTCCACGGGGTTAATACAGCAAAATGCCTGAGTGCGGGCCGGAAGTGCAGCGTGGGATGTGACAAAGCCCTTGGAGAAGCCGTGGATCCTGGTGGATCCATGGTGGCCATGGCTGCGCAGGATTCTTCCCTTGGGCTTCCTACAAGTGCTCTGCTATGGAGAGTGGTTTGGTGACAGCCTCAGAAATGCTCTAAGTTGGCGTAAAACTGGACACTTGTGCTGGGGGGGGTTGATTTAGCTTGGTCTAGGGCCCCCCATCCCATTCCACCAGCACCGGGGAAGGTGGGACTTGCTCCTGCAGCTGCTTGAAGTATTTGCTGAGCCGGAGCCGGCAGAGCAGTTGGGACCGAGCCGTGCCCCCCGCTTCAGCACTGGTGGAATTCATGGCGCTACCCACAGGGAGTCTCTCCGGGATGCGGGGCTGTGCGGTTCATCCCCTCTGCCCGAGTCTGCTGGCGAGGGCACGCTCGGCATCGCCCTTTGCTCTTGGCAGGAGCTGAATTCGGAGATGAGGCAGCAGCAGGAGGACCTGGCCACCCTGGAGCACCTGGCAGCCGAGCTGGGCTCCTGCGGCTTCGCCCCCGGCGCCTCCCAGCAGCAGGAGAAGCTGCAGAGCCTGAAGAAAGACTTCCTGCAGCTGCAGAAGTTGGCAAAAGAGAGGTGAGTCCCAGCGCCACGGCCGCATCCCGGGGAGCTGAGTCTGGGGGTGACTTCGTGGTCAGAGCGAGACCCCACGGAGATCTCTTTTCCACGGAGAGGGGCACGAGCGAACTCTTCCTGCCTCCCTCCTCCCACACCGGGAGACGTAAGGCAGCTCGCTCCAGCTGACGCTTTAAAAAAAGCCTTGGCTGGGGGCGTTGTGAAAAATTCCTGGTGCTGCAGGAGCCGGCGTTCGTGCGTTTCCCGGCGTGTGGGCTGCCGCAGCTCCATCCCGGAGCATCTTGCCGGAGGGGAGCGAGAGGGGTGCTGGCGGGGGATCGGGAGCCTGCTCCAGGCGTGCTCTCCGGGAGGTGACACAGCAGAGCAGCCTGTCCCCAGAGTCCCCTTAAGGTTGAGGGTAAAGGGGAGCTTTAGCAGCAGCCTGAGCTCGAATCAGCCGTGACAGCGTGTGCAGGGTCAGAGGGACATCTCGCCTGTGTCCCCGGGGAGGGTTACACCTCCCAGGCTGTATCTCCAAACTCCCTGGGGAAAACAGGGAAAGTGATGGGGGAAAAGCAGATGAATCTGATAACAATCCCCCGTAATTCAGCGCCGCGCAGAGCGCTGCCTCCGGCCGGCCCCGTGCAGGCTGCTCGCAGCTGCGGTGGGTGAGGGCGAGCCGGAGGGGCCCGTGGCTCCCGTCCGTCCGGGGGCTGGCCTTGTTCCTCCGGGATGGGCTGAATAGATGAGAGCCGTGGCCGGGGAGGAGGGGAGGCGCATCCCGGCGTCCCCCGGGCTGCAGCTGGCCGGGGTGAGACCGTATGAATGAGCCCTGTCTTCCCCAACGCTTCGGCCAAAGAGCCCGGTGCGGAGCCAGCGCAGGTTGACGGCGGTGGTCCCATGGCTGTTGGCTACCGCGGTGGTGCTGGAGTGGCCCCAGAAGCGCCAGCGGCCGTGGCTTTGGGGGGGTCCAGCAGCAGCGAGGGGAGGCTGCGGCGTGCACCCCGCTTTTGGCTGGCGCTGCGTTGCGCTGTTCCTAAGCAACATCTGATAATAATACTAAAAAGAAAGGCTCCCAGAGACACAACTGTGCTACATTCAAGCAGGGGTAATTGCAAGGCGAAGCACGAGCTCTGACTCTCCGAAACCTTTTCACTCTCAGAGAAAAGGATGCGTCGTCCTGCCAGGAGCAACTGGATGAATTTCGGAAGCTGGTGGGGGCCATGAGGAAGTGGCTGAAGGAGAGCGAAGGCAAAATGCCGCCCGCCGAGACCTCCCTGGGCACCCAGGAGCTGCACAAGTGCAGGCAGCAGATCCAGGTGGGCAGCGGGAGCCGGAACCGGCCTGGGAAAGTTGACGGCTGGTGTGGAAATGCTGGAAGGTGGAATAAATCTCAGGAAGCAGAGTCCTGGGAGGTGGTTTACAGTCTCAGGAATCTTGGGGCTCCCCTGCGTGTGTGTGCATGCAGTGGTCCCTGCCGTGCGGAGAGGGGAGCAGCGGGAAGGTCCTCCTGGGCGCTGCCCGGTTTCCCTTCCCTCCCCGTGCCAGCTCGGGGGGGGGACTGGGGAGCGGGAGACCCCACTACGCTCATTTTCGCTGGGTACTTCCCCTTGCTAGACATGGAAGGCGGCCTCCCGTCATCCGAGCCCCCGCTCCTCTCCAGCACCGTGATGCTTTAAATGAGGATGTGCCGAGGGTTTGACTCAGAGGCAGAGCAGCGTCTGCTGAGCCGCCCACAGCCCTCGCACCCCACGGCCCTCGCACCCCACGGCCCTCGCACCCCACGGCCCTCGCACCCCACGGCACGCCGCCGGGCTCCGGCACGCCGCCGGGCTCTGCCGAACGCTGTGGGGACTGGCCTCAGGCGAGGCTGGGTTGTGTCGAGAGGAGGAGGAGGAGGGAGGTCCCCGAAACAGTAGGAGGCATAAGAAGCGACACAGCTGCTAGTTGGGGAAGAGCTTTTCGCTCTTCAGTTCCCCCCGATGAAAATAAACGTAAAGGCACCCGCTTTCCCGGTGCCGTCTGCTCGCGCTGTGCCGCTGCGCCCCTCGCCAGTTCCCTGGGCGCTGTGTCCCAGTGCCACCGGGTCACCGCAGAGGTGACGGGCGAGGAGGGAGGGCTGCGGTGGGGCAAGCGCAGCCTCCGATCCCGGCCTTTGCTTTCGACCAGGATCTCCTGGAGGAGTGGAAGGGGAAGGGGGCCCAGGTGGAGGAGATCGGCCGCAGAGGGACCCTCCTGGAGAACTTGATCGTGGAGATCACGGCCCCCGACACCCCGTCCAAGGCAGGTGAGTCGCAGCCCGGCTCTCCCGAGGATGCCTCCTCCTTCCTCGGCACTCTGCTCTCGCTGCTGCATCTTCTCTGAGCCCGCCTCAAGCGAAAAACGGGGTTGTTTCCCCCTTTTTACAAACTTCAGAGGGCCCGTGGTGGTCCACGTATTGTGGGGCTCAGCCCCGTGGTCAAGTCGCTGCCGCTTGTTGCATTAATGCATCAATTGAGCGCTCGGAGCCCACCAGTTTGGCTTCATTTGCAGTGGGCTAACGAGCGCTGAATTACCCTGCGTTTGCCGTGGGCCCCGGTGCGGGGAGACGTGTCCCTGCTCGGATGGAGCGTGGGAGCTTCGGGCCGCCCCAACGCAGGGGTCGGGGCTCTCGGCCCTCTCGTGGCGGCGGCTCCTGCTTTGTCTTGGTGATGTGCTCCAGCCTCCGCAGGGCCGGAGTGTTTTACTCCAACTCCGGTATTTGGGTTTCGTATCTGGATGAAATTTAAGACTGCGATACTCGGCCGTGATTTACTAGTCTCCTTTTTGGCTTCAAGTCTGCGAAGCAATGAGATTATGTCTGGTTCGTTTGGAAACCAACTAGAAGATGTCTTCCAGCTTGTGAGAATAGGTCCCTGGGCTCTCGTCACTGATGGGCCTTTATGGGAATTGTTTGTTGGGGTCAATTTGATGAGCAGTTCAGTGGGAAACCTCCAAGAGAAGTGGGGAGAGGCCTGTTGGGGGTGACCCACATGGTCACGCATGTGGGGTGACCAAAGCTGCAGCCCCTTACATCCATGAAAGCTTTAAATTGTGTGGTTAGAGAGAGAGAGGTTTTCCCCGGTAATGTTTTCGATGAACCCCCCTTTGGTTGTGAACGTAGCGGCGGTATCTGGTGTCTGAGGAGGGGACACCGGTGCGTCCTGCCTGGAGGCTCCTGGCAAAGAGAGTGTGTCTGTGCACCGAGGTGGGTTTCGATAGCTTCATCCCAGAAGAAAAGGAGAATAGGGGGGAGTTAATCTCTTTGGGGGGGGTCAATCTCTTCAGGGGAGACATTGAGCAGTCTCACTTGGTGGTGTAATTCACAAAATCATGCGCAGGGGAGCAGCTTTCCGGGCATGGAGAGATGGTCAGTGGTATCACGGTCCACGCGGGAGCCGCGTCCGTGGGCGATGATGGGCGAGGTGCCCGGCTCCCGGCAGCTGCGGCTCTTCTGCTGCTGGTCCAGCGAGGCAGGAGCAGCTCCAGGAGAGGGAGGGCCGCGGGTGCGTTGGGAGGAGGAGAAGTAAATGGGCTCCAAATCTAATGCCGATCGCTCGGCGCCGAGCCGCTGGGTTCATCAGCGCCAGGCGGGTGGGAGAGTGGAGAGGCCGTGTCTGTGCTTGGTGGCCGGTGTGGTCCGTGTCGTGGAGGGGCCCGTTCATCGCTTGCCGTCTGCATTCCTAACGCGTCTTGTCTTGTCCCTCTGTCTGTCCCCGTCCCCTCTGCTCAGGTGCCGCGCTGCCCGCTCCGGGAGGGTCGGTAGGCAGCGTGAACGGATACCACACGTGCAAAGGTGAGCTCGCTGTCACCGCTGTGCCGGCACGCGCGTGCCGAGGCCGCCTCGCCGTCTCCCTGTCCGTTTCTGTCTGTGCATTTCCATCCGTGAGAATATAAACCACAATGTGACGCCCTCAGCATCCCGGCGCGAGTGCAATGAGCCTGCAAATAGGCTTGGAACGCTCCGCCGTGCTGCGAAGTCTCGGCCGGAGCCGCGGGACGGGCAGGGGGTGATGGAGGATGTAGGTCAGGTTGAAGGACGGAGAGGGGCGGCTTCGGGGAGTGACAGCACCCTGACACCCCGTCAGGTGGTGTTGAAAGCTGATAAATGGGAGATCGTTTTAAGGCCTGCAATTAAATTTATTGGTTCTAAGGGATTATAACGCCATCCGACCCTTCAGTTTGAAGAGCAATTTTAATTATTGCCCGTTATCTGCTGTTAGTTCACCGGTTCAACGAGATAATAGGTGCATAAAACTGGCTTTATATTTTGGTGTCAAATTATTTAACACTGTATTAGCAGTGACATTGCGGAAGGGGGTGGGGGGGCTCAGCTCGCATCGGTCGCGCACACGTGAAGGCATTCGCCTTGTTTGCCAACTGTCAACACGCATTCGTGGTGCGACTGGAAGGGCCCCTCTGGCGTGAGAGGTGAGGGTAATCCGACGTCGCTCTGCCGGCAGACGGACGGCAGCGTGGCCTCTTGCTCCTCCTGCTTGGCCGGCTGCGGTTGCCCGGGGCTAGATTAGTACCCGATAGTCCAACTTAAGATGGGCCACGCGGGCGACGCTCCTGATCTCAGCCTGCTTTTTTGGAAACAGATCTGACCGAGATCCAGTGCGATGTGTCGGACGTGAGCCAGCAGTACCAGGGCCTCGGCGCGGCGCTGCGGGAACGGCAGCAGCAGCTCTCGGCTATGCTGGAGAAGATGCAAGAAGTGCAGGAGGAGGCCAGCTCGATGCTCAAGTGGCTGGAGTCGAAGGAACGGACGCTGTCGGAGCTGGACGCCTCCTCCTCGCCCACCAAGACGGAGACGATGAGAGCCCAGGCTGAGCACAACAAGGTAACTTCTCTTCCAGAGTGAAAAACGGGGATCTGAGCATCTCCTCCCAAAGGATGTCGGCGATGTGCTTTCATGCAGCAGGACCAGAAGGATTAGCAACGAGGATGTGCCCTGGGTTAAAGAAGGGCTCGCCCCAGAAGGGATCACAGGAGGGTTCGTGGAGCAGGAGCCCACGTGCCGTGCTCGACCTGTTGCGTTCAGGCATTTGGCTCAGGAGAAATGAGCTTATCTATAGTCCTTGTGGCTGGGTCACTCCAAGTTCTCCTGGAAAGCAATTCCCAGCCTTTCCCTGCTCTGGCAGCCAAGTTAGCTCATGGTAGTGCTAATAAAATGAAGTGGTTTCATGAAAGAGCAAAGAACAGAAATGGTCTGACTCCAGCTTGCAGCTGCTGAGTCCTTCCTGCTCGGTGATTTCATCCTTTTGCCCTGTCTCTGAAGAAGTCCAAATGATTATTTTCCAGGCATTTCTGGCTGAATTGGAACAGAATTCGGGGAAGATCCAGAAGGTAAAGGAAGCACTTTCTGGCTTGCTGGAGAAATATCCAGATTCTCCAGAAGCAGCAAACTGGAAGAAGATGCAGGAGGACCTGAGTAAGTGCCCGAAGCACTTAGGGAGGCTTCTGTCTTGACACATCACGTTAGAAGCGGTTCAGGATTGTAGGGCGATTCCAAAGTCACGGCAGAGCAGAGTCACTTCTCATTAGAATTCAGTAAATAGCGAACTTGCCTCCAAGCTGTCTGGTGTACAAGGTGTTCCCGAGATGAGCACTGTCGTGATTAATGAAATCTCTGTGATGGATGTATGTTTTAAAGACTCGCCTCCTTAAATTACTTCTTTTTTTTTTTTTAAAAAAAAAAAAGGGGGGGCAAAAAAAAGCATTAGCGACATGGGTTGATTATTTTGATTAAAAGCTTCACTGCTTGATATAAAATTCTAGTCATTAGTAAGGCTATCCTAGGTAATTAAATGTTGACTAAACAAGACTGTGTATTTAAAAAGAAGCCCAGAGATTCTCTTCTTTGAAATAGCAGGAACGCGTTTATGGAGTTCTCCGTCCAGGAGATCTGATTGCGCTGGGTGAGGACTGATACACATGAGAGTATCCTCATTTATCGAGCCAGGGATGTGAGATGGCTCGGCCAAGGTCAGAGCAGCTCGTGGCAGTAGTGACTAGCGCGCAGAAATCCTGCTTGCAAGGCTTTATTTTCTACGAGCTTCAAGACCACGTAGCCATTAGAAATGGGTAACGGCTTATTAGATGGAGAGTCAATAGAGCCACGGTAGCTTTATCGAAAAGCCGAGGAGGTTTCCCACCGAGGAAACCCCGGGGAGGGTGGAAAAACCTTCTCGACGGAGGGGGTGGGGTTGGCCGGGAGCGCGACCACCACCAACGCCGCCGGGTGCTTCAGATTGCAGGTGGGAAAGAGCCAGCCAGGCGACGGCCGAGCGGCAGCAGAAGCTGGAGGAGTCGGCGAACCAGCTGGCCAGCTTCCAGGCTGCCCAGGCCCAGCTGCGCCCTTGGCTCCTGGAGAAGGAGCTGATGATGAGCGTGCTGGGACCCCTCTCCATCGACCCCAACATGCTGAACGCGCAGAAGCAGCAGGTCCAGGTGAGGCGGGAGCTGCGTCCGTATCTCCCCGGTGGGTTTCGGGACAAGGAGGGAGGGTGTCTCGTCCAGTACGTGGGCTGGAAGATAGCGCTTGGAGTTATTTGTCTTGCGAGCCGTTGCAGCGAGTGTTGGGAGACCTCACGGCTCCTCTCCCAAATCCTCCGAACCCCACCGAGCACAAAGTACTGGGAATAACTTGAAACGGGTGCAGCGCTCCAGCTCCCTTCCCCGCACTGGATTGACTCATCGGTGAATCATTTGGCCCCTCTCGGAGAGCGAAATTGCTTTAAACAAGACCTGCGCTGATGCTCTGCAGGACGTGCTGATGCTGCCCCTCCGCTGGCAGCCTGCCCTTTCCCTGCCTCCTGCTTCCAAATCCTAACGTGGCTGTAACCGGCCACGTCGGAAAATAAAACGCCCCGGTTATCGGAATTACATTTCCTTCTCACCTAACTGGTTTATGTTACGTTACACGGCGGTAGGAGAAATGAGAGAGGGAGCAAAGCACTGGAGCCGCGGACCCCTCCCGGCGTTTTAAGTTGGGAGGTCACAGCGAATCCCGGTCTGCGGAGCCCAATTGCTGTCCCACCCCAGGGCTTGTTCCTACCGATTCCGTGGGCTGGATGAAGCCCCTGGAGGTCTGGTTTGTTTTGACTGTGTGTACACGGAGCTGTCAGTTTTATGCAAACATTTTTATGTTATTTCTGTTCCAGTTTATGCTGAAGGAATTTGAAGCGCGCAGACAACAGCACGAGCAGCTCAACCGGGCAGCTCAGGGCATCTTGACTGGCCCTGGAGATGTTTCTCCATCCGCTAACCAGGTGCGGGAGGAACTCCAAGGGGTTAATCAGAAATGGGCCGAGCTAACGGAACGCCTCAATTCCCGCTCCAGCCAAATTGACCAAGCCATAGTGAAGAGCACCCAGTACCAGGAGCTCCTCCAGGGCCTCTCGGAGAAGGTGAAGGCGGTCGGGCAGCGCCTGAGCAGCCAGTCTGCCGTCAGCACCCAGCCCGATGCCGTGAAACAGCAGCTGGAGGAAACCAGTGAGATCCGCTCAGACCTGGAGCAGCTGGAAGAGGAGATCGCAGAGGCTCAGACCCTCTGCGACGACCTCTCTGTCCTGATTGGGGAGCAGTATCTCAAAGATGAGTTAAGGAAACGTCTGGAGACGGTGGCGCTGCCTCTCAAAGGGCTGGAAGACCTGGCAGGTGAGACAGCGCGGTGAAGTAGCTTAAGAGATGTTGGGATGTCAAACCCCATCCCTGCTTCTTGCCTAAGGGCTCTCCCATCACTGGGTTTCTAGGAATAATAGGGGAAGCACCGTTTATCCTTTTTGAGGGTGTTTCACGGGTGGTCTATGTGGCATTGGGCACAGAAGAATTCACACTCCAGACATACCTGAGCCTGGAGAGGGAGCGGAGATGCTCCGTCCCACTCACGTGGCTCTTCAAGAAGGCTGCCTGGCGTGCGGCAGCGTGGCAGGTGCTGTGCTTGGGGGGAAAAAAAACGGTTCCTAAATTCAGAATGGGGCATGGAGAAGACCCATTGGCCACCCTTGGGATGTCTCTTCTGGTTTCTAAGAGGTTGCATTTCGAGACTAGTCAGGAGAACTGAGACTACTGCGTTATCGTTACCCGTTACTACTTAAGAAATTTATGAATCGGCGACCAAAAAGGCTCGTGATGCAATGGAAAACTCCTTCCTGTTAATCAAAACACAGTTGGTGCATCTGAGATGATTTTAAATAATTGCACTTTGCTTATTTGATTTCAGCTTAATTGTGGCGTTCTAATCTTATTTCCATTTCAGCCGACCGGATGAACCGACTGCAGACTGCGCTTGCGAGTTCCCAGCAGTTCCAGCATATGTTTGATGAACTCAGGACCTGGCTCGATGACAAACTGTGCCAGCAAGCTCAGAGCCAACCTATTTCTGCTAAACTGGAGAGGCTACAGAGCCAAATTCAGGAACAAGAAGAGTTCCAGAAGAGCCTCAACCAACACAGTGGCTCCTACGAGATGATTGTAGCCGAGGGAGAATCTTTGCTGCTTTCTGTCCAGCCTGGGGAGGAGAAGACCACTCTGCAAAACCAGTTGGTCAGCCTCAAAACACACTGGGAAGAGCTCAGCAGACAGGCTGCTGATAGACACTCTAAGCTCAAGGACTGTCTGCAGAAAGCTCAGAAGTATCAACGGCACACGGAGGACCTCCTCCCTTGGGTGGAGGACTGCAAGGCAAAGATGTCAGAGCTGGAAGTGACTCTGGATCCAGTGCAGCTGGAGGCGACTCTTCTGAGATCAAAGGCTCTGCTGAGTGACGTGGAGAAGCGCCGGTCCTTGCTGGAGATGCTGAACAGCGCTGCCGACATCCTGATTGACGCTTCTCAAACCGATGAGGATGACGTTCGGGATGAGAAGGCTGGGATCAATCAAAAGATGGATGCCATCACAGAAGAGCTGCAAGCCAAGACAGGCTCCATCGAAGAAATGTCACAGAGGCTCAAGGAGTTTCAAGAGAGCTTCAAGAACATTGAGAAGAAGCTGGAAGGGGCCAAGCACCAGCTGGAGATCTATGACGCACTAGGGCCGCAAGCCTGCAGCAACAAGAATTTGGAGAAGCTCAGGGCACAGCAGGAGGTGCTGCAGGCCCTGGAACCACAAGTGGATTACCTGAAAAACTTCACTCAAGGTCTAGTAGAAGATGCCCCAGACGGGTCCGACTGCTCCCAGCTCTTAAGCCAAGCTGAGGTGGCTCAGCAGGACTTCAAAGCTGTGAAGCAGAAAGTAAACGACTGCTGTACGCTCATGGAAAACAAGCTGGAAGGCATCGGCCAGTTCAATAATCGGGTAAGGGAGATGTTCTCTCAACTGGCGGATCTCGATGATGAGCTAGACAGCATGGGCCCCATCGGGAGAGACTCTGACAGCCTTCAGTCCCAAGCAGAAGATGTTCGCACGTTCCTGGGCAAACTCCACAGGCTGAAGTCTGACATTGAAGCTTCTGAAAGTGAATGTAAGAAGATGCTGGAGGAGGAAGGGAGCCCTGATTTATTAGGACTGAAACGTGAGTTGGAGACGCTGAATAAACAGTGCAGCAAACTGACGGAGAGAGGCAAGAACCGTCAGGAGCAGGTAGAAACGACGCTGTCTCGCGTCGAGGACTTTTACAGCAGGCTGAAGGAGCTGACCCACATGACGACCGCGGCGGAGGAGAACGAGGCGTTGCAGTGGGTGGTGGGAACTGAGGTGGACACCATCAACCAGCAGTTGGCAGACTTCAAGGTAAGTCTTTATGCTGTCACGTTTCTTAGGTGGTGTTTGAAGGTCTGTCTACTGTTGTGGTCTTTTGTGTAGGACCTCTAGTCTTCAGGCTATCGCGGCTTTGTTGTTCGTTGCTGTAACATCAGCGGTTTTGGTGTAGTAAAATAGCCGTGCGCTGGAGAATATAAGCGCAGCTGCTGGAGTTGGTAGTCTGCGGTGCAGAGATGCAGAAAGATTTTGTGATTGGGAGGAAAAAACCTTTTCCCTGTTCTCCTTGTGATGTGTAATGTTGGCGTGCCAGTACCTCGTGGGCTTGTAGAGGTGGTTGGTGTTTGGGTTTTGGGGGAGGGAGGGATGTTTTTGAGCCCACCTTTAACTATAAGTTGGCTTCATCTGAAAGCCTCGTCCAGATCAGATCAGATCAGCCAGCAGGTCCTTCCACGTGGTCTGCCGTTCCTGCTTGTTGTTCGCTTCCTCTGGGACATATATAAGTCCATTTTTGGGGTCCTTGAGTACAAATAAAGCCACAGATAAACTGCGGGACGAGGGACACACACAGGGAATGAAACCAAGGCAAAGTTTTGCCGGGGGCTGTTCATGTTTCCAGCGAAGAGCTGCTAGAGACCACCGAGGCTTGCCTGAAACGCTGGGAGAGGGAAGAGTTGGAGCGTGTTTGGTATTTTTATATACAGTATTACGGTGTTGGGTCATGCTGTTACACTACATTAATTATATTAATACTGCTTAGAAATTCTCTTGCTGTGAAACTTCTATTACTGATGCGCTCGGTAGCTGATGATTGGGCTGATTTACATCTGGCTGCTCGTTTCCTGGTGGTAATGGGGGCTGGGAGGGGGAGGCGTTTTTACAGCCATTTACTTTTCATCTCATGGCTAATTGATCCCGTTCCACCACTTAATAGCTCTGTGAAACCTTCACCAGGACAAGGTATTTCTGGTTTAGGGGTTGCCTATCCAAAAAAAAAAAAAAAAAAAAAAAGAGTTTGGAAGTGTTACGGACGGGGTGAACTCAACCTCGTCCGATCGCGTTGCTGTTAACTCTTGTGTTGGGCGCTCTTTCGCATTGAGCTTATATCGATGGGAAGGATTTAACTTCATCATTAAACACCACACAGTCGCTTGGAACAGATACATCCAAAAAGGAGTTTCTAGTCCTTAAAACCAGTGAAACTTCCCTGCAGAGCCAGGGATTATTCCCGGCTGAGCGGGTCTCATTAGCGGCGATGACGAAACGCCGCATTGGTGAAGATCGCTCGGGCGGGCGGGCGCCCAGCGGGGTTGGCAGGCGCAGCTTAACCCGTCGTAGCGCTTGCACGTGGTCTCTATCTCAGTGACCTTGAGGATGACTCTTTAAGACAACGGTGACCTGAGCTGCACGAGCCAAGGGTGCTTTGGGGCAGGGGGGGGACGGTGACGGTGACGTGCCCTTACCAGGAGTCAGTCGTTGGCCATCGAGGCCACACGGTGCAGTTGGGGTCTTTGTTGACGGGAAGCTGAGCGGGGAAAATGAAAGTTGCAGCAGTGGTGGTAGAGTTCTGCCGTGCGATGGCTGAGAATAAAACGGGGGAGAAGGAAGAAGGGGGGATGGAGCACTCGTGGTTACGCAGCGGCATTCCTCCCGTGCGCGGTTCATCCAGGGAGCAGGCGTTTTTGCACGAACCAGAAACGTTGCAGAGCAGATCTTTGCAAAGCCTCATCTTACGGTTGTCTCTAAGGGGAAACGCAATCCCAGATACCGATCTGCACGTGGATGGGCGTCGCGGCATACGAGCAGGGACCGTCTGTGCTCCATACGTGCCGGAGGGAGAGCGGTGGAGAAGCCTGGCTTGGGCTCTGGGGGAGGCGGGGAGCGCGGGGGGCTTTTTTTTGGTTGCACCAAGCTTTGATTTCTCAGCTCCTAAGACGATATCACGAACGTCTCCCTTCTTGGATTGCAAACAAGACGTACGCGGAGTGTGGCGGGGGGGACCGGAGGCAGCTCCTCAGAGGGCAGCGCTCCCCGGGGCGGCGTGGGGCCGACGCAGCTGAGCGTGGGGAGGAGGACGGGGTGGTTGGGGCTCTCCGGGAGCCGTCGCGGTCCGTCTGTCCAGAAAGCTCGAATGAGGGCAGATATTATGTCTTAAGGCATTAATTTTAATGAACATCTGTGTAAATGAGATGCAAATTAGGCATGGCCCCAGGGCTCCAGGCACGTTGCCAATGCCGCCCTGACAAAGGTGGGCACTTCTGGACTCATTGTGTCCAGATTTTAATAAAGAAGATATATTGAGGGCTCTGACGGGGGCCGTGAACAGATGAGTTACGAAGCTGCTTATACGTGAAGCTTCCCATATATTTTTCTTTTCCCGCCTGCAAACGCCCCTCAAACTTGCCCCGAAAGGCCACAACCTACAACAAACCCGTAACTTTTGGAGAACTGCCACTCGTACGTTTCTCCGCTCCAGCCCCTTTCCCAGGTCCCAGAGGCACTACTCCTGGCTACGGGAGGGATGAGCCCTCTCCTGCTGGAAGTGCTGCTCCTGGCCGGGTTTCTCGGAGGCGGGAGGTTGGGAAGCAGCTGTGGGATCTCGCTGGGGGAAGGGGGGAAGCTTTGTTTGCAGGAGGTGTTTCGGTTGAGCGAGCGGGTGCGAGGGTGGGGATGGATTTGCCCAGGGGGGGCTGAGCCCACACCGGTTCCCGCGACCACGGGGATAGACCTGACCTTGGGGAGGTGGGGGAAGACTGCGTAGGGACTGGGTCGGAGCACCATGTATGTTCGAGGATTGCAAGAAACCCATCTGGAAGAGACTTTTAGGGGTCGTCTAGTTTCGCCCCTGGTTTTATGGTGAGATCAAGTGCGGCTGAAAGGCATTTCTGTGGTTTGGAGCCTGTGCTTATATGGACATCCTGATGGATCGCTTCAGATGCAGCTCCACTGCAGAAGAGTAACATGGGTTTAGCTTATGTTAAGCTGTCAGAGCAAAGGAACCTCATCTTTAACTCCCGATCTTCAGCATGAGTTTAACCCAAGCGACTCTCTGTCCGTTGCTGCTCTGTCCGTCCTTTTTCCTGTAAAAGAGTACTAAAAGTTGGAAGAATCTCTCTGTGCTGCATCTCCACGAGCATCACGCGGCCCAGTGGGGCTCTTTGGCGCGAGGGACAAGCGACGGCCACCAGCGAGAGCTCCTCGGAGGAGCTTTCAGGCTGGGGCATTTCTTCCCCCTCCGCTCTCCCTGCTGTCAGCTCAGGTTTCTCAAAGCTTATGCTAATATTAAATTTTAATGACGGGAATCAAATGAGCAACAGTTGAAATGTTACTAAACATAACAGCGAGGTTGATTCAGTTTAGCAAACAGCAGGAATTCCCCAGGGAAGCGGTTCCCCAGGTACGGGTGAGAGATGAAGGGTCACGCGAAGGCGTAGGGGTTTTCTCCAGCGTCAGCAGCCCCCGAGCTGGAAGACCCCGACTTACAACCCTTCCTCCCCCAAACTGGGAAACTAATGCCATACTTTGAATAAATCTTGTGCCGTTCAGTGCGAGGGGCTGATGTCCCTTTACACGCCCAAGAAGCAGAGGTGAGGTTTGCCGGTTGGGAGCGGTGCTGCCAAAAAGCCCCAGGCGCGGGCTCGTCCCGTCTGACCAGAGAGCATCCATCAGCCGGGGCCGCGGAGAGCTGATGGAATCAAAATCTTTGGTGGTTTTGGGGGGAAGGCATCTGTGCCGGGGTAGCCTGGCCTCCTGGCTAAGCGGGCTCAAGCCTGAGTTTGTTGACTTTTATCTTTTACACAAGCGGATTTTGAACTTGGGTTTCAAAGCCTGGCTTGTACTTCGCGTTGGCAATTCTGAGCCGAGACCCTTTTTGGTTCACCGTGTTGTTCTTGGACGGACTCGAAACGTTGCCCTATTTCTCCTACAAAGCAGAGCGGAACGCTCTGGGTCGAAGGCGCGAGCAGAGGTTTTTAGGCTCGCTGCAGTCCAGAGCGGTGCTCGGGAGTGGAGGGACGCCGTCGCCTCCCCAGTTGTATCATGCCAGAGTGGTTTTGCTTTGCTGGGGACGCTTTCCTGCCCGTGACGAAGATGAGAGCGGGACCGGGGCAGCCTGCCTTCCTTCTGAGTTGCCCAGAAGGGATTTCTGCAAGAATCTGGAGAACTCGACCCAAAATGAAACCCAAGGAAAAACGCCAAACTTGACGTAACCAAACGGTCACCGTCGTGTTCGAATAGGTGCAGACGCAGTTGGCGGAAGGAGAAGACGTGTGGCGATGCCTCCGCGCGTGGCTGGACCTCCACCGCCTTGCCGCCCCCTCCCGATGCCGAACCGGCGGTGGCCCCCGCCGTCACCGCAGCTGCGCTTGGCCCCACGTCTGCTGGCGGCGTTGGGGCACGGCGGAGGAATGCCGGCGAGCCGGGACCTGCCGCAGCTGGCACACGCCGCCCCGCTTATCCAGGATCTCGCCTCCCAGTGTTAATTAAACCCCACCCTTGCCCCAACCGGAGAGGAGGGGGGGGCTGGAGGGGGGGAACAAGGGACCACCGCATCCCACCCTCGCAGGCGACGGCTTTGCCAGGGCAGGTCGTGGGGAGCGGAGGGAGGAGATGGGATTTCGGGCTCCCGCCTCTCCTCCCTGCCGCAGATTTTTGGGGAGGTTATTTGAAACCGGGAGTTGCTCAACGCGGTGAGCTCGGGCACGGCGCCTTCACGCCAATAAAGGGTTCGGGCTGGAGGATGGAGAGGGGGAGGGAGAATCCCTAGACAGGGATAACTGATAAAAAACCTCGCGTTTTATTTTAGAGCGGGTCAGGTCGTCCGGGGCTCGCGGAGCCCTCGTGCCTCCAACACCCTCTTTGTCTGCTTAAATAAATAAAAAAAAAAAAAAAAAAAAGATCGGGGAAGAAATCCCAGGAGGGTGCTGCAGTGCGTGAGTAAAGCCCTGAACGGCATTAGTCATCTCGCCATTGAGATGCCGCTCTGTCTAATCCTGCTCCGGGTCCTCCCCGCTTCACCCTAAGTAAAAGGCAGCAATTAGCCGGCGCTCGTTGCGAGCCCATGCGCTCCCGCGCCCGCCCTGCCGCTTGCCCCCCTTCGCGGTGGCTTTCTTCGGCGCTCTATTTATGACTCTCTTAATTCCCCCAACCTTTCGGGGGAGGGGGCTGACCCAACGGCGCTATCAGAAGCGCCGCTGTTGCTAATACCCGTTTGCCTGGTGTCCCTGGGCTTCTCCCAGTTCTTTCTGCCGCTTTTGGGGTGAGGGGGCTGCCGGTGGCACGTGGCCTCGGGGTTACACGGGAGCTGACGGGCATCGCACCCCCCGCGTGAGCCGTTGTCGTTGCGGTGGTGGCAAAGGAGATGGGGGACGGGGACTTGGCTGCCCAGCTCCGTGCGGGGTTTCACGGTGGTTATTTTGCAGAAGGATTGAAATCATAGAATCCCAGAACAGTTTGGGTTGGAAGGGACCTTGGAGATCATCCCGTTCCACCCCCCTGCCCTGGGCAGGGCCACCTCCCCCCAGCCCAGGTTGCTCCCAGCCCCGTCCAACCCGGCCTTGAACCCCTCCAGGGATGGAGATTCTACAGCTTCTGTGGACATTGGGTGGTTTCTTCCCAGAAGTTGTGTTTGCGGAGCGCGCTCCTCAGCGGGCTGGGGACGAGCGCGGTCCCCGATTGCACAAGTGGCGTTTTGGGCTCTTCCTGTGTAGGACAGACGTATGATGACCTTAAGGGTCTTTTCCAACCTAAATGATGCAGTGGTTCTACGATTCTATCTCCGGGACCGGTGGCTCTGCTCCTGCCGCTGCGGAGCCGCTCCGGAGGACAGGCAGAGAAAAACCGTCATCCCGTCTCGGGGTCGCGGGGCTGAACCGGAGAGCGGGAACAAATCCGTGTGCTGACGAGGCGAGGTATTTACACCAAAGCATTTACGCTCAAAGCCTTAATTTCTCGAGGCAGCGCGTTAGCTGCGGCTAGCAGGCACGTGTCCCCGCAGGCGATGCCCCAGCACCCAGCCCGGGACTCCGGGGAGGCTTTTTCGGTAACTCCGCACCCACTTACATAGCCGAAAACCCCAGAGGTGGGGGGGCGCATCACCAGTGGGGGCTTCAGGGGTGGGTGGGAGAGGGGAGGTGGGTTTCTGGGATGGGATGGGGCAGGGAAGGGACAACTCTGCCGCTTGCTGTGCCCCAGCTCGGCCGAGGGTATTTTTAACCCTTCTGTGCCCCCGGAGGAATGCGCGCGGCTCCCGACAGTCGTCCAGTTGGGAGCAGCTGGGTGGGACTGGGCTGGGAGCGGGGACAGGCTGCACCACGGTGTCTTCTCGTTGAACGCTTTCCAGCCCTACTTAAAGTATCTCTGGCTAGTATTTTCAGCATCAGCAACACACGCAAAAATGCCTCTTCTCTGACAGCTGTTAAGCTGCCTTAAAGGCACCATCTCCCCCGGCTGGAGAAGAGGATGATAAATGGGGGGTGATAAGCACGGGCTGTGCCGGGGGACGGGGCAGTCGCCGATGCCGGCGGGGGCGAGTGGCCGGAGCAGAGCCGCAAAGCCTCAGTGGTCTTTGCTGCGCTTCGAACCCGGTAAAGTTGGGGGTGTTGTAAATAAACGCGTTTGCACCGGCACGAGCGGCCCCTCGCAGCTTCCTCGTTCCTTGGAAATAAATAAAGAAGGGAAGAGCGAACGCGGCCCCCGGAGCTGGGCGGCCCCCAGGGGAGCCTGGCCGGTGTGCTCCTTCATCAGCGAGCCACGGGCGGGCTTTGACCTTGGCTCGTCAGCGGGCAGCAGAGGCACCGGCGCTTCCCTCGCCCCCAGCGAGCCGAGAACAAGAGCGAATTAAGCCGAGAGTTGCTGAGACCGACCAAATCAGAGCGAGGCTTTTGCTTTTTCTTTTTTCTTTTCTTTTCTTGACCGTAAAACAATTAGGCTGCGATCAAACAGTCCCTTTCAGGAGCCGGCTTGGGTCAGTGCTCCAGAGCCACCCACTTGCAGATGCTTTGGTGACCCTGCCAGGTCTCCGCCGGGGGAGGTGGCCGCAGGAATGTCCTCTCGCAGGAGCGCTCGTTAGCTGGTGGTGGTGACACTTCGCAGCGTTTCCAGGAGATACTAAAAATACCGGCTTTGCATAAGACCGGGAGAGCTGAGGATCCGCGCGCGGGAGGAGGAGATGGGAAGCTTTTTGTCTGCAAAGGCTGAGCAGAGGAGGGAGAGGAGCCCGGTCCTGGCGGGACATGGCTGTGGAGGGGGCGATCCGTAGGGAAGCGCACGGCGGAGCGAACAGGGGACTTTCCCGTCACCCCGCAGCGTCCGAGCGAGTCACCGTTGGCCACCATAGAAGGGAGTGATGGTGGCCGGTGGGTCTGGAGCAGACGGGGGCTTCTTTGGGGAAGGGCTCGGGCTTGGATTAGTCACCGTGGCGTTTCAAGAACAATTGCCAATTCTTCTGCCGAAGGAGTGGTTTAAAATGTCTCCCATCCAGAGGATTCTCTGGATGATAACGCACTTACCTCACTTCCTAAAGAGCCTCCAGAGCAGTTAGTTAATCACCCCCCATCCCTCGGCTCTCCCCGGTTCCTCCGACCCCGGGCGAGGAGCAGCTTCCGCAGTTCCCCAAACCCCGGGGTGGGCAGCGGGGTGGCAGCACCGTGCCCCGTGGCAGCACCGTGCCCCGTGGCAGCGGGGAGCGGGATGGCCGGAGAGCCCGGGGTGCTTCGTCCACCCTCGCGCAGCAGCAGAGCGAAGCCTGGCAGCCACGGGGGGCAATTTGCAGGAAAACTGGGCAGCCGAGGACAAAAATTGGCATTTTGGTGGGTTGCACCTCCCGTGCCCAGCTAAGCCCCCGGTCACACGGACCCACCGCCCCGGCACGGGGCTCTACCCGTCGCTCGCAGTCCCGGACTGGGTTACTCCCGGGCGGTTTTGGGGTGCTCTGTGTACACAGACGGGGTGCCAGGCTCCGTGCCGAATGCCACGGTGTGGGGCTGTGCCTAAGCGCTGCCGTAACACGTGGGCTCCGGGCTTTTATTCAGGAGAATTATTTATACCGCCGTCTATATTAGCTGCCTTGCGGGGAAAGCGCTACAGTGCAGCTCCTCCAGCCATGGAAAAAATAAAATAAATCCAAAAAACGCAGCGCTCCCCGCATCTCTACATCCAAGCTGCGCAACAATTCGCTGCGATTTTGATTTTTAAACTCTTTCTAAAACTTTTCCAGTGGAGGTGCTGACCCCCGGGGAGCCGAGCGAGGTTTCCTCCCACAGCCCTACGGAGACAAGTCCCGAATTAATGGGCTACAGGTTGCGAATGGCTGTTGGAAGGGCGCGATGGCTCCCCGCGTCACCAACAGCATCTGAAGGGAGGGTGGCAGAGACCTGACGTGAAATGGCTTTGAGGTCAGCGGTAAGGCAAGGGGGTAAGGGGGCACCCAGCCCGGCACGGTGGGGTGGGATTAGCCCGGGTGCTGTTGGCTGGAAGAGGCTGGGGGCTCGGGGCTCGGGGCTCGGGGCTCGGGGCTCGCCCACGCAGCGCCGAAAGGCCAATGGCAAAGATTTGGCAAAAGCAGCGACTTTAGGAGAGCGGCAGCACTGAAAGGGAGATAAAGAAATCCCTCAGACCTTCCGACGAATGCAGCAAAGGATTTAAAAAACGTGAATCCTCCAGTAGAAATCCCAGCGAAGCCTAAAAATCTGTTTCTAAGGCAGATTTTGGACGTGCGTGATTTGGCTTTGTGCTTTTATCGCGGTGTCTGAGGGAGGCTGAAACCCACCCCGGGTCCCTCCGCCGGGCTGGAGGCACTCGGGGTTTATCTCCTCTGCCATGCTTGGATGTGGCACCGTGTCCCAACCCAGCAGTCCCTCCTGCCGCCACCGGCTCGGAGACCCTCATGGAGTCAGACATGGGGCACACGAAGACCCTCACAGAGTCGGGCATGGAGGACACGAAGACCCTCACAGAGTCAGGCATGGAGGACACGAAGACCCTCACGGAGTCGGGCATGGGGGACACGAAGACCCTCATGGAGTCAGACATGGGGCACACGAAGACCCTCACAGAGTCGGGCATGGAGGACACGAAGACCCTCACAGAGTCGGGCATGGGGGACACGAAGACCCTCACGGAGTCGGGCATGGAGGACACGAAGACCCTCACGGAGTCGGGCATGGGGGACACGGTGACCCTCATGGAGTCAGACATGGGGCACACGAAGACCCTCACAGAGTCGGGCATGGAGGACACGAAGACCCTCACAGAGTCGGGCATGGGGGACACGAAGACCCTCACGGAGTCGGGCATGGAGGACACGAAGACCCTCACGGAGTCGGGCATGGGGGACACGGTGACCCTCACGGAGTCAGACATGGGGGACAAGACCTGTAGGGACAAAGCTCGCGGTGCAAAGGCGGGAGCTCTCCCGCCTCGGCCGGGCTGGGCGAGCGGGTGCTGCACTGCGCAGGGCAGGAGGGCACCGAGGTGAAGATTAAAGGAGCTTTGAGGATGAAGGCGGCCCTTGGTTGTACCTTGGGCTCATTAGCGCCGTGTCCATCAGAGATCTTGAGCTGTCTCTGGGCTCTCTTGCTCGTCACATAACACAGGTCCCTCATTTCCAGCTGCTGAGATGCATTAAAAGAAAGCTAAAAATATATTGGTTTCCAAATACCGCTTTCCCATGTAAACAGTGGCGGCAGCGGCGGGCAGGATGTAACGCAGTCGTAAACAGGGTGACATCACCCCATGACGGGGAGGGCACGCGTCCCTGCGCCCTGGGGCCGGTGGCCATATGAGGAAAGCACGAAACCTACGGGTCTGGGAGACAAATGGGGATGCTCCTGCTTGGAGAAAACCTGGAAAAACCTCCGGCTGGGTTTTAGCTGAGGGTCTTTACCTGCGGGATGCGGCCGTCAGATGGTCTGGGGTGGCTCCAGGGCAGGAGGGGGTCTGAGCTGGGTGACAGTTGGGTGACAGCCTTCAGTAGAGCTGTTTGGTCCTCTCCCCCCGGCGAGCTGGCTGCCGGAGCGCGGGCATCCCAGCGCCCGAGCCATGGACCCCAACTCGGGTTTGGCCAAAACCTGCTGGTAACGGGGCAGGTGAGGGGGAGGAGGAGGTTCGGCGACTGAACAAAAGCCACATGAGGGGTCCTGGTGGTCCATTCTGACCACCGCCACCGCGCCGCAGGTCCGGCCGGCTGCCAAGTGAGCTGCGGCTCTGGAGCTCTCGCAGCCCTTTATTTCGGTCCCGGCGCTCGCTGCTGGCGGAGCTCCGCGTGCCGGCGCCGCTCGGAGACACCCGAAAGGATAAAAATTCAGCCGGGACCTTCACGTCCTGCCCTGTCCTTCCCTCACACCAACGCAAAGCTCAGTACAAACCCTGAAGTTGCAATTCCCACCAGCCTTCGGCTTCTGTCCCCGTCACCGGGGTGGCACTCAGTGGCTTAAAGCCGTGATTTGGGGAAACCTGCGAGACCTCCGGCTGGGATCTTCAGGCCAGGCACAGCAGGTTTTTAATTGGCTTTAGTGCTTGCCGAATATTTCCCTAATGGTTTTGGGGGGGGGGGGAATGTGTCGGAGGAAGACTTGGCTTGCTTCTGGCACGTGACTCGGTGAGGAAATGGGAAAAGAATTTCTGGCTGTGAAACGGCAGCTCCACGTCGAGAGATCGTTCCTTCTTCGAAGTGGAACAAAAAGCCTCTCCGCGCCCCAGCCCGGATGCCTGGGATTCCTTGCGGAGGGGCCCCGGAGCGGTAACGGTCCTGCTCCTGCTCCTGCTCCTGCTCCGCCAGCTCCCGGCCAAGGTGGTAGCGGGGGAGCCGGGGGCGGCTTTGCCGGAGCGCTGGCACGGCGCGGCCCTCCGTCTCTTGTTGTTTCAGCTGCGCCGGATTAATAACCTGGACCGAGAGCCGGTGTGTCCCCCGCCAAGGATAAAAATCCGGGCTTGGGACGTTCTTGCGGTGCTGGCAGCCGGGAACGGAGGAGGCTGTGGGGCCAGCCCTGACCGTCTGTCTGTCCAGGAGGGCGAGGGGGAACGTGGAGGGGACACGGATGGGCAAAGGGGCTCCCAGGCACTGCGGGGAGGGTGGCTGCTCGTACACCCCTCCCAAGTCCCCTCTTTTCCTCCTCCCACCCTATTTCTTGGTCATATTTAATGATGGAAATAAGAAAAGAGGTTTCCAAAGATTTCCTGGTGTGTGACCAGCCCCGCCGAGCGCTTCGGGCCGTTTCACGGGTGTTCCTCCTCCGTGGCCCCCAACCCTCCCCTTCTACAAAACACCCGTTCCCATGTCTCCGAAGGGAAAAGTCCCTTGGGGAACGCGGTGCTGGAGCTGCTGTGTGTGCAGCCGGTGCCGGGGCACTCGGGGATCCTGAGGACTTGGGGACGGGGAAGCCGGGCTCCCACTGCCGCCATGCCGTGACCTTGACCAAGCCCCGGTGTTTTCAGAGACGGCGGGCAGGCACCTGCAGCGCATCCAAAAAAAATCAGGCTTTCCATCTCTTTTGGCTTCAATCTCTGGGCTGTAACATGGCCACGGCGGGGCAGGGAGGCTTTTGGGGTGCAGCTGGTGGTGGTCACCATCTCCCGGCGTTGGCACTATCGGGGTGCGCAGTGCACCTGCCTCTCATATTTTTATCCCGACGCTCTAATTCCTCCCCGAAGTAGCATGGCAGGGTGGGCTGGTGGGGCGGGTTGTTGCCTGGAGATGCGTGGAGGCTGTTTCGAGCCCTCCTGTTTTCTCTCCCGAGTCTGCGACTTCCCTCGGCATCACTTGGCAGCGGTGATTCACGCGCCCCGGCTGCCTCCCGGCCCCACGGCAGCCGCTTTAAACGTGTCCCCAATCCCTAAAACCCTCCGAGATGGGGGGGGGTAAATAGAGGGTGATGGAGGGGGGAGAAGGATGCTGACCCAAGGTTGCGGCTGTAATAATTAGGGTTTGAGGTGGTTTTATTTTAGGGAAAGGAGCCGGCGAGCTGTGCGGTGGGAAGTTGCGGGTGGGTTTTTGGCGGGGCGGTTGGGAGCGCTGGCGGAGCGAGGTGGCTTCGGGGAAGGCAAAAAAAAAATGGTACTTTGGGGATTTTGGGGGTGGGTTTTTTTTTTGTTTGTTTGTTTGTTGTTTTTTTTTTCTCGGTGATTTAATAACTCGGTTCTTTGAGGGGGGGGGAGGGCGAGGGGAAGGGGGATGGAGGGGGCGACCAGGCCCCCTCCCAGCGCGGCGAACCGCCTTTAGACACCGTATGGGGGAAAACCCGGGGCCGGGGGCGGACAAAGGGCCGGGGCGGGGGGGGGGGGGGGTAGCGGGGCCGGTGGCCGGGGGGAGCCGCCGCCGCCGCCACTACCGAGCACAGGGCGTTGCTGCTCTTTGTCGGGGGCTGCCGCCTCCCCCCGGAGGAGGGGCCAGCCCCGACGGGGCGGGGAAGGGGCCAGCCCGGGGCTGCCGCCGGCAACGGAGCCCCCCCCCCTTCCCCATCCTCGCCCCCCCCTCCCCCGGTATCCCCGGTGATGGGGGAGGGGGGGCTCGGGGAGGGGGTGGAAGGGATGGAGTCGCCCCGGGGGAGGAGGCGGCCCCGCTGCTCCCGCCCCGCTCCGCCCCGCGGTGCCGCCCCCCGTCCCCCCGCCCTCCGCCGGGGCTGGCAGCGCCGCGGGAGCCCGGGGCTGGCGGCGAGCGGCGGCGGCGGCAGCGGGGCCGGGGCGGGCGGCGGCGGCGGCGGCCTGTGCGGTTCGGCCTTTTGTTCCGCCGGCGGGAAGGAGCGCGGGCGGCGGCGGCGGAGGAGGAGGAGGAGGAGGAGGAGAAAGAGGAGGAGGAGGAGGAGGAAGGCGGCAGCGGCGGCCCGGGCGCGCCATGCATCCCGCCGCGCCGGCCGGGGGCTGCCCGCGGGGGCGACGCGGACCCCCCCGCCCCCGGCCCGGCCGCTGAGCCGAGCACAAAAGGGGGACGAGGAGAGCGGCGGGGGGTTGGGGGGGGTGGGGGGGGAGAAGGAGGGCGGCCCCGGTGTCGGTGTGTGTCTGTCTGTGTGTCTGTCTGTCTGTGTCCCCTCGCCGCGGGGACCGGCCCTCCCCCGGTTCCCCCCCCCCCCCCCCCTTACGCCATGGCCGGGCCGCCCGGAGGTGCGGAGCCGCCGCAGCCCGTCACCGGCCGCCGGGAAAGTTAGTGCGAGAGGGGCCGGGAGGGGGAGGAGGAGGAGGAGGAGGAGGAGGAGGAAGCAGCAGCAGCCTCCAGCCGCGGCTGCTCGCCCCCCCCCTCCGTCGGCTCCCGGCAACTTGGGGGATTTCGTGCCGCTCCGTCCCTTTGCCATTTTTGGATGCGTTTTATAGCCAATTTATTTTTTTTTTCCTGGGGAGAAAGAGGGAGGAAAAAAAAAAAAAAAAAGGCAAGCCAAGACCCAGCAGCAACCTTCCACCACAACCTTCCACCATCGGCGGCGCAGTCCCGACCGCCGGCGCGGCAACCGGTTGGATTTTAGGGGTTCGGCGGCCCCAAGCGCGTCGCGGCGGGGTGAACGGGAACAACAATGCCATCATGTTTTTGAGACAGGAAACCTCGGAGTTTGCCCTGAATGAAGAACTTCCTGTGTTTAAACTTGCACGAATATCCGCTGACAAGCTCCGTTCAAATGAAAACACGAGAGTCGGGGGGAGAGGCTAATTCAGACCAGCTGGACTTCCACGGGACGCGGAGCTGGGCGGAAAATGCGAGGAGCCGCTCGCCGCTCGGGCTGCCGTACGTGAGCAGCCGGGACAAGCAGTGCCTTTGTTAGTAAAGAAGGACAGACGGGATAATTTAAGAGCTTCAAACTCTTCTGCCGTTTCTATCGCAAAGCGGCGATTTGGAATATTTTATCGAAGCTGTCGGATTTGGATGTTTTTTGCTGATGGATGGGGGTTTTTTTTAGGGGGATTCGGGGGGGGGGTGTGAGATGGATTGTTGCGCCGCTCAGGACCGCCGGTCAGGCTGCTGAGCCGGCGTGGTGCTGCCGGCGCACCCTCCCGTCCCCGTAGCATCGCTGCTTTGGGATTAAAGCCTGCCACGGCGGGTTTGGGACCTGCTGGCCGTGTGATGCTTCCTGCGGTGGCGGGCGAAAGGTTGCCGGGGCGGTTTCGTCATCCGTAAGGACGAGAGCATGGGCAAACCACTGAGCCGGCCAGACTGTTTACGGCAGAACCGCACTTGCCTGGGGAAGGGTGAGGAGGAGGATGGTTATATAGAGGATTGCTACGTGCCCCAGAGGTCGATATACGACACGATGAGAATTAATGAGCAAATTGATCAGGGATCAAAGCTCAACCAGCTTTCCAAGAGCACCCTCGGCAAGGGGGACGGCAGCACCATATCCAGCAACGGGACCCTGGGAGCTGCCAACGTCTTTGAGTCCAGGGCGCCAGAAACGAAGAAGTTGGACGAGCGAGTCATCTTCGACGCGCTAAAGCTCAGCAGCGACGTCTCCAAACCGGCACCGGCTCCGCCAAGGAGACGACCAAACCCCGAGAGGAAGGAGAACGTCAACCGGCGGTCATGGAAATCCTTCATGCCGCCGAACTTCACCGAATTTGCCGAAAGGATGGGGGCTTCACTGAGCGAGGTGTCGGAAGCGGGTGCCTCCAACCCTTCCCTGCGGGATAAGCGGGAGTCGAGTGCCATGCTTACCGAGTGCCCGGGCCAGCCCGACCATGGCGAGCCCATGTCCGAGTCTCTCACCTTGGAGCACGTATCCAAGTCATCCGGCACGACGGAGGCTCTGACGGCCAAGCAGTTTGGCGCAGATGGCTACGGCGGACCCCGGGATGAGCGCCAGAGCCTGCTGAACGCCAGTGACGGTCGCGGTCGTGTTGGGGACCTAGCCAGGGCTCGCCGGCTCCCTAGTGCCACCTGGCCCCGAGCCAGGAAGAATTTCATCAAGGGAAGCCTCAGCGATGGGCACCAGGAGACCCTGGAGGCCTCCGAGTCGGACTGTACGGTGGAGAACGTCAACCTCTCTCCGTGCCTTAGCGAAGAGCTGCTGGATGCGGGACTGGATATTCTCATCACCTCCAATCTCAGGGAGAAAACGGAGTCTGAGCTGAGGTTTGAGGAGGACGAGCGCTGGGTGATGATGGAGGAGTGGGAGGAGGCGACGCTGTCAGAGAGAGGAAAGGCTGTTCTGGTGGCAGAGGAGAAGAAGAGCTGTTGCTTGGCAGACATTTCTGAAGAAAGGGAACAATTTGCTGCTCCGGCAGACTGCTCTGCCCCCAGCCCGGGAACCTCTCGGTCCTGCGCGTCCCCGGGGGGTGCCAGCAGCCCCCTCGCTGGCAGCGCGTGCTGTACTGAGGACACGGCGGTGCAGTGCGAGGCTGAGGACTTTGCTCCGAGTTTGGAGCGCTCGGCCAGCCCCGCCGGCCCTGCGTTGTCCGACACGGACTCGGTGCAGATGTTCCTGGAGCTGGAAGAGCAGTGCCTGAACGAGGACGAGGGTGATGGGGCCATCCCTGACTGCCTGGAGGTTCAGGTCTCCCCGATGGATTCGGAGGGGCTGGACCCAGATTCGGCCAAACTGGCCGGGGCAGCAGTGGAAGCGTGTCAGCGTAGGGCCCCTTTGGACATCAGTGCTTCGGACTCTGCCGTGGTGTCGGATCTGGAGGACTTTGATGTCACCTGCAGTTCGCAGGTGCTGAGCACACTGGAGCCGGCGACAGAGCCCTTCTCAGAAAGGGACACCTCGGCCGTCACTCCGACGGACTCGGACGGAGGGGTCTCACCCAGCCCTGTGGCCACGGCAGGGCCGGGCTCCCTCCGGCAGTGCTCTCCGGCACCAGCGGAGGAGGGTGAACCTGACCCGCTGGTGGACCTGGAGCTCATGGGCAGTTGTGCTGTGGCGGTGCTGGTGGCTGGTGGGATGCCATCTCCTGAGACAGGCGCGTGTCCGGCTTCTGGCTTTGAAGAAGCTGGTTTCCTCAGTGCTCCGGTGGGGTGGGGTGAAGATAATCAAGACTTGCTGGTCCCCGATGGGGAAGTATCGCAGCTTCCTGAGGAGACCAGTGCTGGCCAAGTGTCCCCGGCTGGGCTGTCCCCCTGCCAGCCCCCAGCTCCTGACCCAGTGGCAGAGGAGCTGGGGTCTCCCATGCAGCACAATGAGGCCGGCGTTGAGGGGATGGGTCCATTTGGGACACATCACCTCCTGCCTGGAAGGACTGAGCTTGCCAACTGGGATGTCCCAGAATTGGTTTCTGAGGATGAAGCCACAGATTTGGGATCAGAGAGTGATGGAGCTGAGGGCCAGAGTCATCTGGCAGAAAGTGGGGATGCTCACTGTGGTTCTCTGCTACCTTTCCACACCGGCTCTGCATCAGAGCCGGGCTCTGAGCCTCAGACGATGTCCCCTGCGACAGTTGAGGACCTCCCATGGGAAGCAGTTCCCATGGGCCAAGGCCTGGCTCTGGAAGGGGCTGCCCATGCCGAGGGGTCCCCCGTGGAGGTGGCTGTCACACACGGGGAGGCACCGGCAGCCATCCTCCAGCCAGGAGACCTGGACTTGCTATTTGCCTGTGGTTGGGAGGACCAGCTGGCGGCACGGTGCCGTGCCATGGTGCTGGGTGAGGGGGTCCCACATGATGCCAGCCCAACCACCCCAGAAGACCTTCCCAGCACGTTGCCCATTGTGGGGCAGCCTGCTCCCGATGCCATCCCATGGGATGTTGGGGGGCTTTGTGCTCCAGTTGACACACCAGCACCAGGCGATGTGGCTGTCCCAGAGCCCCAGGCTCAGGAGATGCTACCAGCCACTGGGGATCCTACCATGGATGCTGAGGAACCATGTACTGAGCACCCATCTCCAGATGCCACCACCACTGCCGTGCCCTTGGCAGTGGAAGAGCTTCTGGATGCTCCACCGCCGTTTGCTGATGTGCCTGTTGCCACTGTGCCACCACAAGTGGCCGACCCACTCATCTCCGACATCAGGGATCTTGGTGGTGGCCCTGCACCCCTGGCAGCAGTGGGGCCAGTAGTGGCCTTGGGGGATACAGATGACTTTGCCAACATGGTTGTGCCGCCCATCCTGGATTACCTGTCCACCGAAGCACCGGCTTTGGAGGGTGACCCCACTGCGAGAGCACCCGCAGCAGAGGTGGCAGCTTGGGACAGTGCCTCCATACCGCCGGGCATGGAGGGTCCCCCCTCTGCCTTCCCACCCCCCTGGGAGGGTCCCACCACCCCAGAGCTGCCGGGAGCACCCTCCGCCGCAGCACCCACCGCACAAACCCTCCCGGGGGCTGTGCCGGGGGACACCCTCCGTCCCCCCGACCCCGGGGGTGCCCCGTCCCCAGCGCCCGGCGAGGGAGAGGTGCCTACGGGCACGGAGGGACCTCCCGCCACCGCTCTCGTCGCAGAAGGGCCTCCTGCTCTACCAGACGGATTCGTTCCAGATAACGAGGTATTTGTTGCTCAGGCGCAGAAATGGCTTTATTTTGCACTTGCGGGGTGGGTGGGAGGCGGGAGCCCACTCGGCCACGCACGGCCACGGTCTGCGGGTTCGGGCTCTGAAAGGGCCTTCTCCCTCCTGAGTTCGGCTTGAATTTGGCAGGCAAAAAAATTCAGGGGGGGGAATTGTCTGTTTTTATAAGTAGGAGAGACAAAAGACTATTGCTGCTTGATGACCTAAACTATTGTCTTAAACTTTTTTGGCTTATTAAAGTACATTATGGTCACTCAGATGTAAATCACAGACTTTGGAAAAACCTTCTGGCCAGATCCCGGCGGGGTGGTTCCCATCTTTGAAGCAGAAAATATATCGGGAAGAGAGAATCCTGTAAAACAAATTAAGTGCAAATCATTCCTGTCCTGTGCAGTCACCGTTTTCCGTAGCTTTTTAAGCGAGCAATAAGGTGCTGAGGCTCTGAACGCGCGCGGGAAGGGGCTCCAGTTCTCTCTGGCATTTGGGGATTTGCTTTACTGTGCCGTGCTAGCGGCTTTCGCCTGGAGAGACCTCGGCGGTAGAGTTCCCACAGCCGAGCGCTGATTTACTGCCATCTGGATGAGGAGAAATATCACTAAGGAGACATCAGAAGTTAGTCAGCGCCCAAAATCCCGATTCGGTAGCAATTACTCATCCTTTGGGCTGTGCCGCCCGTTCGAGCGCTGCACGTGGAGGGGCTTGGCGAGACGCGTTCGCTTGGGGGGGTCCATGTGAGCACGGGCTGGGGCACCCGCTGAGGACGTTAGCGTGGAGAAAAAGCCATCGGGTTCTTGCCCTTGTACGTCTGTTGTCTGAAATTCACTGCTTTTGTCCGAAATTCACCGCTTTGGTGTCAGCGTGTCCGCGTTGGTGAAACTCTTGCTTTACGTGCGGCGTCCCTGCTGGTTAACCCCATAAATCTTCCCCTTGCTCCAACGTCCTCAGAGGTGTTGGTGGCTCCGGGGCCGCCCTGGGGCGATGCCGGTTCTTCTCTTCCCAGCGCAGGGCCGGGCTCCCAGCGCAGGGCCGGGCTCCGCGTTCGGCAGCGGTGGGGTTGAGGAGGGAGACGAGGGAAGCAGAAAGCGGGGGGATGCTTTGGGAAGCGTTTCTGGAGGAGGAGGAGGAAGAGAAGGAGGAGGAGATGTGGTGGAGCAGATGTCCTCCTGCTCACCAAGATGTCTGTCCAGCCGCTCCGCCCGGGCAGGACCCCGCGCTCTCCTCGCTCTGCGCCTTTCCCTGCCCCGGCAAAGGGTGTACCTTAAATATTTGTTTCAAAGCTGAGTCACGGTCGGGTTAATGAACTAAATCGCTGGAATCCTTCACGAGCAGAGAAAAACAAGCGTGTTCGGCGTGTTCGCTCCTCGGGCCATTAGCGTGATTATCTTTGTATAATAAGCGCGGTGGCGCGTTCTCGGGCTGCACCGATTCCGGTGTTGCCGGTACGGGGGTCTGGCAGCCGGGATTTCTGCGGGGGTTCCCTCCCTGCCCGCCCGCTTCGAAGCCCCGGAGTTTGTTTCCGCGGCGTGCGGAGGGCCGGGACGCAGCCCGGCGTGCCAGACGTATCAGCCCGGGCCTTCTGTGGGTTTGGCGGCTCTGACAGCCAACTCCATATATAAACAGTAACAGGAGGAGCAGTCGGAGAGTCGGTGATTTCACGTCACCGTGTAATTCTTATAACCGTGGCATAATTCCTCCTGAGCAAACAGCTCTGGATAATGTCTGCCAGCGCTGCCTTCGCTCCCCGTCCCGGAGTGATGCCTCCCTGCCCTCGGGGAGCTGAGCTCCGGCGAGAAGGAACGGCTTTTTCTTTGGAAATGGGGCAAAGGAAGTCGAGGCAGCTCCTCTTGCTCAGGCTGGGAACTTTTTTGCTGTGCGTTTGGGGTTTTCGGTGTGTTTGGGTTGGTTTTTTTGCCTGCCTCGTGTTCCTTCGGAGGTAAAAGCAATTGTTGGGTCCGGAGAGCTGTGCCATCCATCCGGGAGCCGCTGCTCTGCTGGGAGAGATCTGGCACCCGAGCAGGAATTTTTCGATGCTGTCGGTGTCCGTATATTCTCAGGCACGTGAGGAGGAGGAGGAGGAGGAGGAGGAGGAGGAGGAGGAGGAGGCACGCTTGAGAAAGCAGGCGGCTGGCTGCCGTCCCCACCGCTTTCCAAAGAGAAAACGTTGCGACAGGGCCAAAGGCTCTCATCCTGCCCGGCGCTGGCTGCGGGGTGACCTGTGCTCTGCATGGGCTCGTGGTCCAAGCAACCAGGGGACGCCATGAAGGACTCCAGTCCCTTTTTTTGGGGTGGGGAGCTTGGGCTATTGGCGATGGGGATTGCCTCGTCCCTCGGGACCGGGCAGTGCGGCCGCCGCAGCAGTGCCGGAGAGGGACCCTGCACGGGTGGTTACAGCAGATCCACAGCTCTGATAAAGAGCACTTATCTCCTCTGCGGAAACAGGATTTTCCCTGCTGCCTCTCTTTACAATGGGGAGCTTCATTCGCTCTCCTCCCCCTTCCCTATCAAATGGGGTTTGGTTTAAAAAGCTTTTCCCCACAGGATTCCCAGGCAGGACCATGCCAAATATGCGGTGCGGTAAACGACTAGCACATTAATTGCCTATTGCCTTTGTCTTTCGAAATACAGCTAGCTTCTCCGTGTCTGTAATTTCGTGGTTAACACCACTCATGTGATGTCAGGTCTCCGTTCGCAATAGCATCGCTGTGAGAATTGCTTTGGGTTTTTCCCCAGGAGCATTATTTCCCAAGCTGACGGCTGACCGGAGCCTATGTTCTCATTTCTTCCCCAGTTTGCTCTCTCCGCCTCCCTCTGGTGCTTGGAAAGAGGGGATTTACCCATTTAAAAGCAGAGGTTGATGCGTATAAATCCTGAGCTGTGCTCCACACCAGTAAACGCCTGCGATGTGTTACCGGGTCCGGGCGAGGGAGTTCAGCCAAACTTGCACAACTCTAATAAAATCAGTGCAAGTAACTGCCGCATCTTCTCTGGAGAAGAAAGGGTGTCGTTATCTGCTGAACGCTGGAGGGGCTGTAAGAGCAGCTCACGGGTTATAAATACCTTTTCTCTCCCACCCTTCCCATCCCCAGCTGTTCCAGAAGGAGCAAGTGGATCCTCTCCAGCTAAAACTACAGCAAGTCAATGGAGTTGGTCAAGGACTCATCCAAAGCGCCGGGAAAAACTGTGACGTCCAAGGGCTGGAGCATGACATGGAAGAAATCAACACCCGTTGGAACACCCTCAACAAGAAGGTGAGAGCGTGGGGAGAGGCTGTAAGTGGCTTTTCTTGGCCCCATTGGGGTCTGGGGGAAGAAGGGGGTCGTCAACAGGGAGCTGAGCCTCCAACGTTGATGCGTCACCAGCCTGACCGTGCCATGGGGTTGTGTTTGGGGTGCAGGTGGCCCAAAGAGTTGCTCAGCTGCAAGAGGCCCTGTTGCACTGCGGGAAGTTTCAGGACGCCCTGGAGCCGTTGCTGAGCTGGCTGACGGACACCGAGGAGCTCATCTCCAACCAGAAACCTCCTTCCGCAGAGTACAAGGTGGTGAAAGCCCAGATCCAGGAGCAGAAGGTGAGCGAGCACAGGGTAAGTGTTGGCTTGATGGGAAGGGGAGCTCTGGACAGCCAGACAACGTTTTGGAGGTCCGGCTGTAACAGGTCAGGCGTAGCTGGGACGTACACAAGCCTGCTTCTTTCGTGGTGGCTCTTCTACTGGTTCCCCACATCCTAATGTAATAAACAGGCAGCTCCTTTGCCCACACTCGCTACCGCCGTCGTCTAAATCGCCAGCGTTACTTTATTGTCCCACCGCCTCTTGAAGTTTGCTGCTGGTTTTGCTGGTCGGCCGTGTTTTTCCAGCCTGAAGTTTTGTTTGTGCTGGTAATTCTGCTGCGTCAGGAGCAAGCTGGTGTTGGAGGTACCGGTTTGGGTATTTGGACAAAACGAATGTACAAATAGTGAGAAGCGACCCGAGGCGTGCCGGTGTTTGCAGAGATAACAGCCTGGGTCGGCGCCTGCCCTGCTGAGCAGGCGGATGAAAGTTCAAGCGTGGTCGTGGTAAACCGTTTCAGAAATGGGTTCTTACCGAGGCTTGGTCCGAGGTATCGAGACTTTGAAGAGCAAATTTATTTAAAGCGCAAATTTAAAAACTTGATCTTGATAAGTTTCGGGAGGGGGTGATGGGGAAGTCTCTGAAAACCTCTCTGGCACAGAAGTGCTTTGAATCTCTTTTAGAATAGAATAGAATATTTCGGTTGGAATGGACCTACAATAATCATCTCGTCCAACTGCCTGGCCACTTCAGGGCTGACCAAAAGTTAAAGCATATTATTATATTATTATTATTTTTTTTTTTAACTGGTTTTGATGGCAGAGGCTGTCCCGCTGGGCTGGCTTTGGCCTCAGCCCCGTGCCACAATTTTCAGCCACAATTAGAGATTTGATCTCTCCGAGGGCCAGAAGAGGTTCTGCCGATCCAATCTGGTAACTTTTATCCTCCTTTCTTTCGCTGCTGATGCTAAAGCTGCTCCAGCGTCTCCTGGACGATCGCAAAGCCACCGTCGAGATGATCCAAGCGGAGGGCGGCAGGATTGCGCAGTCGGCCGAGCCGGCGGATCGGGAGAAGATCGTGGGGCAGCTGGAGAGCCTGGAGCGCCGCTGGGCAGGGCTGCTGGGCAGAGCGGCCGGCAGGTGAGAGGGGCTGGTCTGCCGGCCAAAAACCAGGGGGCCAGCTCGTCCCGCCATTCACGGTGGCCCGGAGCTTGGGGTTACCACACGTGGGGAGCTGGCGGCGATTTCTGTGCAGCTACATCCTGGAAACGCGGAAACAGCTGGAAAACATGAGAAATCAAAGCCTGTTTGGGAGCTGAAGTTGATAGCAGTGGTTTACAATGGCAGGGAAGAGCTCAGATTAAATAAATTCCCTGCAGGGGATGGATGTTATTTTTATTCCTTTAAGCGTTAGCATTTAGCTTTAGCGGCAACATCCTGTTGACACCTTTCTGCTGCCTGAATCTCATTTATGAGTCGCTTGTTGCTACTTAAGCTGATATTTGAGGTTATAAAGTCACTTCGGAGGGTCAGATTTGACCCTCCCAGTGGTTTAAATCACTGCCAACTAGATGGACTGTCCATCTAGGACTCGTACCGCCGCTGGGCTGTCTTTGAACAGAAGTTTAGCAGCTCTGAAACACCGAGAGCCCGGGCATGAGCTGAGCACATCGGAGGAGCTCCGAGATAGCGATAGGAATGGAAGAGAAGCAGCACAAAGGGGCAGCCTCTCCACCGCCTTCCCCGGGGGGCAAACTGGCCCCTAAAGGCGCAGCTGCAGGATGAAGCTTATTTTGCAGTTTCCCCACGTTGCTTTTTGTGTTTGCCTTTGCAGCTTGCCTGCCACGGTGTCTCACCTTGCTCAGAACAGGGCTGCTTTCATAGAATCATAGAATCGCTGAGGTTGGAAGGGACCTTTAAGATCATCAAGTCCAACCATTAACCCACCCTGACACAACCACTTCTAAACCGTGTCCCCAAGTACCACACCAACCCTTTTTTTAAACACCTCCAGGGATGGTGAATCCACCCCCTCCCTGCGCAGCCTTTTCTAATGTTTGATAACCCTTTCGGTGAAAAAATTTTTCCTAATATCCAATCTAAACCTCCCCTGGCATAACTTGAACCCGTTTCCTCCCGTCCTATCACTTGTCACCGGGGAGAAGACGTCAGCCCCCACTCCTCTACACCCTCCTGTCAGGTAGTTGTAGAGAGTGATAAGACTTTGGTTCCCCCTTCCTAATACTCGAAGCTGTTTCCCATGCCTGGCTCCAAGGGGGAGCTGCTCCTTAGTGGTTTATTCCTTACTATAGGCAGAAGCAGCTGGAGGACATCCTGGTCCTGGCGAAACAGTTCCACGAAACCACGGAGCCCGTGTCAGACTGGCTGTCGGTGACGGAGAAGAAACTGGCCAACTCGGAGCCCATCGGTACCCAGACTGCCAAAATCCAGCAGCAGATCAGTCGGCACAAGGTAGGACCCGTGCGCGACCGGGAGCTGCTGGCGGAGGTGGTTGGGGGCGGGTCCCACTCAGGTGGGTGGTTGTGCCACGGCGAGGGGGGGTTGGCACCAGCAGGTGTTGGAGGAGTCGTCCGGGCTGCTTTATGGCCGGAGGAGGCTGCGAACCCCAACCCACCGGTGTGGGGAAGCATTAAACTGTCTTTGCACTTCGCAGCGGATGTGTCTGGCTCCGGATAGAAGAACCATTCCTGTTCTTGTGTTTCTTTTAAACCTTTCTTATTTTTGATGCAGTTTGCCCGTTCGCGGGTGGGTTTCGTGCCTCCTTCATCCCTTCAGTTGCATTCATTGTTTCCGTTTTCCCTTTTATGTTGTGTTTCTTTGGTTTCGTTTTGGTTTGTTTGGTTTTTTTTTTTTTAAATCCATTTTTTCACTCATTTTCCTTTCTGTTGTCCATTTTATCCTCCCGGCATTCAGGCTCTAGAGGAAGAGATAGAAAGCCACGCGGCCGACGTGTCTCGGGCGGTCGGTGTCGGGCAGTCCCTCTCCTCCCTGAGCTGTGCCGCCGAGCGGAGGCTGCTGGCAGAGAAGCTAGACTCTCTGCAGACCCGCTACGGCGAGGTCCACGACCGGTGCTGCCGGAAGGCAGCGCTGCTGGATCAGGCGCTGTCTAACGCCAGGCTCTTTGGGGAGGAGGAGGTGGAAGTGCTCAACTGGCTGGCTGAGGTCGAGGACAAGCTCGGCTCGGTATCCGTAAAGGATTACAAACGGGACGTCCTGCAGAAGCAGCACGCCGACCAGCTGGTATTTTCCATTTTCTTCCATGTTTATGTTGTTTATTTTGTTGCGTTTATCTGGTTTTATTTTTGTTTCTGGTCTGACTTTAATTTTGCAAAGCTCATTCCACGGCTGGTTCCCTTCTAAGCTCGGAGAAGTGTAAAGAGGTTTCATGTGTTGAAAACAATAATTGTGGCCCCAAAAATGGGTTTCCCGGGGGGGGGGGGAGAAACTTCAAATGATTCGTTTGAACAATGTCTGAGCAAGCTTGGCCACCCCGTGCCTTTAGAAGGCTGGATGCTGTTTCTGAGAATGAAAGCTTGAAAAGCCCGGTGGGTTTCCCGAGCCGGACCGGCCACCGAGGAAGCCGTCTGCTTCCTCTCCCTGGGGGCCGGGCGAGCTCTTTGCAAGAGTGAGGTTACGTCTAATACAAGGGCAAGTTCTTTGGTAGCACATAGCGTAGCATCACAGAATGGTTTAGGTTGGAAGGGACCTTGAAGACGATGTAGTCCCACCCCCCTGCCCTGGGCAGGGCCACCTCCCCCCAGCCCAGGTTGCTCCAAGCCCCATCCAACCCGGCCTTGAACACCTCCAGGGATGGGGCAGCCACAGCTCCTCGGGGCAATTTGTTCCATATCCAACGGGACGGGATGGGTTTGCTCGAAGATTTGAGCTTTTGGGTCCCGGAAGTCCCACTAAGTCCCGTAGCAGGAGAAGGATGGCTGGACAAGTATCGGATCTGTTGGCCACCCTTCCCGTGCTCGGTAGGAGCAGCTCGTGCTCTCCGTAGCATCTCTGGCCGGCAGGACGCGGGGATCCGCCTGCAGGAGGGTAACCACGGTCTGCCTTTCTCTCCAGGCTTTGAACGAGGAAATCGTGAACAGGAAGAAGAACGTGGACCAAGCCATTAGAAACGGGCAAGCTCTCCTGAAGCAAACCACAGGTAACACCAAGATCTGGGCACGCTCTGGCCCATGACGGGGGGTGGTCTGGGAAGCCCCCCGTCCTCCACACGGCCTCCCCTGGGTAGTCCATGCTCTGCAGTGATGCGTTGTTTGGGGGAGGCTCTTCTCCCTCGGCTCTAATTTCCTTTCGGATACTCCCAAAGTAGCTGTGTTGCATCCAGACCTGGATGCCGAGCCGCAAGCGCTCCAGCTTAATACGCGGTGGGACTTGGTTGGTCCCAAATACCAAAAATACCAACCCCGCAGCTTCGTGAGCGGGTGATTCCCACCGCCGGCGCGGTGATGCTGAGCGCTGAGCAGCCCTGCGACGCGAGGGAGGGTTTTCTCATTGCATCCAGCTGCTAAATCACATGGAAAGAGGTTAAAAATACACCCAAGCCCTTTCCTAATATTGCTTTCCCATACTGAGCAGTTGTTGCTGTTGCCACGTGGGTGTGAGTTTGTGTTTATGAGTGGGAAGAGGGGTCGGGGCGATGCATTTCCTTCAGATGTGGTCTGCTCGGAGCAGATGTAGAGACCTCTGTCCTTGTGGGAGCCGTGTAGCAGGAAGAGTGATTACAAAGAATTTGGCTTGCAGTTTCTCGTCCTCTCGGAAATAGCAGTAAAGAGGGAACTGGACCTTTTTTTTTTTTTCTTGGAGCCGTGACTTGTTAGTTGAGAACTGAGTCGTGGCGGCTTCGGGGCTTGTGGCAGCGCCGGGCTTCGCAGCACGCTCCCATCCGGTGCCGGGGAGGAGGTGGCCATTACTCTGGCTGGTAGAAGACATCAGCTACTCTGAGAGCAGCTTCTTGGCTGTAAAACTAGTGCTGAGTTGCACCGATGTGAAGAAAAGGGAGACTGAAATCAGCTATTTAAAACGGGGGGGAGGAGGGCAGGTGGCTGCTTAAACCTTCCTGCAGCCCCCCACGCCAGCATCATTTGCCCCTCGCTGCTGTCTTGCAGGGGAGGAGGTGTTGCTGATCCAGGAGAAGCTGGATGGAATTAAGACGCGTTATTCGGACATCACCGCCGCCAGCTCCAAGGCGCTGCGTACGCTGGAGCAGGCTCGGCAGCTGGCCACCAAGTTCCAGTCCACGCACGAGGAGCTCACCAGCTGGATGAGCAAAGTGGAAGACGAGTTGGCTTCCAGCGGGGGACAGTCCCCCGCCGGCGAGCAGATACCCCAGTTCCAGCAGAGGCAAAAGGTGGGGGCTGGCGGAGCAGCACCGGGGGGACGGGGACGTCAGGATGGGAGTTTTGAGAGGTTGGGGAGGAGCTGGAGAGGGATGTCATCTGCAGAGCTGCTGAGGACACGTGTCCGTGGGTGCCTTCCACAGGAGCTGAAGAAGGAGGTGATGGAGCACAGGCTCATCCTGGACACGGTGAACGAGGTGAGCCGAGCTCTCCTGGAGCTGGTTCCCTGGCGAGCCCGCGAAGGGCTGGATAAACTCGTGTCGGACACCAACGAGCGCTACAAGCTGGTGAGCGACACCATCAAGCAGAGGGTGGAGGAAATCGATGCTGCTATTCAGAGGTCTCAACAGGTAATTTAATCACCCCGCCGGAGGCTGATGGGTTTTCTTGGGAGAGCGGGAGCAAGCGGCTCGGCACCGCTCCAGCCTGCGCAGCGCGATGGCGGTGGGAGGGAGGCAAGCACAGCCCGGCAGGAGGGCCAAATCCCATCAGGAATGCCAAGAAACGCGCGGGCCCCACCGGCGGCGTGTGGCAGCGGGGCTGGTTCCTGACCCGTCCCGTTGCGTGTGGTTTGGAGAGGATATCTCCAGGGCAGCGCCGTGTTATCCAGCTTTCGCTTGCCTGGGTGATGTAGATGGTGCAAAACCGATGACAGGTGACTTTCAGACCTGGAAAAATGTCATCCCCTGTTGTGATAGCTCGGGGATTTGTTCCAAGCGAGCAGTCCTCTCAGAAACGGCTTGTTCTGCACGGACTGGAGGCTCGGGGCACTGTGGATAACTGCCCTCGCTGGCTCTGAGCGCTGACTCCACGGGGCTGAATGCGCGAGCAAAATGATGGTGTGAAAGAGGTGTCCCTTTCCCTGTGGGCAGGGAGGGTGTGGAGGAAGGTGGCTGCTGCGCCGTGCCCCGCTGTGCTGAGCATCTGCGGTGCGGTGATGCTCTGTGCCCCAAAACCACCTGCAGGAGCTGTGGGATGGCGGCGGCCGCTCCTCTCGGAGGGGAGCGTCAGTCAGAAACCTGTGTCCACCCCAGTGTCCCTTCTTAGAATCATAGCGTAGTTTGGGGTGGAAGGGACCTTTAAAGGCCTTCTACTCCACCCCCCCTGCCCTGGGCAGGGACATCTGCAACTAGACCAGGCTGCTCAGAGCCCCGTCCAACCTGACCTGGAATGGTTCCAGGGATGGGGCAGACACCACCTCTCTGGGCAACCTGGGCCAGGGGCTCAGCACCTTTATTGTAAAAAAATTCTTCCTTATATCTAGTCTAAATTTTCCCTCTTTGAATTTAAAACTCTCATCCTATAGCTCCACTCCCTGACCCAGAGTCCCCCCCCAGCTCTCCTGGAGCCCCTTTAGGCACTGGAAGGGGCTCTGAGGTCTCCCCGGAGCCTTCTCTTCTCCAGGCTGACCCCCCCACCTCTCCCAGCCTGTCCTCCCAGCAGAGGGGCTCCAGCCCTCCCAGCATCTCCGGGGCCTCCTCTGGCCCCACTCCAACAGCTCCGTGTCCTTCTGCTGTGGGGACCCCCCGAGCTGGAGGCAGCACTGAGGGGGGTCTCCCCAGAGCGGAGCAGAGGGGCAGAATCCCCCCCCTCGCCCTGCTGGCCACGCTGCGGGGGATGCAGCCCGGGGTGTGGGGGCTTTCTGGGCTGTGAGCACACATTGCCGGCTCATGACCGCCTTTTCATCCACCAGTAGCCCCAGGTCCTTCTCAGCAGAGCTGCTCTCCATCCCTTCATCCCCCAGCCCGTATGGATACCGTGGTTGCCCCATCCCAGCCTTCTCCTCCCTGCCTCCGCACACCCAGGCGAGGTGTTCATCCCCCGCATCCCATGTCTCCCACCATCCCCAACTTGCCGTGTGCTCCATCCCGGCTGCCCATCGCTAACCTGCTCCTCCTGTCCTCTCCCGTGTGCCAGTACGAGCAGGCGGCCGACGCCGAGCTGGCCTGGGTGGCCGAGACCAAGCGGAAGCTGATGGCTCTGGGTCCCATCCGCCTGGAGCAGGACCAGACGACGGCTCAGCTGCAGGTGCAGAAGGTACGTGCGCGCTCGCTGCCGGGGGCTGGGGCGGGCAGCGAGGAGGGATGTGGTTTGGGTGAGGGGCTGGCGTTTGGGAGGGGGAAAGGAAGCTTGACCCTGGGGTGTCACAGAATGGTGGGGGTTGGAAGGGCCCTCTGGAGCTCCCCCAGTCCCACCAGAGCGGGGGCACCTCCAGCAGCGGCACAGGACACGTCCAGGTGGGTCTGGAATGGCTCCAGAGTGGGAGACTCCCCCCCCCTCTCTGTAAGAGGTTTGCGGTGCTGAGCCCAGAGCACCAGGAGAGACGCAACGTAAAAGGGAAAAAAAATGAGGGAGAAAGAGGATTTAGAGAAATGAAGCGTTGGGCTTCTAAAGGAAAAAGCCTCCTGTCCGTTTGCAGGGGCCGAAAGCTTTGCAGCGGCCGTTGAGGGCTGGATGGGTGCTCCTCCGCGGACTGCCCCCGAGAGAGCCGCTCCTTCCGAAGGCTCTCCCCGTGGCCGCCGGAGCGAGCTCTGCCCGGTCCTGCAGCGGGAAGGGTTTAGAGAAACGTGTATATTGATTGATGAGGGCGCTTTTACATTTTGCTTTTTGCTCATTGTTCCTTGCGGTGGGGGACTCCTTGTTTCCCTCCCGGCAGCCCGACGTGGAACAAAGAGACGCTGGGATGGGTTTTGGTTGGTTTTTTTTTTTTTTTATATATATCTTTGAGATGAGCTCATTCCTGAAAGAACGTGCGCTTTAAATAAATGGCCCTTTTCTTCTCTTACCAGCCTTGGCAATCAGAGCTGCGTACAGGCTTATTGGATTTTTTTTTAAAAAAAAAAGAAAAGAAAAATAAGACTTTGTTATAAGGGAGGGGGACTGAAACATCGAGCATTAAGTGAAATTGAGCTCGGCTTGGCTTCCTGCTGTTAATTGTGTGGACTTTGGGAATGGGAAAGTTATTGGTTAATGTGTTCGCGAAGGAATGGATGGTGGAGCTCTTCCTCCGGTGAGGACCCCGGGTGTGGAAGTTGACTGATACCTCCTTTTAAGAGCCCTTTTTTAGACCTTTGAAAGCGAGGGCTTGACGTAGATGAGTCATGAGCGAAACATGCAGTAATCTGCGTTTTCAGCCAGGTTTTCAGGCTGCTCCGGGACACTTGTGCTGAGTTTTGCGCGGTCTCTGCGGCGCTGAGCCCCGCTGCAGCTGGGGCGGGCAGGAGGGTCCCGCGGGTGGGCTGGGGGGAGAGGTTGGGCTCAGCTCTGATTTCTTTTCCTTTCTTTGGCCGTTTCCTTTCGGCAGGCTTTTTCCATCGACATTATCCGGCACAAAGACTCTATGGATGAACTGTTCAGCCAACGCAATGAGATCTTTGGGACGTGCGGGGAGGAACAAAAAGCTGTTCTCCAGGTGAGCCTCCCGCTGCTATTTGCTACGACGGGGGAGACGGAGAGGGGCGAGGGGCGAGCGCTCGGCTCTTGCGCGGGCTGAAGTAGCGTAAAATTACTCCGTCTTTAGTAATTCCCACCAGTGTTAGCAGAAATCTCTTTACATTTATTACTCTCCTTTAGTGCGTATTTTTATTGCGGTGTTTGGGGATAGCGGAGGTTTCTGAGGCTGCTTTAATTGGAATTAGAGCTCGCGCATGTGGAAGGGCCGCCAAAGGCATCTCCCGCTCTTCCAGCTCGCGGCGTGCAGCTGGCGCTTCTCCTGGGCCCCTTCCCATCCCTCGCTACGGCCCTCCTCCCTCTCTTTTTAGGAGAAAACCGAGTCCCTGGTGCAGCAGTACGAAGCCGTGAGCCAGCTCAACTCGGAGCGCTACGCTCGCTTGGAGCGCGCCCAGGTCCTGGTCAACCAGTTTTGGGAGACCTACGAGGAGCTGAACCCGTGGATCGAGGAGACGCAAGCTCTCATCTCCCAGCTGCCCCCGCCGGCCATCGATCACGAGCAGCTCAAGCAGCAGCAGGAGGACATGAGGGTAAGAGGACGCGGCGTTTGCACCTCCTGCACCATCGGTTCCTCTACCTTAAACGGAGCCGCAGCGCTCACAGGGGCGTTTTTTTTAAGAATTTTTCTGATTTATTTTTTTTTTTCCCCCCATTCTCTTCTTTTTGGGGATCCTGCCTGTGTAATACAAGCGTGCCGTGAGCGTACCATGTGAAAATCGCTACTTGGAGCACTTCTTGCTAAAATACAGATTGCACCCAAGGGAGCCTGGCTGCCTTCGGATCTCCTGCCTGGTTGCGGCAGGGAAAACTGCTTTGTGCTTTTAGGGTAGAGAGCTGCAAAGGGGGTTTTCTCAGCGGTGTCCCCCCCGGGTGGGGCTGTGCGGAGGGTCAGGAGCCAGCCGTGCCGGGGAAGGACCCGTGCCGGGCGATGTGCCGGGTGATGTGCTGGCACGTGCCGAGCCGTGGCCATGTTAGGAAGAGCCGAGTGCCATGTGCTTGGCAGATGTTGGGTTAAGAAATCGGCGGTGGGAGTTCGCTACCAGATACGATCGCTGCTCTTGGAGTGTTGCGTGAAATAAATAGGCAGCGGCTTTCAATAGATTTCTAAACAAGTATCTGTTTTTTTTTCCCCCCTCCTATTCCCTAGCAACTGAGAGAGTCCATCGCCGAACATAAGCCTCATATCGACAAGCTGCTGAAAATCGGACCGCAGCTCAAGGACCTCAACCCCGAGGAAGGGGAGATGGTGCAGAAAAAATACTCGACGGCTGAGGCCATGTATGCCAAAATCAAGGAGGAGGTGTGCCAGCGAGCTCTCGCCCTGGACGAAGCCGTCTCGCAGTCCACCCAGGTACGCTGGGGTGCGAAGGAGCCGAGTCGTCTTCTCGCAGTCCCCTGGGGAAGCCACGTGCTTTGAAACGTGGTTTTATTCCGAGCGTTACAACTGTAAAACCCTTTATAAAAGGCGCAGCGTGGTCAGACACCTCCAGGGCAGTTTCCTGCCGCTCGGCGCTGGCTGCGAAAGGAGGGGCGAAAGCGGTTGAATCTTGACATAGCAAATAGGGTAATAAATTTTTACAGCCTCAGTAATGATGTTCATTCAAAGGGGCTGTTTTGGCATCCGCCCAAGGTTGGAAGGGCCCGGAGAGCCTCTTTGAAGAGCTCGGAGAGATAAGTTTCGTTTCTGATAAGCTGTGTGTGCAGCAAACCTGCACAGGGGATCCTTTGTGTGGGAGAGGTAACGGGCACCTCCAGGGTCTGGGCTTCTCCATGGAAGGTCGGTGACTGCAGGAGCAGAGATACGCAAGGAGGGGCAGAGGCTGTAGGTGCCAAAGGCCAGAAAGGGGGTGAAGAGTTTTCTGCTGCTGAGGGTTTATGACCCCTAGTTACGTTTCGTTTCACCCCGTGTTACCGTAGCACAGTTGGTTTTTGTCATGTCTGGGTGTTTTATTTTTTTTTTTATTCCTGTATTGTGTAGTCACTTCTCTTGGTTTGCACTTGTATTAACTCCGAGTTTTTCCCCCCCCCCACATCCCCCTCCCGTCTCATCTCTCACTCCCATTGTGGAATGTGTTATCTGTGTGTGTTGCTGCCTGTGCCCGTCCTCCCCACATGGTCCCATTTCATTCTTGTGTTGACTGCGTCC
Organism: Vanellus vanellus; assembly: GCF_965231255.1. Taxonomy (NCBI): domain Eukaryota; kingdom Metazoa; phylum Chordata; class Aves; order Charadriiformes; family Charadriidae; genus Vanellus; species Vanellus vanellus. Next base: position 5,664,055 of record NC_138927.1, on the reverse strand, counting down.
CACCATTGCAGATTACGGAGGTAAGCCCCGCCGCCACACATCTTCATTTACGCTCTTCCTTTGGGCTGTTCCTACTTTACACCCAGACTTTTCTTTCTGGTCCACGCACAGCTCAGCAGAACGTGCTTAAAAATTAACTCTTGGGGGCCTTGAAATCACGTTTCTGAGATGGCTTTCGTTGCGTTGCTGCCTGGTCTCAGCCGTGGCCGGCTTCCGCTGGGAATGCTTCCTGCAAAGCAGAGGTTTTGCTTTCGGAGCGGTTTACACCGATGCACAGAGCTTTCTGCTCCCGCTGGACTTGCCGGTTTGCTCCTGCTATGTTGGCTGAGCCAACGCGTCTCCGATCAACTTTGCACCGGGCGCCCCTCTCCTCTCTGCTCTCAGCGCCCGCGACTCGGCCGGTGCCGGTGTCCCGCAGAGAGGGACCTGAGCTGGCAGCCGGAGCGCGGAGCTGGCCTTCTCACCAGCAGAGATGGTTTGGGATCCTTAAGGCCAAAGTTGACTTTTCTTTTCGAAAACGAATAGCAACAAACCCTGCTAGACCCCCTCCCTCTCTCCCTCTTGGCTTTCTGGTTCTGCTTTTGGTGAAGCCCCGGCTCCGCGGCACCTCGCTCCTCCCCGCGTGCATGCAGCCTTCCACCGTCTCCCGCTGGCCCTGCCGGGGTGGTTTTCCTGCCGGCGTCGCGCCCTGCGGAGATTTCCGTCAGCACCAAACACGGGCGCTTTTCCAGCAGCGTCTTTGCGCTGATGCTCAAAGAACCGGGGTGGGGTTTTCTCACCCCGCTGCCCCTCCGCGAGAAGCGGGGCGGCGGTCAAAAAAAAGAAAAGAACCCAAAAAACCCCATGAATTTTGTAGGGTTGAATCCGGTGACAGGTCGCTGCCCTGTTTGGTTCGCGGTTGGTTGCTCGGCGGGGCTGTGTGGCTGACGTGTGGGTCGAGCTGGTGCGGCGCAGGGAGGCAGAGGCAGGCGTGGGCGGGAGGCTGCCGGGCTAACGGCTCTTGCAGGCGACGTTTGTCCTCTCCGCGAGGCCGCCGGGTGCTGCGCTGAGGGCTCTTGCGCACGCAGGGAGCGACGCCGCGGTGCTTAATCTCCTCTCGCCCGCCCTAACGGACTTGCTCTTCTCCAGTTCCACGATAAGATCGAGCCCATGCTGGAGACGCTGGAGAGCCTCTCCTCCCGCCTGCGCGTGCCGCCCCTCATCCCCGCCGAGGTCGACAAGATCCGGGAGTGCATCAGCGAGAACAAAACCGCCACGGTGGAGCTGGAGAAGCTGCAGCCCTCCTTCGAGGCTCTGAAACGCCGCGGGGAAGAGCTGATCGGGCGATCGCAGGGAACGGACAAGGACCTGGCAGCAAAAGGTATCTCTGGGTGGATCTCACAGGAGGCGCTTGCTGGACTGGTGGCACTGCCCAGCTTCTCCTAACCCAAACCACGGCTCCGTCACCAGGGGGGAGACTTTAGTGTCCATGGGGTGTATTTCAGAGGGTCTCCTGACCTTAGGAGTAAGGATGCGTCCTCTGCCCGCAGATATCTGGTGCCTTCGTCCATCCGGAGCAGACCGGGTGGTATCAGCCAGAGCAGAAAGACGCGTTTGTGGCTGCTCAGGCAGAAGGTTGAGCTCAGCCGAGCTGAGCCGTCACCCTGAGCTGGTCTCTTGTGGCAACCGTTGGTGGCCCCTGTGAAATGATTTGTTGGTGTCGATTCAGCGTCTAATGGAGGGAAGGAACATCCCCAGCACAAAAAGACCTGTCACCGCGATTGGCACTAATTGGCACCTTTCTTGGCAGCTCAACAGCCAGCTCATGGACTGAATGAGCGTAGGCTTCACGCTAGAGGTGGCCAGAACAGAGGTTCGTTGGAGGAGACCGTGTGGGCAAATTTGCCCCGAGCTTGCCTGCGCATAAATAAAGGCTTTATTTCTGCAAGCTGGAGTTCCTCATGTCCCTCAGTACCTCTGAGTTAATGCTCTGATGGTCCTGGTCATCTTTAATTCCCATTTGACTATTCTGTTGGCTGTTTCTAAGCGGGAAGTGTTTGCAGACTGCTTTCGAGTTGCGGAAGGGTTTCCTTCTTCACTGAATGTTTTCCTTTCCTTCCTCAGTAATCCAGGATAAGTTGGATCAGATGGTCTTCTTCTGGGAAGACATCAAAGCTCGAGCGGAGGAACGTGAAATGAAGTTCCTTGATGTCCTGGAACTTGCGGAGAAGTTCTGGTACGACATGGCAGCCCTGCTGACTACCATCAAAGACACGCAGGACATCGTTCACGACCTGGAGAGCCCAGGCATTGACCCCTCCATCATCAAGCAGCAGGTGGAAGCGGCAGAGGTGAGGACCGTGGGGCTGTACCCCGGTATGGAACTTGGCTGCACCCAGCTTGTAAGCTAAACTGGGGTAGATCTTGGATAGGAGCGTGGCCAGGAGTGGCTGTAAAACAGTTTTGTAGGCGGTCGGATTACGAAATGGTATTTCCGTCGCGATTTGGAACTACAAGGGAAAAACCAAAAGTGTATTTCCCATATCCCTCCCCGCCGCCACCGCCCCCTGTTCCCGACGAGGAAATGATGCTTAAAGCGCTTTATCTGCTACTGTTTTGGGAAGCTTATCAAGCGTGTGGTCAGAGTTGTGTGCCCACTTGTTCTGAGCGATGTGGAAGTTTGCACGGTTCGGCTCCCAGGCTGAGTGGAAGGCATCTGAGTGCCGTCTAGCGTGGGAAGTGTAGAGTTAGATTTTGGTTAGACCGGAGATAAGCGTGAAGCTGGATGGGCTCGGATTTGTGTGGTGGAGTTTGGTTGTTTCAAATAAGCGGTGAAATCCGCTTCAGGTGGGTTTGACTTGACTTGGACCTTGGGGAGCAGGGAGGTTTCTTCATGCTTTGCTAAGTTTGTCCTTCTTATTTCCTATTTATAACCCTTCTGACTTCGGTTTGCAACTTTTGAGTCTCAAAAACTACATCCTATATTGACAAAAACGCTCCTCGTAAACAGTGCGTCTCCTGTGAACATCTCCTTCAGCCCGGCAGCTCAGGCACACGTCGAGCTAAATAGAGATGTTCTTATTTTAGTTCCCCCAAACAGCGGCATTGCCACAGTGGCCAGAAGTGGGAGCAGGCCAGGTTGGCGGTGGCCGTGCTGGTGGGTGGGACGGCCACCTCCTCGCGGCGTAACCTGGTCCTGGGGTCTGGCGTCAGGCTGTCGGCCGGGCTGAGGACACCAGAGCTTTAGCCCTCCTGTTGATGGGGCAATTTTGGAAGAGCAGTTTGGAAGAGCATTTATTAATAACCATTTTTTTTTTTTGTCACTGTGTTACATGCAGACTATTAAAGAGGAGACGGACGGCTTGCACGAGGAGCTGGAGTTCATCCGACTCCTTGGAACTGATTTAATTTTTGCCTGTGGCGAAACTGAGAAACCAGAAGTGAAGAAGAGCATTGATGAGGTAGGAAAAGCAGCCGCCTCTCCCTCCTTCAGATAAAATCAGGCAGGAGCGAGTGGGAGCTCTGGTAGAAGAGCCTAACGGATTTTGTGGGCAATCTTGTGTTCCGCAGATGAACAACGCCTGGGAAAATCTGAACAAAACGTGGAAGGAGAGGCTGGAAAAGCTCGAAGAAGCCATGCAGTCGGCTGTGCAGTACCAAGATACGCTTCAAGTAAGAGGCAGGGCTGTTTGTGTGGGGCGGGTGGGCCTTGGGAACACCTCTGCGAGTCCTCTCCCTGGAGCTGTACTGGGATTTGCTCTAACGCGAAGCGGAAGAAGTCTCCTGGGCGAGCGTTTGCAGCCTCTGTTGGAGCTGGAGCTCAACAACCAGCTCCAAGGAAAGGCAGATATGGGACTGCGTTTGTCTTCCCCAAATCTCTCTTAACTTCTGCACGACGCAGCAGGGCGAGCCCGGCTGCTGTCAGGTCCTTATCTTGGAAGGAGGGGAAGGGGAGGAAGGAGCTTGCGAAGGCGCGTGCTGCCAAGTGGGCATCTCTGCCCCGGAAGACCAAGTTTCGTGGTTGCGGGGTGATGGAGGCACCAGCCCCGTTTCCCCACCAGCTGCGGGGGGGGGGCACGCTTTGCCGTTCCCTCTGCTCACGGTGTCTGCTCTCCCTCCAGGCCATGTTTGACTGGCTGGATAACGCCGTCATCAAACTCTGCAACATGTCTCCTGTCGGCACTGACCTCAACACGGTTAAGGAGCAAATGAACGAGATGAAGGTACGCGGGCGGAGCGGGACCGGTTCTCCCGTGCTTGCTTTTCATCGCAGAGCTCACGCTCCAACGATTCATTTTGTTCTGGTTTTTGTCCCACTTGTTTTGGCAGGAGTTTAAAATGGAGGTTTACCAGCAGCAGATCGAGATGGAAAAGCTTAATCACCAAGGTGAACTGATGCTAAAAAAAGCTACGGATGAGACAGACAGAGACATCATAAAGGAACCACTGACAGAGCTGAAACATCTCTGGGAGAATTTGGGCGAGAAAATTGCTCACAGACAGGTAGAGAGAAGATCTGGGCTCTCGCAAGTGCGGGGTTGAAACTCGCTGGGATGCTCCACCTGCTTCCTGACTTAAACTTCCCTTTTTCCATCCCTGTCCTTGCCCAGCATAAGTTGGAAGCTGCTCTCCTGGCGCTCGGCCAGTTCCAGCACGCGTTGGCGGAGCTGATGGCCTGGCTGACCCACACCGAGGAGCTGCTCGACGCGCAAAAACCCATCAATGGAGACCCAAAAGTCATCGAGGTTGAACTTGCGAAGCACCATGTGAGTACTCCCACTCCAGGGCCATTTTTAGTCTCTTCCCGTGGTGGGATTTTATTTCTCATGAAGGGGTTGAGGTAGTTCGAGTCCATGAGAGCGTGCAGGAATTAACGGGGGGTTTTAGAGCGGCGTCCAACGTTTGCCCAACGCGTCTCCTGTAGGTGCTGAAGAACGATGTCCTGGCCCACCAAGCGACTGTGGAGACGGTGAACAAAGCAGGCAACGAGCTGCTGGAGTCGAGCGCGGGGGACGACGCCAGCAGCCTGCGGAACCGCCTGGAGAAGCTGAACTCGTGCTGGGAGTCGGTGCTGCAGAAGACGGAGGAGAGGGAGCAGCAGCTCCAGTCCACGCTCCAGCAGGTCGGGGAGACACGTCCGGGGTACTCTCCCCGTGCAGTGGATTGCTGCTGGGGGTCCGCTTCCCCCTTCGCTTTTGGGGGGGAAAATGAAGGGGGAAAGAGTTAGAGAGACACTGGGATTTTTTTTTAATGCAAGTTTTTCACGTAACTCTTAGTGCCGGAGTGGTTCGGTGCCTGCCCGGAAGCACGGCAGGGACCGGGCCCACCCGCGCGGTTAAGGATATATCACGTAAAACCCTCCGTAACGCGCTGGTGCATCCAGCTCTGCCTCTTTATCCCGTTCTGAAGCAAACACAGCGTTAACCCTGGCGCATGATCAATGGTGGCTGATGTCATCTCATCCGCGGCCGATTATATGTTCCCGAACAGGCCCAGGGTTTCCATGGTGAGATTGAAGACTTCCTCCTGTGGCTAACGAGGATGGAGAGCCAATTGTCGGCATCGAAACCCACAGGAGGTCTGCCAGAAACTGCCCGGGAACAACTCAATGCCCACATGGTAATTTCTTAGGAGAGATTTTTAGTGCTTTTAATGCAGCAAGCGCCTGTCTGTCAAATACCGGCATCCGAACGTCTCCCTTCCGTGTCTGATGGGAAGAAGAGTGCTTCTCTGCTCTCTTCTGACCGATAATTTTGCGCTTGATGCCTGGGACAAGCGTCACGACGCTTTAACCGCCTTTCTCTGCTCAGTGACACACTGCTGCCACTTTGCTGCCCGCCCTGAACCTAATTTCCTCGTCACCCCGAGTCGCGTCGAGCCGTTGCCCCTCTCTCGGCTCTTCCTTCCTCTAACGTTCGGGTGGTGCCTCCCGTGCAGGAGCTGTACAGCCAGCTGAAAGCCAAGGAGGACGTCTACAGCCAGCTGCTGGCCAAGGGGCGACTGATGCTGCTGAACCGCGATGACTCTGGCTCCGGCTCAAAGACGGAGCAGAGCGTAGCGCTGCTGGAGCAGAAGTGGTGCCTGGTCAGCACCAAGATGGAGGAGAGAAAGGTAGTGATGATGGAGAGATGCCGTCCGCCCTTGCCCCGTGAGCTGCTCTGACTGCACTCGCTCCCGGGAAACGGGAGCAGCAAAGCAGGGAGGGATGGAGCGGGTCGGGGTGGAGAAGAGGGCTGGGGGGGGGTTGTTTTGGTTTTTTTCAGACAAGCTCTCTCTTGGTTGCACAAGTCGAGTTTGTCTTTCAGATGGTGCTGTCTGAGCATCAAGCTGCTTTCTTTTTTTTTTCTTCTAAATAGTCACCAGAGTTGGTGAAATCGCACCAAAAAATGAGAGTAGGATTGTGTTTTGGGTTAATTTAGAGGAGAGGTGGGAAGAAAGCTCCCGCGGCTCTGAAAGGCAGGCTTTGTTGGTCCTCTGCGAGACAGCGGGCCAAATCCTCCTCCGAGCTGCCCCCATCCGAGGCTTTTGGCTGGTGATGAGATAAAACAAGGGACGCGGTGGCCTCAGCCCAGAATAAATTTGCGGTGCTGCAGCTGTTACCGTCGAAATATCATCCACCTCATTTACGGAGCCGCTCTCCCCGTGGCGATCCCTTTCTCGGGAAGCTGAGGGTGACGCAGCTGCTCGTGTGTCGATGAAGGTCTCCCCTTTCAGCAGCAATTCCTGTTTTGAAAGAAAGCGGTGGCTTTCACTGAACCCCCTTCCCCTTGGTAAACAAGTCGCGTTCCCGGGCTGAGGCGGTGAGGTTCCTGCGAAGAGGGACGTTTCGGCAGGGACACAAAGGGCACCTCTGTCTGCGAAACCGCAGAGCGTGAGCTCTCACCATCCGTGTTGTGTTTTGTTGGGTTTTTTTCCCCTCCTCCCTTTCTCCCTCCCCGCTGCTGCAGGCGAAGCTGGAGGAAGCGCTGGCCCTGGCCACGGACTTCCAGAACTCTCTCCAGGACTTCATCAACTGGCTCACGTTGGCCGAGCAGAGCCTGAACGTCGCGCCCCCGGCCAGCCTTATCCTCAACGCCGTGCTGGCCCAGATCGACGAGCACAAGGTACCGGCGCCGCGAGCCCCCAACGGCTCCCCGGGATGGAGGGAGCAAGGGTGGCACCTCGTCTCCCCTGCACCCACAGGCTGCTCACAGGCACGTCCAGCTCCCTTGCAGATAAAAGGACATCTTTGATGTTCACAGGTATTCGCCAACGAGGTGAACGCTCATCGGGATCGGATCATCGAGCTGGATCAAACCGGGAACCAGCTGAAGTTTCTCAGTCAAAAGCAGGACGTGGTGTTGATCAAGAACCTGCTGGTGAGCGTCCAGTCCCGCTGGGAGAAGGTCGTCCAGCGCTCGGTGGAGCGGGGCCGGGCTCTTGATGATGCCAGGAAGCGAGCCAAGCAGGTGAGAGACGTGGGAAGGGTGCGACAGACCCTGGGGTACAGCCAGCCTTGGGGGCTGGAGGTCCCAAGACCAGAAGGGGACTGGGAACAAACACCACCAGTGTTAAGTTTCAGACTTGCTCCTGTTTTCTTTGCAGTTCCATGAAGCTTGGAAGAAACTGGTGGACTGGCTGGAGGACGCAGAGAATCACCTGGACTCGGAACTGGAGATTTCCAATGATCCAGACAAAATCAAGCTCCAGCTCTCCAAACACAAGGTAGAGCTTTGCCAAAGCAGGACTGGTGCTGGGCACTGGTTGGAAGGATGCTTTGTTGGGAGGGGGAGCAGGGCAACATCTCTGCCATTAAGACAGGGGAAAGGCATGTCCATGTCTACTGCTGCCATGGAAAGCGTTCAGCTGGGGATCTTCACAAGCACCGTGAATCTTCAGAGAGCCAAGGCCAGGCTTTCTGAAGCAGTTTTGTTTCCTCTCTGGTTCTCAGGAGTTCCAGAAGACGCTTGGGGGGAAGCAGCCTGTCTACGACACCACCATCAGGACGGGCAGAGCCCTCAAAGAAAAAGCCTTGCTTCCAGATGACACTCAAAAACTGGACAATTTATTGGGAGAAGTCCGGGATAAGTGGGACACAGTGTGTGGCAAATCTGTGGAAAGGTAAGTCCAGCCCCAACGTTGCCCCAGCAGCGCTCCTGTGCTGAGGACTCTTGTCCAAGTGGAGAGCAGAGGAGGGGAGGCTGTGTGGGAGGCTGGGCCTGCACCACGAGGCAGTTCCACGTGGTGGTTGGAGGAGGTCACCGGGACGTGACGAAAGGAGGTGAGTTTGTTCACGGAAGTTCACGGAGATGTTTTGTTTTTCAGGCAGCACAAGCTGGAAGAAGCCCTCTTGTTCTCTGGCCAGTTCATGGATGCGCTGCAGGCCCTGGTGGACTGGCTCTACAAGGTGGAACCCCAGCTGGCTGAAGACCAGCCTGTCCACGGTGACCTGGATCTGGTCATGAACCTGATGGATGCTCACAAGGTGAGAGCACCTTTTCCAGCTCTTTTCTAGGACATGAGTTGGGACCTGTCTCCCCCAAGAGCCAAAGAACGGAGGAGCCCGAGCTGTTGCCTTGCTGCAGAGCTGCGTGTCTCGCTGCTTTGCTTGGCTGTGGTGGACAAAGAGAGCAAAACTGGGGCAAAAATCGGGGAGAAACATTTACATTACTGGGAAGGTTACAGGAGCTGGAGCTCTGTTCTTCTGAGACACCATCAGACAGATCTGTTGAGGGTTTAGGTTAGAAAAGGTGGCTGAATTTATAGTCTATAAACTTTGGTCTTGGCAGTTCTCTCCAGCGTGTCTTGGAGACTGGCGCTCCTGGGTTTGGATTAGGTCATACGTTGAAATCTCCGGATAGGGCTTGGGCATCCGTTCAAGGCAGCTGCTGCGTTGCAGCCGGAGCTCCTGGGCTGGAGCTCCTGGGCTAGAGCTCGCCTGCGCCGGGCGAGGACCACTTCTGCCAGGCTGGAAAGTTGGGGTACACATTGCCCATGTGCACCTACACCGAAACACACTCAGGAGCTGCCTGCGCTCTCTTAGCTCCCTCCCTGCCTACCCTCCCATCGCACCGGGTCCTGGCGGATCCCTGATGTGGGTGCAAAACCCATGTTCCAAACTATTTCAGATGTGCCCCCCTGGTTTCCCCCTCCCCCCATGTGAAAAAAAAAAAAAAAAACAACCACTGGGACTGACTGGCCCCACTCAGCTTCTGCCCTTTCTCCATCCAGGTCTTCCAGAAGGAGCTGGGAAAGCGCACGGGGACGGTCCAAGTGCTCAAGCGCTCCGGCCGGGAGCTCATCGAGAACAGCCGGGATGACACAACCTGGGTGAAGGTGCAGCTGCAGGAGTTGAGCAACCGGTGGGACACGGTGTGCAAGCTGTCTGTTTCCAAGCAAACCCGCCTGGAACAGGCCTTGAAGCAGGTGAGCAGAAGGCTACGGGTGGAAATGGTCCCGGAGAGCTTTGCCTGGGCTGCAGGTTTGTGCCAGGAGGTCAGCGGAAACCTCGGAGCAGAGGTGTTGCCCAGTGAGTGACCTCCCGGCCGGGCAGGACACCCCAGCCCCGCAGCAGTTACCAGTGAGAACTGCAAAGCAGTGGGTTGGTGGGCGTTATTTACTTAGTCTTTTCTCCAAAGAAGAGCCGATAAAGGCTGATTTGAAAAGGGAGGGTGAAAAGATCTCAGCCATGTGCACGGCGGGAACAGAGCGGTGATCAGAGACTGTCCAGGCTGGTGTGTGCTAATGCCCGGTGCAAGAGAAAGACGTAGGTCGAAGTTAAAAAAGGTCAAAGGCTCTCAAGTAGTTTTTATGTCAAGTAGGCGATTTACAGAATAAACTGCCCCGGTGCCAAACTGGTCAGAACCCAGGTAGTTGTGCTGTTTTTAAAAACGTTCAGTTCTTCGGTGCAGCTGATGCCGAGGGGAGGGAAGTGCCCGGCCGCTGCGGGACCCGTCTGCTGGTGCTGCGCAAGTCCAGCCTGACAGACAGGGCGCTTTTCACAGAACCATAGAAGATTTGGGGTTGGAAGGGACCTTAAAGACCTCCCAGTCCCACCCCCTGCCCTGGGCAGGGCCACCTCCCCCCAGCCCAGGTTGCTCCAAGCCCGGTCCAACCTGGCCTTGAACACCTCCAGGGATGGGACATCCCCTTTTTTTATTTGTTTTTAAAGTCCTTTTCAGTCTTTTGTCTCTCCAGCTCTCGGCAGCGAATGGAGCGGCCCGTTTCGGGAGGAGGAGGGTTTAACGCCTGTGCTTTTGTCGCTGCAGGCAGAGGAGTTCAGGACGGCCGTGCACATGCTGCTGGAGTGGCTCTCGGAGGCAGAGCAGTCCCTGCGCTTTCGAGGAGCGCTTCCCGACGACGCCGAGGCGTTGCAGTCCCTCATTGACGCCCACAAGGTAGTGGGGAGCTCTGAAACGCAGTCCGAGCAAAATTCATGGGGGAGGACATTGCAAAATAATTCACTTGGGCCTTTCAGGAGTTCATGAAGAAAGTGGAGGAGAAGAGAGTGGATGTGAACGCGGCGGTGGGCATGGGGGAGGTCATCCTGGCCGCCTGCCATCCCGACTGCATCACCACGATCAAACACTGGATCACCATCATCCGAGCCAGGTTCGAGGAGGTGAGTCCACCGGGCTTTGTTCCAGGCTGGTGGTGGACACCACTACCAAGGATGGCCATCATGGTGTTGGTGTTGGTTCCTGCCCCTGGTTTCCCACCCTGGGCTGATGGTCGTCTCGGCATTTCCAACAGGTTCTCACGTGGGCAAAGCAGCACCAGCAGAGACTGGAGTCTGCGCTTTCCGAGCTGGTGGCCAATGCAGAGCTGCTGGAAGAGCTCCTGGCTTGGATCCAGTGGGCTGAGACAACCCTGATCCAGCGGGACCAGGAGCCCATGCCCCAAAACATTGATCAGGTCAAAGCCCTCATCTCCGAACACCAGGTGAGCCCAGTGCCCAACACGGCAGCACTCAGGAGAGGGGCAGAGGGGGGTTTTCCTGCCCCTCCATGGAGGAGGCATTGACTTCTCTTGGAAGATCCAAGCCAGTCTTTGGACCGCACATCCCCAGCGCTGGTGCTTCACGCTCCCATCTTCCCTATGGGCATGGCATGTCCCAGCGAGGATCTGGAGCAACGGGAGACCAAAACCATCTCGGAACTGCAAAGGTTTTCTTGTCCCTTCTATATTTTGACAGTCCTTTATGGAGGAGATGACGCGGAAACAGCCAGATGTGGACCGGGTCACAAAGACGTACAAGAGGAAAGCCACCGAGACCCCCCACGGGCCTTTCAGCGAGAAGTCCCGCAGCAACAGTATGTCTCCGCTCGATACGCAGCTTTCACTGAAACACGCTACAGTGGGAGGAAATGAAACGCATAGGAAACTAATTACCTTTGATTATCAATTAATAAGGCATCCTGCATTGACAGCCACCAGGAAGGCGGTTGAAACTTGTCGGGAGGGGAAAATCCAGGTGGCGTTTGCCCAAACGCCTGTGCCGGGGTGTGCTGCGCCGGGGGAAGCTCCTGCTGTCGCTGCTCTTCTCTTTCTCTCTGCAGTTGCTTTGGGATGGGGTTTTGGCGTCTTTTTTTACGTTTTTTAATGGCAGAGTCCAATGTGAATTCCCCAGTGCAAAGGGAGCGCCGGGGGTGGTTGGGTGTCGAGCTGTCCGTCACCCCGTCCTCCTGCCTGGGGCCACTGCGTCCCTCCGGAGAGCAGCCAGCGAGGCCGTGGGAGGTTTTCTATTTGAAAAATAAAATATATTTCATCACTGCTCTTCCCTGGACGGCTCAGACGTGCTGAACCCCCTCAACACCACCTCAAACAATTCCTTTTCTCCCTTTTTCCAGGAAAATCCTTGAGTCAGGCTGCCCCTCCCAGCATGCCCATTATCTCCCAGTCGGAAACAAAGAACCCCCGGATTAACCAGCTCTCGGCTCGCTGGCAGCAGGTCTGGCTGCTGGCGCTGGAGCGGCAGCGGAAGCTCAACGATGCCCTGGACAGACTGGAGGAGGTAACGGCCACCGGCTGCTCTGGGCCGGAGGGGGGAGCGGTGCCGGGGGTCGCTCACCGGAGAGGGGCAAGGAGCGCTTTTAAATTAGCGTCCCCTCTTGAATTGCCCAACTCTTGCGGGCAGTTACTGCTGCCCTTTTGAAAACGCCAACAGAAACAAAGAAAAAAATACCCCCTGAAATTTTAAGGCTGAAAACTACCTTCTGTAATTAACTGCACGTTAATGAACTGCTTTGCGCCTCTGCAGCGGGTATCTGTAGAGGCAATGACAGCCAGGCCTGCTTTACTCCTAGTAATTAGTTTAACAATTACTGTCTATATCTTTTTCCAAACATCTAATGCCATTTTTGTTTTTATTTATGCTTAACAAAGCAGCTATGCCCAGAAGTGAGTGTTTTTGTTTTTCGTTGCTTTTGCTGTAGGTCAGTTCAGTTTATACGTATTAATGTTTTTTCTTTGTTGCTCAAGAACGTTTAGCGGAAAAAAAAAAAAAAAAAAAAAAAAGAAAAAAAGGCTAAAAATCGTTGCGTTACCATGCTGAGAGCTGCTTGAGCTGGCGGGGTCGTGAGGGTCCTTTCCGGGGAGGGGGATAAAAAGGCTGTTAGTTTAAATCGGAGGGCGAGTGGCTCAGCAGAGGCTGGTGGCAGGGTTTGCCCAGCGGGGCTGTGCCCCAGCCGCTGTCTGACCTGCAAGATGAGCAAGAAACCCCTTCTCAACTGCTTAGAGGGAAAAAGGAGAGGGAAGATGCGTGCCCAAAATGATGCCGGCGATGTGTATTCCTCCCGGGCAGAGCCTGGCGAGTCGTTAGGTGAAATCCTGGGTGAGGAATCATCCCCAAATATCCGAGCAGAGACGTGCGTGTGTGTCTGTGTGCGAGTAGCTGATATCTCTGCGTATGTGTACGTATCCCACCCTGGGGGATGCTGCATCCCGTGGCCATGGTTCCGTGATGCGCGGTCCACCTGGTGGCTGTCGGCTACGCTGTGTGTCCTTCTGTTCCTGAAAGTCGATTTAAGCGGTCCCCTCGTTAACGGGGGTCGTCTGGATAAACCCAGATTAACCTCCCCGGGAGGGCGGGTGGTGAGCGTTAGCGCCGGGAGCTCGGGGACGGGCTCACCTGAAGGCTGATGTTTTAGGGTGCCGCTCCTTCGGGGGTTTCCCCTGCTGACTCTCGGGGGTTTCCTTCCAGTTGAAGGAGTTTGCAAACTTCGACTTCGATGTCTGGCGGAAGAAGTATATGCGCTGGATGAACCACAAGAAATCCCGCGTCATGGACTTCTTCCGGCGCATCGACAAAGACCAAGACGGGAAGATCACCCGGCAGGAGTTCATCGACGGCATCCTGGCCTCTAGTGAGTCCCTGCCTGCCTGAAACGAGCTCGGAAAACCGCCACCTCGGGGCGACGAGGTTGTCTTTGCCCAAGGAGCGGGATGCAGACGGTGCTCTGACATCTCCAGCTCTCCTGAGTGAGGTCGCTGCATCGGTTGCTCATTCCTCTCTCCTTCCAGAATTCCCCACCACGAAGCTGGAGATGACCGCGGTGGCCGACATCTTTGACCGTGACGGCGACGGCTACATCGATTACTACGAGTTTGTGGCTGCTCTCCATCCCAACAAGGATGCCTACCGCCCCACCACTGATGCCGACAAGATTGAAGATGAGGTAAAGCACCAAAAGAGACGGGCGCTCGGGGGTGGGGGGTGGGGGGAGGTTCCGGCTGCAGGTCGGCAGTGAGGAAGACATAAAGGAGTTTAAAAAAAAAGAAAAAGGATTGCGGTGGTGCTGAGCTAAAATAATTGACCGGTACTGACAGTACCGAGTGTGTTTTTGAAGGAGAGGCTGCTTAGGGCTGTGTGTTATCCTTGTATTGGGGGTGACTCCCAAAATCCTGGTCCCTTACCTCTCTTCTCGGTGATGGCAGGTCACCAGGCAAGTGGCCCAGTGCAAGTGTGCCAAGAGATTTCAAGTGGAGCAGATCGGCGAGAACAAATACCGGGTAAGGCAGAGGGGGGCCAAACGCTGCCCCGACGGCACAAATCCTGTTCCGCCTTCCCACCCCGGGAGGGGGCATCACCGACGGGGTGCCCAGCCTGGCGGGGAGGGGGGGACTCCCGGGGGCGAGACGGAGACCTCGTCCCTCCGGCCGAGGTGGCTGAGCCGTGTTTGCCCAGCGCCGTCCTCGGCCCCCAGGGCGTTCCCCGAATCGGGAGAGCATAAAAGTGGCCCTGTTCTGGGGCAGCCGGCCCGCCGGCCCCGTCAAATGCCGCATTCACTCCGCCGGCAGCCGCCCTTGAAGTTTTCCTCGTGGACGAGTGTACCTTTCCGCCTGTGTTTTTCTTAGCTCGCTCCCGAAGAAGGGAGAATAATTTCCTTAAAGAATCTCTTTGTAACGAGCTCGCTGTTTATGTTTCAAAGCGTTCACCGAGGTGAACCGGTGAAAGGAGCCGGCAGCGGAGCTGCCCGCTTTCCTGCCCGCTGGTTTTGGGGCCGATGCTCCGGCCGGGAGGAGCCGAGCCGCAGCGCTCCCCCTCTTCCCCGGCTGCACCGGCCCCAGACTCCCCGAGCTTCTACCTTACACCCAAATAGCATAAACCCCACAGATTTCTAACTACCTGCAGTTAACGGTTTTCATGATTATTGCACTGTTAATCCCATAAATGTTTTTCTTGTTTTTCTTTCCCCTCCTCTTCCTTTCGCCTTTCCTTCCCTGCCCCCCCCCCCCCCCCATCCCTTCTCCCTCCGCACCTCCTCTCCCTCCGTAGTTCTTCCTCGGCAATCAGGTACAGTTTGCCTTGCGATGCTGTCTCTCACCTCTTTTGTTTGTTTGTTTGTTTTTTAACAAACGTGGCTTTGTGTGTCCGTGATGCTGCCCTCTCCTTTGTTGCTGTGGGAGGATGTCATCTGTGAGCGCTGCTCAGCAGAGCCTGGTACAGAGGGGTGCCTGAGCTGGGGGGGGGGCACGTGGAAAAAACACCGCATTGGAAAAAAAAAAAAAAAGGGAAAAATTCGATGGAAAAATCCAAATTGGCCAAAAATGGCGAGATTTTTCTCTCTGTGGCTTCTTTCTTGCATACGTGGGGGATGTTGGTGGTAACCAGTGGCAAACGGCGGTGCCCTGCGGCAGGGAGCGGCGAGATACTGATGGGCTCCTGCCCGGGGACTGTCCTCCCTCGGGGACCGGCCAGCCCGGCTGAAATCACAGGGGTGCGCTTACCTGCCAGGAGGGCTGTACCAGGCTCTGGGTGGGTTTGGATCGCAATCGCCATGGAATGAGAATGCCGAGTCCACCCCTTTAATCCCGTAGGTAGCGATAACTAAACCCTCATCCCCACTGCACCCACTGAGTAACTCCTAACCGGAGCCGGGCTCACAAAACCCACGTGTGTCCCCGTTCCTGTCGTGACCCGGGACGAGTGGTGCAGCGTACGTGAGTGCCGGCTGGTTCGGGGACCAGAGCTCTTATTTTGTTTTAACGGCACTGGAGCATCGTGTGTCGTTACGATGCGCTCGCTGCCCCCGCTCAAACAGAAAAGCATATTTTTTTCACGTGAAGTGATGGCGGCCCACCAAAAACGTGCCCCAAAAAGAAACAAGCTTGGATGTCCAAAGTGAACGGATCCAAGAGAGCTCTGGCTTAATTTAGGCAGCGATCATAGAAACGCTTTCGACGGTAACTAAAAAAATCAGGTAAACGTGGCAGTGGAATTGAGAATTGCCTTGTCCCTGGTTTTCCCTGGCGCAGAAGTAGCTCTTGAAGGACACCTTACATAGAGCCCGGAGAGAGGGAAGGCAGCTCCCCTGCCCTCCGCCGTGCCGAGCTCTTTCGCCGCCGCGCTGGGGCGAGCACGTTTAGGTAGGAGCCCCGAGCAGGGAGACGCACCGGCGCACGGTCCAGGGGGCCGCGTCCCCGCGGGAAGGAGGGTCGGAGATGCTGCTACCTCCGCCGTGACCCATCTCAGTGTGGCTTCGCACTCTCTGTTTTCATTTCATCTCTTGGGTTTTGCGTTCTTATCCACCCAGGGAAAATGTAGCTGCCTTTTTTTTTTTTTTTTTTCTCTTTTTTTGATCATTCTGAAGATGGTCGCGCTTTCAAAGGCTGCTTCCCTTATCTTCTCACCACAGCAGGTACTCGGTAGACCTGGGTGCGGCGCTGCTACATCCGATCCAGGCTCCCGGTGTCCCGCACCGGCTCTGCCGAATTCCCGGTGCCTGGGGCTTAGCTTTCCAGGAGATTTGGGGAACTTTGAAAACCAGACACATGCTTCTGATTCAGGGGGCGCTCGTTTGATATTGTGGGCGTTTAAAATCACTAATGAACATTGCAATCACTAATCAACATTGCTGCGGGATTCCTGCCCGGATTCCCATCACTCTGCACTCACCGAAACATCCTCACTGGGCGATCTCTGCGGCGGGGGCTTTCTGGCTGGTGGGGTCAAGGCTGAGGCTCGGTGACGATCCCTGGACTTCAGACTTGATGATGAGAGGTTTCTCGCTCGGCGGTGACGCGGCACTGCTTGCCTCGCTGGTTCGCCGGCACTCGGTGATCTGAATCAGCCGGCTCTTTCCCACGGGGGCTGCACCAGGAGGGTCGTTGCGTTGCCAGCCTCCATTTCCTTCACCATCAAAGGAAAAAGGACAATTTTGGCTGAGAAAACCCATCCAAAGACCAAATTGCAAAAATCTCATTTGCTGCTCTAATAAATTCTCCCTTTCCAGCTTTAGAACTAAAGGATTTGAATGGTTGCATCATCTTAAAACCACGCAGCAGAAAAACTCCTGTAAATTGGTACCAGCCTGAAATTATTCCAGAAGAACCTACCTGGAGAAACCTTAAAAAGTATTCAATAGCTCAAGAAAAGCATTTGGTGCAGCCCGTTGCGGGAAGGAGCCGAGTGTCCCCTTCTTGCGTCCCCCTTGTCTGAACTCTTTCTTGCCTCCGCAGTTCGGCGATTCCCAGCAGCTGCGGCTGGTCCGTATCCTGCGGAGCACGGTCATGGTCCGCGTCGGCGGAGGATGGATGGCCCTGGATGAATTTTTAGTGAAGAATGATCCTTGCAGAGGTAAGGCAATTCCTGAGTTTTGTACAACGGGGTTCTTCTCGCCCAGTGAGGGGGGGTTGAGAACTTGTCCGCTCTCACTGTGAATGACCAGATGGAATGGGAGTGGGTCTGGGTTATCCAAATAACAGGCGGGAGCTGGAGAAAACGGATCCAAAGCAAACCGCAGAACTTAAAGTCACGAGATTCGGTGATACTGCAGCAAATCTCGCAGCGTTCAGCCGGGCATCTTGGGAGGAGAAGAGGGAAGAGTTGTGTTTCTTGGTTTTAAGACCGCAGCGAGTGGAGCTGCATCGCCGCGCTGGGGCGCTCGGCTTCCCGTTGAAGTGGTTGGTGCGTACGCGTGGCTCTGTGGGTGATGGAGCAAACTTCGGAAAGGTGACCTCAAAGAATTCAAAAGGTTCAAAGCCAGAAGGTGGTAAAATCCTGGTCTGAGACATTCTGGGGAGAAGATGCTCCGGCCCAGGATCTGTGAACTGCCCCTCTGGGCTGTGGCCCCGGGGCAGTGACGGTCCGGGCTGGTCCTAGGGAACGCGGGGACATTTCTCCTGGGACTTTGAACTATTTGATTTCTCTGATGCATTTCTAATACGAGTTTCCCCAGTTCATTTGCTGTCTTTAGAGCAGCAGCGTAAGGAACTAGTTTGGGAACGCCGAGCTGTGCAGGACCGTGCACCTTAAATACCTCTTTGCAGCGAGAGCTGCAGACGGTGCCGGGTCTTCCTCTAGTGCCTTAAAATTACCTTTCTTCCCCCAGCTCTGCCCGTGAGAGTGGAAACGTGACCCTCATTTTTTTCTTTCTGGATTGCCACGTGCCAGATCTGAGTTGTAAAAGGGCTGCATTTAGGCATCGTTGTCCGTGAGCTGTTCAGGGCCGGGCTGGATTTCGTTGGGGGATTTTGAACACTGCATCCTGCCCTAAGCGTGTCGATAAGTGTCACCTGGCACAAGCGTGTCCCAGGGATTGAGCAGCCCGGCGGTGAAGCCAAAAAGTTGTTTCAGTTCAGCATTAATGCAGGAAAACTCAAGTGCAAGAAGCTCCCAGGTGAACTGAGCTTAAGAAATCACAGCAGCACATTAGAATGGAAAAAAAACCTAAATCTTGGGGGTTTAGGGCTTGAGCAGTGTTTGCTGGAGCTGGTTTGGTGGGACAGGTTTGGAAGGGACAGTTGGGATGACACAGACCAGGGTCACTTACCGTGGGCACGGAGACCCAGGATCGCCTCCTTTCCGAAACCTCCAGTCTTGAGGTTTTATCACGCTGAGAGCTTTTGGGATGGAAGCGATGCTCTGCTGCGGCCGGCCGAGAGCCGTGACCAGGGGACAGAGTAGGATTAGCAAGGGGGATGGCCAGGAGTGAGGGGCATCAGGGGGCAAGAAGGCAGGCGTCTGGCATGTTCTCCCATCAGAAACGCCGATCTTTGCTTCACGCAGCCGGGAGCCCTCCCAGGAGCATCCATCCCCCGGTGCGGTTGGCGGGGGGACAGTGGGATGGGCGGCTCTGCTCTGGCAAAGAGGAGAGCAGGCACCCACGAGTGGGGACCAGAGCCCTTCTTTCTGCCCCGTTGGTTGCTCCAGCAGGAAAGGAGCATTAAATGTGCAGCCCACTGCGTATTTTGGAGAGCTTAGGTCTGTACTCCATATGTCCCCGTCTCACTGGGGTCTCCGAGATGTTAATTGCTTCGGATATGTCTTCTTCAAGCTGCTGCCTAACCGTTCCTCGCTCCGGCTGTCTAACGGCGGTTGCTGAAAGCAGCGTGATTTACAGCGCGTGCCGCTTGCTTTGGGCAACCTTCGGGGTTTTCCAGCTCCTCCGGCCTCCCCCGGTCGTGCTTTGCGGCAGCGGTTTTACAGCGCTGACATGGAGCTTATTTCCATCCCTTGGTTATCTCGGCGTGGCGCTTCCCTTCTGCAGTTGCTTTCATTGGCTTTCTGGTCCGTCATGCGTCGCCTCTAAAGTCGCTCCCGTGTCCGTAGGGCTCGGCGCGTGCCCTTGCTCTCTGTTCGGACGCTGTGAGTATGAAATATGTTGGAGCTGAAGGCCACAGACCGTGTCCCTGCTGGCTTGCCCAAGGGAGACCCTCCAGCTCTTTGGGGCATCAGGATGAGAATTTTAAAGCTCACTTTTAATGGGTGGTGGTCATTTCTCTCTCGCCTCTCCCCCAAAATTGGTGAAGAGCTGCCCAGAGCTGTGAGAGGGGAGAATCGCAACCCATCAAAGCTGCTTTTACTATTTTTAAGCTACGTTAAAGATGACATTGGCCACTGTTGTAACACGCCGTATTTAAAGGCCGTCGGCATTGCTTTCCCTGAGACACTGGCGAACAGTAGAGCATCCAGCATGAATTCGTGGGCCTCGGGCAGCTTTTAACCAGCCAGTTTCTCAAAGAGCCGATCCGTGGCAGGAGGTGGTTGGTGGTTAGGGCAGAGCAAGAGAGCCGGGACGTCTCTCTGCGCCCGCTCGCCCTCGGAGGTGGGCTTGGGGAGACACCACAAGGACACGTCCTCCAACCACTGGAGCCTCCTGAGCCGCGGTGTCCGTGGTGGCTTCACGCAAACCTCACGTCTCCTCTCCTTATGTCCCCTTCCAGCGCGAGGACGGACCAACCTTGAACTCCGAGAGAAATTCATCTTGCCGGAGGGGGCCTCCCAGGGCATGACACCCTTCCGATCGCGAGGCCGAAGATCAAAACCGTCCTCCCGGGCGGCCTCCCCGACGCGATCCAGTTCCAGCGCCAGCCAGAGCAACCACAGCTGCGCCTCCATGCCATCCTCTCCCGCGACTCCGGCCAGCGGAGCCAAGGTGGGGTTCGCGCGTGAAGCCTTCCTCTTTCTTCTTCTTTAGAACCTGGTGGCCTCCAACCCCGTCCCGGTGAGATGAGGAGCTGCAGGAGGTGTATGGAGGAGGAGGAGGAAGGTTGGGGAGCAGGGGCTTGATGGTTACTGTCATCTCTAGAAGGCGCTCACGGTGTCTGGAGGGAGAACCCCGCTGTCCAGGCGGGATGGGGGGGAGGGACGGGGCAGGACAGGCTTTCAGCCCGAGCTGAGCACTCGTGGCCGGAGGGTCGCCGGCTCTCGCCGTGCAGCCGAAGGCTCCTGGTCCCCGGCTCAGGGCTGTGCCGCAGCCGTGGTGTCCGGCTGGCGCGCAGGAAGAAGCCATCGCCCATCGTCTCCCCTTTCCCACCACATCGTCTGCCCGTGCATGTTTTATTTCATCGTCTGTTTGGGTTTTTCCCCTTTATTTTAATGTAAATATTCCCTGTTTGGTTCTCGTTTCATTTTAGTGCCATTTTCCCCCATTCCAGATACTTTTCCGTTTTTTTTTTTTGTTGGGTTTTTTTTTTCACTCACTTCCACCTCTTCCTCCCCCCTCCCCTCCCCCTTCCTTGGATTTTCCATTTCACAGACTCCACACCACTTCTCTCGATGTTATGACAAACCCTGGTTGATAAACAGTAAAGCGGGCACCCCCCTGAGGGGATTCGATTATTCCGACTTCCAGCTCTCGAGCGCCGAGGTAGAGTATGGTCTCGCAGCCCCGAGGACCCGCTGACAGGCCGGAGTGCCGCTGGCACGGAGAAGTCCTGCTCCTTTGCCTGTTTTAACGCTTTCCTTGTGGTAGAGCAGCGCTTGTTAGCACCGCTAACGCTCGGACTGTCAGCGTTTTTCATGGGTTTCTCACTCGGATTAAAAAAAACGTCCACTTTAGAATAAAGCGCAACGGCTTGCGGTTGGCTTTTACCCGCTTTCGAACCAAGAGAGGGACCTTTGTCCTCTTGTGCTTGAAAAAGCAAAAAATTGTCAAGCTTTCATAGCTTTTAAGCCTTGAAAAGCAGCCGTGTTTGGCTTTCGAAAATTGAAATCCAGCAGCCGAGTGGAGACTTGAAAATCAGCTACAGCGCATGCACAGTAACCACATCGCCTTCATTTTTATGAAGCGCTTGTATTTATCACCGTGTTGAAGCACGTACGGTACGGTGTGTCCGGCGCTGTCACCGCCTTGATGCTCCCAGGAGGATAAATTCGGGCTGAGGCTTTGATCTCCCTAAAGCTTCAGCCTCTTCGTGGACTTTCCTGACCCTGTGAATCAGTGCTGGGAAATAATACCTGGCGCATCGCGGTGATTCACTGAGTGGTGGTGTGCGCTGGCGAGATAACTGCGTCTCGCTCGGCGGTGCTTTCGCGCAGAACAGGAATTATTTTTAAATCCTCAGAAGGTCAGGAGCACTTCCCCAAATTGCCCTAAATTGCCTGCTTGCTGCTGTTAACTCCTTTATGAAATAGGCTCGAGGACGAGAATCGAAATCTCTGATGATGAGAACGGTACCTTCGCAATCACGTGTTAACGGATTTTAATTCCCCCCGGCGCCCCACGGGGAGCCCGCTGCTCAGCTGCCCCTCTCCCACCGCCCCCTCCCCCGCTGCAGCTCCAGTTTCGTGACATTGCAAGATTTCTAAGTTTCCCCAAAATCACCAAATTGCAGGGGACGGAGGGGAAACCTCTCCAGCCGTTGCTTTAAAGCTCATTAGGAAAATGCCCTGCGGTATCAACGGACGTCTGTCCGGGGATGCAGCG
Source organism: Vanellus vanellus (assembly GCF_965231255.1). NCBI lineage: Eukaryota > Metazoa > Chordata > Aves > Charadriiformes > Charadriidae > Vanellus > Vanellus vanellus. The sequence continues at coordinate 5,642,447 of NC_138927.1, read as the reverse complement.
GGGCTGGAGCCATCCCTGCAGCGCGGTGTGTCCCTGGGGGACAGGGGACACGGCCGGCAGTCGTTTTCCTGCAGCGCTGCCCTGAACCCAGAGCTTTGGTTGGCGTTTAGAAACTGGAGCTGCCCTTTCCAGCTGGATCCAGGTGCCCTCTCCCGCCCGGCACCTTCCCCTTCGCTTCCTTCCGCGGCGGCGGGAGCAGAGCTGCCTGTTGTGCTGCTTCCCGCCGTCCCCACCGCCTCCATCTGCCTTTGCAGCATCTTAAAGGTCAGGAAAAGCACCGTTTCAGGACACGACTAAGGCTGATTCGCTGTGGTTTGTGTCCCCGTTTGGTGGCTGGTGCCACCTCTTGGAATTCCTCTTGGAATTTGTCTGCCCTGGGGGTGGGGGGTGCGTGGACCTGCCCGCGGCACCGGCGCCGGGGCGACGTCCCTCCAGCTCGCAGAATGACGCTGCCCCGCTGCCTCCCCAACACGGGATGCGTTTCTCAAGACACTGCGTTGTATTTGACCTTCCAAAATGGTCCTGAGCTGCTTAGATGCCAAAACACCTGTTTTTGCAAGATTTCACGTTCCCTTTGTGGAGCTTTCGAGCCCCGATGATGCTGTTCTCCTCCGGACGGACGGCAGCTTTGCTTTTATTCTTTTTCCAACAAATAGCTGTGCGTCAGCCTGCAGCGCGCAAACTGCCGTTGCCCTCCAAATTATCAGGATCCGGGCGGTTTTCTTTTTTATTAACCGCTGCTGAAACGACGGCTTGTCTTCTCCTTGACCATTAAGATGGGCGTCCCTTAAATATCAAAATCTTTTTGCCGAGGTAGTGAGCTCGGATGCGATCTTGGCCCATTCTGGCCCAGGTGACAGCTAAAAGATGCTCTGTGTGTGTTTCTCCCCCTCCCCCCCCCCAAGGTGACCCCCTCCGCGGGCAGCAAGCTGAAGCGACCCACCTTCCACTCCAGCCGAACCTCCCTGGCTGGGGACACCAGTAACAGCTCCTCACCAGTCTCTACAGGTGCCAAAACCAGTCGGGCAGGTAAGTTAGGTGCAACGACCAAAAAACCTCCTCCGACCGCTGCTGTTCCTACGCGGTTGCTTAAATTGGCAGAGAAAATATTAAATATCTAAGGAGTGAGGGAGGGAGGCTGATGCCCACCGCTGTGTCCCAGCCTGGGAGAGGGGACGCTGCAGCGGTTTTAGAACCATAGAATGGTTTGGGTTGGAAAGGACCTTAAAGCCCACCCAGTGCCACCCCCCTGCCCTGGGCAGGGCCACCTCCCCCCAGCCCAGGTTGCCCCCAGCCCCGTCCAACCCGGCCTTGAACCCCTCCAGGGATGGGGCAGCCACAGCTCCTCGGGGCACCCTGCGCCAGGGGCTCAGCGCCCCCACAGGGAGATATTTCCTCCTGATACCGCATCTCAATCTCCCCTCTTTCCATTTAAAACCATTCCCCTCATCCCATCACTCCCCTCCCTGATCCAGAGTCCCTCCCCAGCTCTCCTGGAGCCCCTTTAGGCACTGGAAGGGGCTCTGAGGTCTCCCCGGAGCCTTCTCCTCTCCAGGCTGAACCCCCCCACCTCTCCCAGCCTCTCCTCCCAGCAGAGGGGCTCCAGCCCTCCCAGCAGCTCCGGGGTGCTTTTGCGGAGTGAGGGTTTGCTGCTGCTTCATTAAAAGCTCGGGAACGAAGCGGTCCTGATGCTGAACCCGCCGTTTCAGGGGTGCTGGGCGGGTGGTTGAAAGTGGCCGGTCGGTCTGGGGACGGGGAGGAATCTTCCTCCTCCTCTTCTTCCTCCTCCGCCTGCTCACGGACTCTCTGGGCTCCCCTCGCAGATCCTAAAAAAACAGCCAGTCGTCCCACCAGCCGCGCCGGGAGCCGCACGGGCAGCCGGGCCAGCAGCCGGCGGGGGAGCGACGCCTCCGATTTCGACCTGCTGGAAACGCAGTCGGCGTGCTCGGACACTTCGGAGAGCAGCGTGGCCGGCGGGCAGGGCGGCTCGCGCCGGGGCATGGCCAAACCCTCCAAAATCCCAACCATGTCCAAGAAAACAACCACTGCCACCCCAAAAACTCCAGGCCCTAAAAGATAATACTGTACCCACGCCCTCCTGAAAGAAAGAAAGAAAGAAAACCCAACCTGTGTCCGATTTTTAACCCTTCTACGTACATTGGATGTATATTTATTCTAAATGGGAGAAACTATATTGTTAAAAGTGTAAAAGAAAGTTGTGTTATGAAGCTGCCTTATTTGGGTTTTGTTTTTTTTTTCCTCCTTTTTTGTAAGTTACTATTTTCATGTGAATATTTATGTAGATAAAAATTGCCTCTCGGCGCCCCCTGTTCAGAGAGGGGCCTGGAAAACTGAAATGTGGGAGAGAAAGTTAAAAAAGAAAAAAAAAAAAAAAAGAAAAAGAAAAAAAAAAAAAGGAAGCAAAAAAAGGTCAAGATGTGAAAGTGTAAAGAAAAACTAAAATATAAATAGGATTTCTGCGCGGTGCAGGGTGCGAACCTGCTTTATCTTTTAGGATTGTTTCCTAAATGCATCTTTATAAACTTAACTTGCTGTCTCAGCAAGGTAAATTATATTTAAAAACAAAGACCTGAATCCTACAGTGTTCAAGGAACTCTCTTTTTTTGTAAATCACAGATACCTCAACCAGAGAAACATGAGGTGAGGGGACTTGGGGCTTATGTTTCCATTATTATTTTTTTTTTTTTTAAAGCTATGTGGTTTTACCTGAAGAAAGCGGAGTTTGACTTAATAAAATTTGCACACACTACAGCGAAGGTCATGACAATTTGCTGTCTCGAAAATACTGTCCCGGCAACTTCGTTTTTAAAGAACAAACAAATGGTGGTGGGTTTGGGGAGGGGGTTCACGCCGAAGCCGGCCGGAGGAGAGCACGCTGGTAAGATTGCAGGTCGGGATCACGCGGATACGTCCCTTAGCGGTGGTGGGTCCTACAGATTAAGAGGCTTCTTCTGGATCGATGGCCTAAGAGACCGACCCAAGATGTTCCTTACAGAATCGCTATTTATCTGCATCTCTTTTTTTCCTATTTATTATTTAACTGGTCATTCCACTTCCAACCAGGCTGAGATTGATGTGACCTCTGCTCCTAGAAGAAATCTGGACTTACACGCACAGTCGCTTGTCCTTGAAACGAGTCTCACCAGCACACTTGCTACAAGTCCTGTCTCGCTTTTGTACGCTATTTTTTCTTTGTAATAAAATCAAACTGACCAAGTGACCAGGAGACGGGCCGGGGGAGAGGGCTCTCCAGAGCTCCTGTATTTATTAAATATTGTTCCTCTCCGGTTCTGACCGTGTTGCTGTGTGATTCTCTCAATTGGTTGAAATTGAGGCAAAACTGAAGCTCTACCAATGAATTGTTTAAAAACCAGACACATTTTTGTATTAAAATTGCTTGCGGTAATAAACAATCTTGCCTCCTACTTTATTCCGCAGTGTTAGCTTTGTGAGTACGGGAGCCGGAGCTCTTCATCCCGTGCGGGGAGACGATGGCTGTGCCGGACACGGGGTGTCCCCGCGGGTTTCCTTGCAGAGAGGACCAGGGCACCACCAGCCCCAAAATTAAAAGACTCGGGGGGGTGTGTGAGTGGGTGCTGGTGAGGGTGTGCGGTGGTGTGGGTACCCACTGGTGAAGTGGGTGCCCACCAGTGAGGATGCCAACGAGCGAGGGTACCTGTTGGAGTGCGTTTGCCAGCGAGAGCGCCTGGTGAGGTGCATGTTTGGTGGAGGTGGGTGTTGGGGAGGTGTTCATGAGGGTGGGTGTCCATGGGGGTGGGTGTACAGTGTGAGGACCCCCTGGGGGGGGAGGGGTGACCATGGGAATGGGTGCTGCTGAAGTGGGTGTCTGTGAGGGTGGGTGCACAGGTCGGGTGCCCGTGGGTTTGGGTGCCCATGGGGGTGGATGCCCATGGGTTTGAGTGCCCACAGGGGTGAGCATCCATAGGGGTGGGTGTCCATGGATTTGGGTGTCAACAGGAGTGGGTGCCCATGGGTTTGGCTGTCCACGAGGGTGAGCATCTGTAGAGGTGGGTGCCCATGAGGGTGACCATCCATAGGGGGGGTGCCCGTGGGTTTGGGTGTTAATGGGAGTGGATGCCCATGAGTTGGAGTGCCCATGGTGGTGAGTATCCATAGGGGTGGATGCCCATGGGTTTGGGTGTCAATGAGGGTGGGTGTCTATGGATTTAGGCGCCCACAAGGGTTAGCATCTGTAGGAGTGGGTGCCCATAACAGTGAGCATCCCTAGGGATGGGTGCCCATGGAGGGTGGGTGCCCCTGGGTTTGGTTGCCCACGAAGGTGAGCATCCATAAGGGTGGGTGCCCATGGAGGGTGTGTGCCCATGGGTTTAGGCACCCACGAGGGAGACCATCTGTAGGGGTGAGTGCCCATGGGTTAAGCATCCATGGGTGTGAGCGTTCATGGATTTGAGCGCCCATGGGTTTGGTTGCCAACAAGGGTGAGCATCCCTAGGGATGGCTGCCCGTGGGTTTAGGTGCCCATGAGGGTGAGAGTCTGTAGGGGTGGATGTTCATGGAGGGTGGGTGCCCGTGCCAGCGAGCATCCCTAGGGATGGATGCCCATGGGTTCGGGTGCCCACAAGGGTGAGCATCTGTAGGGGCTGGGTGCCCATGAGGGTGAGCATCCCTAGGGATGGGTGCCCATGGGTTTGGGTGCCCACGGGTTTGGGTGCCCACGAGGGCGAGCATCCCTAGGGATGGGTGCCCATGGGTTTGGGTGCCCACGGGTTTGGGTGCCCACGAGGGCGAGCATCCCTAGGGATGGGTGCCCATGGGTTTGGGTGCCCACGGGTTTGGGTGCCCACGAGGGCGAGCATCCCTAGGGACGGCTGCCCACGGCTTCGCTCACCCAGCGATGCGCCCCGTGCCCGCCGGGCGGGGAGTGCCGGGGCGTCCCGGAGCCGGGGCCGGGGCGGCGCCGCCGGCGGGACCGTCCCTTTCCCTCGCCCCGCCGGGGCGGGCCGGGACCGTGCCCGTGCCCGGGGCCGTGCCGCACCGCAGCGGGCGGGCGGCGGCGGGGGTAAGGAGGGGGCCGGGGGGGGGGGTCCCGGGCGGTGCCGGTGCCGGTGCCATGGGGCCGGGGCTCGGGGCGGCGGCGGGCCGGGGTCCGCTGGGGGCTCTGGCGCTGCTCTGGGCGGCGGCGGTGCTGTGCCAGTTGGGCAACGGCAGCGTCCTCCGCCGCCGCCTCCACGCCGCCGGTTTCCTGCAGCGGCGGCTGAGCGGCGGCGAGCGGCGGGACGTCCAACGGGAGATCCTGGCCGTGCTGGGGCTGCCCGGGCGGCCGCGGCCCCGGACCCCCGCCGCCGCCCGCCCCCCCGCCGCCGCCGCGCCGCTCTTCATGCTGGACCTGTACCACGCCGTGGCCGGCGAGGAGGAGGCGGAGGAGGAGGAGGAGGAGGCGGCGGTGTCGCGGCCGGTGCTTACCGGGCTCAGCACCCAGAGCCCCCCGCCCGGCAGCGTCGTCAGCCGCGCCGACACCGTCGTCAGCCTCGTTAACATGGGTGAGCGCCGCACCGGGGGGCACCGGGAGGACCGGAGCCTGCGGGGACACCAGGGGGACCGGAGCGCACCGGGACGACCGGAGCCGGGGGAGTGGGGGGGGGCACTTAGGCGGCTTTATCA